>NW_023494793.1:29317450-29692450 GCF_904425465.1 Colossoma macropomum | reverse complement strand
ATAAAAAGCCTAGAACAATGCACTGGGAAAGGATCATATGGATGATTCTACCAAACTGGCTCAAAGTCAGAGTACAAAACACATTTCAGACTTTCAACAGACTTGGACTGACTTGGACTTAGATTGAAATCCTATTGCTTTGAGTGACACTATACCTTAATTATTAGGATTTTCTTAAAATAAATGATTGAACATTTCATTTTGTCACTACCACTGCAATAAAATTGCCTTTGAAACTTTACGAAATATTTTAGTAGTGACTGTTTCAGTAGTGACAGTTCTGGAAGTGACTTTTGTGTAATATTGGCTAATTTGGAGAGTAAAACGTCAAAAACATTAGCTAGTATATGATTAGCAACCAGAGCTTTGAACAGTTGTGCACAGATAAGGGGACAGAATTTGTAATGGAAACACTTTACATAACTGCAGAAAATATCTTTCAGGAATGACAATTCTTAATGATACAGAGTGATTTTCAGATTTTGGGACACATTTACTTTAAAAAATTTGGATCTAACTGCTCACCATGTGGCCATAAGGGACAGGGATTCAGTCTCCCTGAAATGCAGGCATGTGGCTAAAATAAGGCTCCGCCTATGGTCTAAACGTTTTGTGTTTCGGTAGTGACATGAAAACGTGGGACAACATTTTTTTTTATGAAATGAACATTTTTTTTATTTAAAAATTAAACTTATGTTTAAAACTTATCTAAATCTTCCAACTTCATCTTAAAATAAACCAAATAATTTTAACTTTACTGGGGGATTTAGATAAAAAATTGTTTGTTTTTAACTGATTACCAAAGGTCCCCAAGAATAGACTACAAAACACGGGTCGTTTCTTCCAATGGCAGTTATGGCCCCCAAAGTGTGTACTGTTTAAAATGTATTTAATATAATATATTTGTCAAAAACATGCAGTAAGTTCAGAGATTTTTATAAAAATCCATTAAATATGAATTCTTGTTCAGTTCACACATACTGAAGAAAATGATTGGGATGTTTGGGGTGTGGGGCTCCAAGAAGCATATCAGAAGCAAGCCTGCACAAAACACACTACCACCTTCATGCTTTGCTTACTAACACAAATCTGCACTAATACAATCTCTTTACTGTGGGTCTGTTAATAAATATTAGCTTCTCCAAGCCACTTAAGCTAATCTGGCTGTTAATTCTTCAGACACTGTAAAAAATTAAACAGTTCACTTTCAGTTTCTGGCGTTTTGAATGATTAAAACGACTATGGAACAATAATGACTACATTTTTTGACTACAGCTGGTTGTTGTAAATAATTCCCAAAATTCAGCTAGAAATTACATTGTAATGGTCCTGATTCACTGCCTCATGCAATGCATTGCCCTTCTCCTTTATCCATGCTGCAAGCAACCATCCCTCGCTCCACTTAACTCTACAGTAAAATGGCACTGAATCCATGTCACTGTCAAACTTAGGAAAGTGAGATTGTGCCAGAGTCTGCTAAGTCTTTTTGACAGCTGTGAGACTGAGAGAGGATCAAAAAGAGCTTCACAAGGCTTCAGCTTGGCTGGATCAGAGCGTACACGAGTAGCCGGACTGAAAGATGAGGGTCAGATGATGCCATCAAGTCACGTACCGAACTACATAGTATCGCTTTTTGCACCCATGTATTTCATGACAGTCGGCTATTGTTGAGGGAGAATCTGATTTTATTTCATTTGTGACCAATTTCAGTAGATTAAGTCACTGACCCATTTGAAAATGAAATATATAGTATGTTATGCTGGCAGTATATTCCAGAATATGTATAGAATTACTGCAATATACTTTCAATATGTGACTTTTTGTATGAAGAAAAATCACCTGTAATAAAGTGTTGACCATGGTTTAAATTCAAGAACATTAGAAACTGTGATTCTGAGCGAGTCGTAACCTTCATAAGACACATTACATAAAATAAACCTGTGTGCAGCACTTAGATTAACAAGGAGCAGATGGTGTAACACACAACCCTCTCACACACACACTCATGCACACACACACACACACACACAATCCCACATGATCATTAAAATATGCAAGGTGCTTTTAATCCTAGAATAATATCTAAACGCTACATTCCCCATGTAGGGCACACACACAGAAACAAACAAATACGACAGAAACAGGACACATTCATCAAAACAGAGAGAGAGAGAGAGAGAGAGAGAGAGAGACATGATGAGAGACAAGCAGACAGTTGTACAGAAGGAGACAGAGAGAGAAGAGGGAAAGAGAGATAGAGTGAGAGAGGAGAGATAAAGAGACAATGAGAAGGAGAGGTAGAGAAAGAGAGAATACATAGATAGATAGATAGATAGATAGATAGATAGATAGAGAGTGAAAGAGAGGGAGAGAGAAGTGAGTAAAGAGATAGATAATGAGGAAGTGAAAGAAAGAAAGAAAGAAAGAAAGAAAGAAAGAAAGAAGATAGGTAAGAGAAAGAAAGAACAGGTAGAGAGAGAAAGAGAGAAGAGGTAGATAAATGAGAGAGACAGACAGACATATGGAAAGAGACAGAGCAAAGTGAGAAAAATAAAGAGATAGAGTGAGAGACATAAAGAGATAGACAGAAGGAGAGGTACAGAAAGAGAGCAGATAGATAGAGAGAGAGTGAGAAAGAGAGAGAAAGAGAGAGAGACTGATATACTGAACATTGACTTGATTAAAATGTCCACATTTCCACATAAATAAAATATATTACACCAATACAATTCCTGCCATGATATATTTTATATTTTATTCATGTGGAAATGATGAACATATTTGAAGTGAACTCACTGCATCACTTTTTCTGGTGTGCGTCACACCTTTACACAGTCTAACACAAAGCCTGATCCTAACCTTGAATTCACAGTCACACTGTATAATCCTGTTGAAAGACTCTGTCTCTATAGACACCAATTCAGTAATAAATCCCCAGCACTTCTCTCTCTGATCTCTCTCCCTCTTTCTCTCTCTCTCTCATTCGCGCCAGACGCAGAGCTGAGAGCTGACTCTCCCTACAGAATTGAGCCACTGACTCTGGCTTCATCGCCCCACTGAGACGAAAATAAAAGCGTCTCTCGCTACTTGTGGCTACGGACACTGACTTTGCAATCAGCCTTGAAACACACAATAACACATCTGTCACCACAGAGACACGGATATAAAGTTTTAAGAAGAACACGTGGAAATCTCCAGCACAAACTGCAGCACTCACAGTGAGGCACTCAACTTTCAAAATACACCAACAACATAACTTCATCAAATAACATCGCCATACACGACTTCCACACATAAAACTCCATGAACAAAAATATATAAATATAAAAATATCCAGAAGCCCTGTAAAAAACAGGCGGGTCATGAAACAGAATTCTCACATTACTATCTGGTGTGACCTCTATTTGCCTGTAGCAGCACCACACATTTCTAGGGAAAACAATGTGGATTTCTTTTTTCCAAACTACTTTTTTCAAAATGCTTTAAAAAAAAATTGCATTTATTGATTTGTTCAGTGTCTATTCCCTATCATTCATAACATATGTGTACTTGGTTATAGATATAAGTACTATATAAGTCTAGGCAGACATACGTATAAGTGATTCTGTAGTACATACAATACAACTTTATATTCTACAACATCATAGACTTCCAGTTGCTTCTATACACTATTAGAAATATGTTGTAAATGTAAATGACCCTGTAATAACTTAGAGACCTGTATTACATCAATAATGAAGTAAATGCCTTGTATTTGCAGATAACTTGTTGAGAAAATATGATAAATAATTACAGTTTAGTATTAACTACACTGAACAAGTTAATACTGAATACAATAACAAGTAATATAATTTCCATCAGTAGTGTATCTGTCTACACATTTACACCTTAGAAGTTTTTGTATTACTTCTAAGAACACAACTGTTCATGTAGTGAAAGACTGTAGCTCTGTGATCTTCCTCACTCTCTCCTTATGCGGGAAATGACTTGAGTATTACTGTTATCTGACGTTTAATCAGCTCTCTTGGAGGTTAAATGCTAAGACTATTATACTGTGGATGATTAATCCCTTACAAGTGGTGATTTTCCTCAGTCAGGGTGCTGGAAGAGACTTGACACATATTGTATTATTTATTATTTTTTAACTTTTTTTTTTTTTAACTAAAAAACATCATGAATTGCCTGTACATGAAATGAACTACATAAAAACTTGCCATGCCTTGTCTTGCCTATAAACGATCATATGCAAAAGTTTGAGCGCCACTCAGTTAACACATCCTCTACAGAGGGGACACATTTTAATGCACAGTTACTGTTTATTTGCTGAATTTAACGTACTGGGGGAAAAAAATAAAACATAAAATGTAGCCTGTGCAAAAGTAAGAAATTGTGTACTAAACCCTACAGGAAATTACTATATTTAAGTTTGTTTCCTGTATTTTCACTTGGAAAATCAACAGAGCATGTAATTTTTCACTTTTGCACACTGCTTAACTTAAAGACTTAAAAACTTAAAAGAGCGTAAGACACATTCACAGATTCTTGTTCTGTTAACTTACAATTAGATGCTCATAGAAGTTCATGGACTCATTTTTTTTTTTTATTAAAGCAGCCCGGTAACTAACTTTTTGGAGCTAAAACACCATTTGTGAGCAGTACAATGATTATCTATCACATCTAATTAAAAAGGCTGAGTGAGAGATTAATATTATCTTCTTTCATGTAGTATTCATACTCATATTAACTACTACAGTGCTATTAGACCTGCTGACCATAAAGACTTTGTTTATGGTGTGTTTGTATCTTAGCGTGTGTGTTTGTGTCTGTGTCTCTGAATGCCTGCTGTGCAGTGCATGTGAGGATGAGGAGGAAGGATGAGGGGCTTCATTAGCGTGGGCTATACTCTATCCTGGTGAGATGAGAGAGAATTATTTAGAGTTTATGATAGCGCTCTTTGATTCCTCTTAGAGCTGAGAACTATTAATAACACTTAGGCTGCTGATGCAACTTTACAGGCGGAGTAATGAAGTGGTGGTTTATAAGCGCGCGCGCGTGTGTGTGTGTGCCGTAGGCCGATCAGGATCCCAGCATCCCATGCCTTTGCCTTAAGGCTCTTCCATGTTCCTCTCTCTCTCTCTTTCTCTCTCTCTCTCTGTTCTGTCAGCTCAAGTACAAATAGATTAGCTTCTTTATTAATGTAACTCTCTGAAACTTTCACCGGCTTTCTCTCTCTGTGTTCTCACCTGCATATGAATCTTTTATTTTAACCCACAGAATAAATAACCTGATGGTGTCAAACGAGATGTTGAAGCTGAGTCATCTCCCTAAAATTATAGTGAGTCAAAGGTGGGGAGAGAATCCTAAATCCTAAAGTATTGTTACTCTGTTGACCTAATGACTCAAGTAGAAGTAAAAAAATGATAATCTTTCTTCTACAGTCCTCTTGGTTCTATGTATTAACCAAATGATGTACTAGGTAGTTATTTTGGGTAACAGGATGGTAAGTTCCAAGTTTATAACTAAATTATACACCAGCTGCTGAATGAGAAAGACCAGAAAGATTCTAAAGGACTGCACCCACCCAAGCCACTGTCTGTTCTCACAGCTGCAGGGCGGAAGAAGGTACAGAAGCATAAAGTCCAGAACCAGCCGGTTCCAAGACAGTTTCTTCCCCTGGGCCATCAGGCTGCTGAACGGTGTGCTGGTGTTTTTGTGTGCCAACAGTAGTGCTGATGTTTTGGTCTGTGGGCCTTTCACTACACCTCTGAATCATCATCATCATCATGACCTCCACAAACAATCCACATCACATAAACACCTATATATGTATATTCTTATATATTTTTTGCATATGTAAGTACTTCAAGGGGGCTATGCACCCAAGATTTTCACTCACCTTCACATCTGTGTAAATGTGACAACAAATGTGATTTGATTTGATTTGATTTAAATTACACTGAAATGCCCAGGAGGTTCTACGTATTGAATAAATAAATGTGAAGCACAAACTTCAAAGTGCACTTTATTTATTTTGGGCAAAATGATAAGTAACTCACCAGACACTAACACTACTATTAGCTATTAACCCTTTAAAATCCCAGGCTTATTACATACTAAGACTTATTCTTTAATGCAAACTGGTTGAGCTATTCTTAGGTTACAGAATGTGTAATAAAACTGTGGGTCTGCCGGTGGGCTCTGGCTATGTAAAGGGTTAACGTGACAAAGATCGTAATCAAAAATCTCATAGACTGATTTTTTTTTTGGAGTAAAATAATGTTAGGTTCAAACAAAATACAAACTAACACACTTTTGATGGGCCCATTTGATGGAAAAAACGAATTTTCTTGTTTATTTGAAATATCACAGTCCGTACAGTTTATATATAGAAGTTGCAAATGAAGTTCAATGTTTTTGTGATGTCACAAAAAAGCAATGCATTTACATATTGTCGCTGTCCAATGAAAAACATATATCTCCATTTTTCACGATTTTTACTTTTCTGCATCATTTGAGCTGAGCAGCTGTCCTTTACATTATGTGAAAAACTCATGATGATTGGACCAATACAAACGCTCCAAAACTGCTTTGAATAAAACCTCTTTCCATTGACTTACATTGAAAGCAAAGAACATTTTTGCCCTCTCCTGTAAAGTTGCTATTTTGGAGATACTTTTTACTAGTTTTCTTTGGACAGCAACGATATATCTGTCTACTCAGCCTACAGCAGTTTAGCCCCACCAACTCAAGATGAAAGAGTGTTTTAGTCTAGACTGCTTTTTGAATGAGGCACAATACAGGACAGCCAATCAGAACAGAGCTCATTTACATATACCAGTGTTAAAGGCACAGGGATGAAAACTGCCTGATTAATTCTAAGAAATAAGGGGATGTTGGAAATTGGTCAAATGAACTATGGCTGTTCTTGATACATAAACATACATAAATGTCATAAAAAATAAAATACAAGAGATAAAGGCCCTTAAAGCAATTAAGTAAACTGGAAAAGTCTCTGATCTGAATCTGAGCTTTAAAAGAAAGCAATGATTCTTATTATGGTTTTACTGGGCCCTTACCATTTACATGGGTTTTCTATCAGCAGTCCCATGTGGCTAAAAGACTAAATTTAAAATTATACATTCAGGGCTAAAACCTCACTTTTTAGACGTACAGTTTTAATTAGAAAATTTCTTCAGATTTGTGCTCAGAGAGCATTTGAACCAAAGGATATGGACATTAAAACATTATTCAATATTGGTATCTATATTGCAAACAGGAAATTATTGAAGTAAATGGTAAGAATACAGTAAAATCATAGCATCTCTTACACTCTTATGTCTTTTTAACCCATATAACTACCTGCTACGTTCCAGTTTACGTTCCTGCTTAAATGTTTGTTTGATTGCACTTGTCACCTCATCCAAAAATTCCCATATCCAATAATGAGATATTTTACTATTGCCTTTATGGCATTAATAACTAAAACCTGCAAGGAATTTCAATATAGTTTTTTAGTACTTACCACCATTTTAGCCAAAATAATTACACAGCGCTTCGGAGTTTGTACTCACACTTACTGAGTTAATACATAGAACCTGTTGGGTATTTCAGTGTAATTTAGTTGCTGTTTTCGAACTTACCATCATGTTATACAAAAAATGATCCAGTACTTTGCAGTTTGTACCTCATGCTTACCTGGTTAATTCACAGAACC
The DNA here is from genome assembly GCF_904425465.1 of Colossoma macropomum. Taxonomy (NCBI): domain Eukaryota; kingdom Metazoa; phylum Chordata; class Actinopteri; order Characiformes; family Serrasalmidae; genus Colossoma; species Colossoma macropomum. Next base: position 29,684,736 of record NW_023494793.1, on the reverse strand, counting down.
TAAGAGACTGTAAAAGAAAGCATTACCAAAAGAAAGTCAGGCCAAAAGCTCAAAACTCGGAAACTCAAGTATTCAGCTCCCCATAGATGGAATCCCTTAGTACATCTAACATCTATCAGCATAGCAACTGAGGCCTGTTAACTGAAGTTCAAAGCAGTGTAGGATCCACCAACAGAACAAAATGAATTAAAATCCCAAAAAGAGAATTAATAACTCAGTGTGAACGTCTAAAGTAGAACTGAGTAAAAAGTACATTCCTTTGTTCACAAATGTACTTGAGTAGAAGTTAATATATTATCATTTACTCAGCAAAGTAAAAAAAAAATCATTTTTTCTACTTTGTTTATGCTTTTGGTCATATGGGAATACTGGTTTTTAGCCAAAACAACAGAAATTCCTAATTTGATTTGGAACCAAAGTTTACTATTTTTTTAAAATCTAATTGAGCTTGTTTACATGCACTCACAAATACGATCATAATCAGATTTCTGCTGTTAACAGATTATTCAAATGGTCATGTAAATAGCATTCTCTGATTTCTTAGATCGGAGTATGGTCTAGAAATCTGATTAAGAAATTCGATAAAGAGAGCTGGATTTTACTCTGATTTCTTTCGGATTTCTCAGTCTGCACATGTGCGAAAACAGATGGCGGTACTGGAAATAAGCAAGCAGCGTTGCCACAAGACGGCAGCAAAACACTCCTGGAGTGATGCTGTAACCAACTACATGTTTGACAAAATGAAGGATTTAAATATTCTTTATCTTCTAGATGATGTATGTTCATATTTTCAGGTAAAGTGGCGCAATGTTTAAAAAAAAAGACGTGACATGAAGTTTAAGATTTACATTACGTTCACGTCACGTCTTCTTCTGTGAGTTTATTGGCTCATTGCAAAGCAGAAATCCGATTACTGCCTGACTCATGTAGACCCAGAGTTTCCCCATTATCTTATTACTCAAGTGCATATAAATGATGATCGGATTACTGACAAAATCTGATTTTCTGCAGTTATCGGATTATTAAGTGCATGTAAATGCACTCATTATTAGATGCTTATCCAAGGTATAACTATACAAAAGCTAAACGAAAATCCCAATAAGACCCGTCAGCACACGTTCTGTGGCATTTTTCCTTACCGTGCTAAGGACATGAAAGTGCTAAGACAAAAAATTTATATTTAGCAAAAATGTTTTGGAAATTGCTGACTTATACTGTAGAGGCTCCCTTCCACACACAAACACTCCCCTCTATTTTACCTGGCTCACAAATGCAGGTGTGCCGCTCCCATTCATCAGCGCAGCGGCTGTGGGCGGGGCAGGGGGAGGAGTTACATGGGTTGCCAACATTACATCCAGTCTCCACTTTGATGGTTCTGGAGGGGCGGGGCAAGGCAGGGGAATCAGGACGCACCCCCAAACGCACCCCCTATAAAAACACATAGAAACAAGGATGTATTAAACACTCGCTCAGTCGTGTGACTCTTATAGTCGGTTAATAAAACCACAATATACATACATATTCAATTTTTGTGCTCTACTACTTTATCACAGTAAAATTTTAATAACAGCAATTTATTTTCTATTATAAAATATTAATATGATATTAGACTGCTCACACCACATATGCTGTTTGTATGCTATGACTGCAGGTAAGCATAAGTAAATAAATTTAAGATGGATGTTGAACAAGCTCACCTAAGTGCTTTTTAGAAACTTTCATCGCTGTAATCATTAGCTCTGGGTTGATTAATGAGTACAGAAAGTAAAACTGAAGCCGTGCTCTTCTGAGAGAAGTTTGAGACTAAATACTTAAGTCAAACTGAAAGCAGGATAGGTGAGTGTTTAATTAGCTCTGGGTGTGTAAGCTCTGGTTAATTACCTTACCGTTCTGTCAAATTAACGACCCAATTAGGAAACGTTAATTGTCAATTTTTCACCCAAGTTAATTATTTGTGAGGCGGTTGAGGCAACGTGAGAGAGGTCTCATCAGAGAAGGTGAGACCGGCATGGTTGCCGTGGTGACTGACCTGTATACAGCCACGTATTCCACTCTGCACCTCTCCGGCTCCCAAGACGCCACCCACATGAAGATGCTTCACCTTCAGCCCGTGAATTTCATTGCCTACTATTACTGTCCCCTACAAGAGAGAGAAAGAGAGAGAGAGAGAGAGAGAGAGATAAGAACGGGAAGAAGTAGAACTCTGTTTATGTGTCTGTCATGGGAAAATCAAAGGATTAGGCAGTGGGGCAAACCATAACTAACAGAGCTGAGGCTTAAGTCTGTCATAAATAATAAAACCCAGTTAAAAATGTGGTGAAAAAATCTATATGAAATTTCTATATTAATTTCTACATGATTCTAGTAATATGTTAGCGCTAAGCTGACAGAGGTCCACATTAACATTATGTACGACAGACATGTCACATGTGTCAGGCTCCAGTCCTCAGGGGTGAAAACACTGCAGATTTCAGCACACTGCCTCACTAAACACACCTGATTTAGCTCATCAGCTGATTAGCAAGGGCTTCGTGAACCGAATTCAGAACATTAGATGAGGGTAAACACTAATCTCCGCAGCACTTTGGCCCGGAAGGTCACCAATATGACATGTTCTACATGAAACACAAATTGGAAGCTTGTAAACTACATTCCATATGTTTATATGATGCTTGTAACAGACAATAACATATTCTACCTTGTATGTAGCAGTTTCAAAGAAACTCTTTCAGTAAAGCTACTGCTCGTATTTGCTTTCATACAACGTATGTAAGACATTCCGAAAGCCTAGAGTTTAAAATCTCTGGAAATTGGTCCCATCCATTGTAAATCAACCTTGACTGGTTGATTTTTTCTGTCAGCTACTAAGTATTGTTTAATATAATGTATGAAGCATTCAGTTCAGCAACTGAAGTTCTAACCAATGGGACAGCTTCCTAATTGGATAATTTTCCATTGGTCATTTCAAGTGTTTAACCCCTTTGTTTTCAACATAAACTAAACAATGAAATAAGAGTATTACTACAATACTAAAACAAGCATGATGATTCTAATAAATAAATATGACCACATTGGGCCTCCTCAGGGCTTACTAGGCCTTCAGAGGAGGCCCAATCAGCAGAGGGATCCCTCTGCTGATATCCTCATGATATCTTGTTGACAACAAGGTAGACACAGTTTGTGTATATATGTAGATATTTGCAGATGTACAAAACAAATAAATATGTCCTCAATGTCTGGAGTCTGTAGTCTGACCTGTCTAAGCTCCACCCACAAATTGTTTTTTCTTAGCAAAATCTGAGTGCACAATCAATTTCCAATTAAATGTGAATGGTCACACTGTTAGGACAGATCTGATTCTAGGCTATGTTGGTGTTGTTTTCAACCTGTCTAATTGGCTACTTTAGCACAGTGCAGCAGAAGAGTGGCAGTTTAAACTGGAAATTCAGTATTATGCAGTGACAAACATAGCTTAAATGACCGAAAGAATGCATTTGTGAGTGATAGGTCATCAGTTGAAATGTTGGAAATATAGCATTCTATGGGTCCTAAGAGTAGGCAAGAATGCAGTGGGTCAAAAATAAGATAACATTTATTCTATTAACTTTGCCTAATTAATGTGGACATACATATTTTTTATCTATGAATCGACATGCAAATTCTGAAACGTTATCGCTGTATCATTGTCTGTGATGCCTTCGGTGCATTTTTCTAAACTACCTTGAGGGCTGCATATTTCTGCATATGATTATATATATTCGTGTGAGTCTGTGTGTGTGTATATGTGTGTGCACCTGGTACAGTCCAAAGTCCAGTCTGACAGTAGCTACATAGCGCGTCTCTCGTCCACTCCGGATGTCTCTGAGCTCCAGCTGCAGGTCATGCCAGCGGCCGTCACACACCTGCACCTGGTCCAGCCGCAACCGCACAGGCTGTGCTGACCGTCGCGCCACAGAAAAGACAAGCTGACCTGCCGTCAACTGCAAAAACAACCAGTCCTTTATTCAATACAGCATAACGTAACACACATCAGCTCTGCTCAGCGTCTAACGGACAGTGGATACTGGGCCTATGACCAAGCATTGTATAAGACAGTGAACAGTTTAAAATGGGCTTCACTGAAAGGGAGAGCGGCATCTGGAGGAAGGTTTATATTTAATAAAGTGAAGATTTTTAATAAAGCTGTACTTTGTTAGAAACCCATGCCTTATATACCAACTGTACTGATGTATTTGTTGCGCACTTCACATAAACAGACAGGTTACCTTGTCATGGCAAATGTTTGTTAATTTTGATAACAATTAATTATAAAAATGATTTTTTAAATGAATTAATTATGACCAGATTCACAGGGATGACAGCATATGGGCTACAGGCTGTAACTGTACACCAACAGTGAGAAGCAAAAATACCTTTGATATATGTTCATAAAAATTGCATTTCAGATCAAAGCAAGAGCATGAGACAGAATGTCAGCTTATTTCTGGCCAATGTTTTCCAAACAACGTAACATAATACTGTTTTTTGTCATTTGTTGTGTGAACTCAACCAACTGTAGCTGAGCATAAGTAATGGGATAAATGTACGGCAGATGAATCTGATTGCTCAGGTCTTCAATGTACCTGTAATTGTAAACATGTAAAAGAAGTGCGATCTTAGAGATGTTTAAATCATTGGAGTTTGTACTAGGAATCTTGTTTTGACGGAAAAGGAACAAAAAGCAGAATGAATGAAAATAGAGCAAATACCAACCGAACCACTGCACAACTACTGTTCAAACACAAGAATATGGAATATTTTGCAAAAGAAACTAGTGAGAGATAAAAAAAAACAAAAAAGCAAAATCCAGAGAAACAGTAAACAGTCTACAGAGTGCAGAGGTGAAGGTTGAAGAAGAAGACTTAAAGAGAAGGAATACAGAAGCTACACTACAAGCTGCAAACCTCTCATCAGCATCAAAAACAGAAGAGCATGGTTAGAATTCACAGAGAAGGACAAAGATGGAACGGACGAGTTTTGGAGCAAACAGTTCTGGAGAGATAAGCTAGAGATTAATCTTTATCAAAGCGATGGGAAGTGAAAAGTGTGGAGAAAAGGATGGATTGCAAATGATCATGAGCACACCACTTCACCACTTGGGCATGCATGGCTGCTCCTGGAACTGGCTCATTGGGCTTCACTGGTGGTGTAACTGATGATGGCAGAAGCACAATGAATCCTGAAGTCTGCATAAACATCTTGTCTTCCCAAGTCCATGCAAAAACTCACTGGCGTGGAAATTCATAGTGTATCAAGACAACGAGCAGAGTATATCACTTAAACGAAGAGTTTATGAGAAAGAAAAGGCTGAAAGCCTCCTGATTTAAATTCAACTGGACATGCATTTCACCTGTAGAAGAGGAAACTGATTTCAGAACACCCCCGAAATAAATACCAACTGAAAGAGACTGGCGTTATGGCTTGGCAGAGCATTTCAAATGAAGTGAGAGTGATGTCTGTGGGTCACAGACTTGAGGCAGTTACGGCATGCTTTAGTCTTTTAATCTGGAATACAAATTCTATGAATATATAACAAAAAATATTTCTGCATTTATCTGATTATTCAAATGGTCATGTAAACAGCATACTCTGATTTTTTAGTTTGAAGTCTAAAAATCTGATTAAGAAATCCAATAAATAGTGCTAGATTTTAGCTCAGTAATCAGATTTCTTAGTGCATGGGTACTCTTACTCTGATTTCTTTTGGATTTCTTAGTCTGCGCAGACTAACTCTTAGTCTGAGTTTATTGGCCAGTTGCAAAGCAGAAGTCCAATTACTGCCTGACCCATGTAGACCCGGAGTTTCCCATTATCTGATTACTCAAGTGCATCTAAACACATTGATCAGATTCCTGTCAAAATCAGATTTTCTGCAGTTATCAGATTATTAAAGCATGTAAACACACTTATGTGGTTCTAATAAAGTAGACAGTGAGTGGGAATGAAAGAGAGAGTTAAACCCACCTGAAAGATCAAGTGCGTGTATTGTTCAGCCTGTGCCTGCAGCAGAACGCCCTCTTTGGCCCGGGTGCGGAACACCAGCCCCAGATACCAGGGCGTGCTGATGGTGACATCATTCTTCAGATCCCACCACAGAGCACTGTTGCCGAGGAAACGGTGGGGGTGTGGCATCACTGCAGAGGAGGCGGGGTCATGTAATCAGCTGGCAGCACTGTTATAGGGCTGGTTTTAAATCAAAGCCATCTCATCTCATCTCTTAGCGCTAGTGATCCAAACTGGCTAATTATCTCCGTCTTTCAGCAAGCTGTGTTTGTTTTGGTAACAGACGGCAAGATGCCTCGTCCCATGCAGCGGAACACCCAGTGATCTTGTGAATATTTAATGCCATATGCACACAATGCCAACAAAACTGAAGAGATGTGTAATAAGAGCACCATCATGAAGATACTTTAATTATTTGTCAAGTAAATCATTGGAAATCAAAGGGAGACGAAGAAAAGGGCAAAATAAAAATAGAGGGCAGACAGAAGAGAGCTAAAGAAGATAAAAGGATTGCATAAGGATGTGAGTGTATGCATTACGGCCCAACTGATGTGAAAATTTTGCGGCCAATAGCGATAATGATTTTAGGAGGCTAAAAATTTGGCTAAGGGTTAATATCAACAGATATAATTTTGTATTAATGCTAATAATTTTAGTTACATAGTGCTCAGTTCTCAATGGTCAAGTTTCTTTAACTCAAATTAACAGCAGAAACTGGAATCTACTTAAACAAGGGTAACTTCAGTTTCCTGCCTGTCTATGGTTTAGGTTTGCCCTAACTTCAGGAGGTTGTAAGTTTGAATCCCAGTGATGCCATGACCAAAAAAGTCAGAAATTATCAGCAGTATCTTCACTGACAAAAGCACAAGTCATCGAAATCAGCTGGTATTATCCGCCACACAATGTCCTAGTCAGGCTACAGTATGTGTGTGTGTAATGTGTCTCTCACCGTGGCTACAGTCCTTGCCACCAAAGCCCAGAGGGCAGTCACAGGAGAAGGTTTCCCAGCTGACTCTGCAGGTGCCTCCATTTTGGCAGGGGTTGGACTTACAGAAGGGCAGCTTAGCACTGCAGCCTTTTAGAGCCAAGCAAAATGACTTCATCACAAACTACACCAATCACATCGCACTGTACTGAAGACATCACCCACAATTACACTGCTTAATGTCTATGTCACTATGTGCTTTAATAAGAGTTTAGAAAAGATACTGTTAAATCATTATTTTATCATAGTAATAGTTAAAACCAAATATTATTAAGAAGGCAAAGTGTTCCCAAACTTTTGAACAATAGTGTATGCAATGACATCACTACTGTCACATTCAGCAGAACAGATTTTGGCATTAGCAGCTTTAATATATACACAAACCAACACATTTATCCTCACTCCCTACACACACACACACACACACCTGGCAGAGTGCCGTTGTTAGCTACGTATCCTGCCATGTCCACCGGTCTGTTGTCGATGTGCAGGTCCTTCATACAGCCAATAAACTCCCTCGTTCCAAACGGAAAATTGTCTGGAACGTTTGGCACTCCACCCAGAAACAACGGCCCAGTTAGATCCAAAGATCTGAGAGAGAGAGAGAGAGAGAGAGAGAGAGAGAGAGAGAGAGAGAAACAGAACGAGAGAGAGAAAGAGAAAGAGAGAAAGAGAGATATAATGTCTCATTTTTTTTATCTTTCATTGGTAGACTAAAAATCCTGTAAATAATTTAATTTCTAGTCTTCTACTCTAATCTACATCTATTTTTATTATTTCTCTTATTTATGTTTACATAACGTGCCATTAAAGTACTACTGAACTGGGAGAGAGAGAAAGTCAGTTAGAGTACGTGCTTGTATGGTGAATTTATGCATAGAGGTGTATGCAAAGGTTTGAGCGCCCCTGCTCCAAGTACACATTTGTACACATCCTCTGACCTCTGTGTTAAACTAAAATAAATTCAAACTGTGCACTAAAATTTGCAAAAGAATGTCATATTTAAGTTTGTTTCCCTAAGAGCAGGGATGCCCAGTCCTGCTGGTGATCTGCCACTCTGCAGAGTTTAGCTCCACCCCTAATCTAATATACCTGATCCAGCTAATGGATATTACAGCCAGGTGTGCTAGGTAGACCTCCAGTAGAGGGTGTGTAGAGGATCTTAGAAAAACAACAAAACATGTGATCTGACTCAGGATGTTCAAACTTCTGTATGGCAGGGGCCATATAATAAATGTGTGTGTGTGAGCATGTATGAGTGTGTATGGGTGTACTTACTTCTTGCTGCTGCTCTGTTTGCCCTGAGCCGCACAGCTGTAGTTTCCCAGCTGAATTCCAAACCTGAGCGCAATGGCAGTGTCACAGTCATCTACACTCACCACCGCCATCTTCTCATCAGACGGACCCTGAACTTCCCCGCTAACACTCCGCTTAGGCTGCAACACACAAACACATATATACAGTCTTTACATTAGTGCAGTTAATGCTTTATGGCTAAGCCTCCTAAGTCCTGTATAGAACATCCATCTTAAAGCCCCCCTTCTTAAATTTTGTTTCATTACTTCTCACTCACTGAAAGTGAGAGTGAAGTCACTGAAATGTGGAGAAATTCTATTGCAAAGTGCAGATTCTAAACTTGCAATCAATCCCACATTTGTGTTCATTAGTAAAAGTGGAGATTTATTTAATTATATTTTATAATTTGAATTTGGTGAAATGTTATTGTTGCGCAAACCATCTTGCTTTGAGTAAAAAACATCCTTTTGCTTTGTGTTTGTGATTACTTGAAAATAATACAGAATGTAAATCAAATGTAAATGTAATTCAATGTGAAACTGTGTAATTAATTATAGAATTAATTAAATTCAATTAAATAAAATAATTATGTAATGAAAACCAAAGGCAATTCAAAGGGTTTAGAATAGAAATAGAATTAGGCTATCTGGCCAAACATGTTCAAGGAATTTGTGTTCAGTTCATAACCAGCAGTTACACAGTAGTTCACATCATACAGGTAAACAGGCATTCTGACATAAAACTAGCATTTAACATTATCATTTGTGCTGTTATGTATTTTTGTAGTATCCTGTAGTGCAGCATGTAATTCCTCAGCTGGTTTGACAGAATCCACCCTTTTGTATCCTTTGTACAGAGTGTATCCAATGTTCTCCTCCTACAATACCCAGTGTGCATTATACCAGTATGTCATTTAACCACTGGGAATTCCAAGGCAAGACAGAAATAATATCCGCTATCTGGCTTCCTTTTGCATTAAAAAAAGCCTGCCCTCATGTATCCGCCCCAAAGTGCCTGTAGTTTTTTGAAAAGTTTTCCTAGTCTTTAAACCAAGAAATCTTACTCTTGGGACTATTGTGGCACCAATGTAAAAGGCGAGTAGACATGTTTGCAAAACATATAGCAAAGGTTTTTCATTTTGGTTAAAGCACCCTTTTTTAGTCATTGCTAATCACTTAACTCCTTAAAAATGCCAGGCTTATTACATACTAAGCCTTATCATCCATAACTACAGGGACTTCATTGCAAACTGGTTGAGCTATTCTTAGGTTATAGAAGTGTGTAATAAAACTTTGGGCCTACCTACGGGCCCTGGTCATTTAATGGGGATAAAAGCAAGTATTTCTCAGTAAGAATAAGTGACACCCTGCTGGACTACAGTGACACAGCTGCATTCATAAACAAACCTACATACACACACACAGACTGACCTTGTTATAGTAGTGGATGTGGACAGTGTGCCAGTTCCCATCACTCACTCCTCCGGGCAAGTATGGACTCACCTGTGTGGAGGACTCACCTGAGGCAAAGAACACAGACAGATCAACACACAGATCAGTCACAGATCAGACACAGATCAGTCTCAGTCTCAGACTCACACACACCTACACCCCCCACCTCCCCCACACATTCATATAAGTTACTGTGCAAAAGTCAGAGACCAACCTTCAGTTATTTAATTCACAGTCAAAACAGCCATTAAGTACAACATATTTATTTGTCAGTGCTTCGTGTGTCCACCCTACAGCTTCCATTCTTTTCAGGAGACTTGCTTTTAAATAAATCTGCAGGAATATTTTCCATGCTTCCAAACTTCAGTCCTTAGTCATCCTTTCAGACTCATAGCATTGAGTTGTCTTCTCACAGTGGAAGGATGGACAGAAACATTTAATGTTTTTCAGATCTCTCAAAGACGAAAGCTTTAATATCGTTTATCAGTGGCAGTTTTCTCCCTCTTTATGCAAATCTTATTATAATAATCTCATCAGAAATCATTTGTACTTAATGGTGGCTTTGACTGGAAATTAAATAACTGAAGGCTGGTCTCTAACTTTTGCACAGTACTATACACATATACACTAACCTGTGGAGTACTTCAGCACCACTTGTCCATCTAGTATCTCCAAAGCTAGGAAGTCATGTTTCTCATTGAACCGTCCATTATAAAATAGCAGCCCACTGTTCTCTAGAGTGGCAAACCTGTAACACACATCACAATAATGCATTATATACAATCATATATGCAGCACAGTTAAATTTATCTACAACTGTATTTCTACCTAAGGTCTGTGGAGTCTCAACGAAATTTCCTATGAATTGCATAGTTTCCAGTTTCTGTATCACTCTCTTTTTATTCTTTTAATGTATTTTGACACTATATTAGCCTTTCCAAAACAACTATATTTCACTCTGCTTTGGCCAGTGCTTGTTGATTCTAAATGTACTCTTTAAGCTGATGTGACTTGACTATTAAAATGCCCTTTAGTTCCTTTTAATTCTTATTTTAGTAGTGAAAATAGTGTTATAGTAAGCCATGGGCCTACTCAATTTAAAGGATTATTACACCAAATTTTCAACACTTCTGCATAATTAAACGGATAAGATCAAAGAAATATGAAAGGTCCTGTTCTAGAGGACCTTACAGAGTCAGAACTGTTCACAGTGGGGGTGACAGGAACCAGACATCCAAAGCACAAAAAGGTTGTAAATAAGTTGCCTGGTGCCTGAGACATTATTTTATGATAGGTCTGATACAAAGTTTTCATTCATTGATTTTTATTTATTCATTAATCTTTGTTTTTTCTGGCCTCTCAGAACCAAATCCCTCCAACCCCCACCCACACATGTATTAGAGGAATTTTAATATTTTAAATGGACGATATTTTTACAAACATCTGCATATGACATTTATCAATGTACATATCTGATATCCCCCAGATCTCCCACCCACACAACTACACAGGTGTCACGCCTCCCTCCAGCCTGGCTGAAACTACAGCCAACTCGGCCGCCTCGGACTACAATTCCCAGAGCCCCTCACTCCATCATATGGTTCAGGGCTCCTCCAGATCCACCTATCAATGCTCAGCCTCTCCGGACTTCCAAATCACTTACACCTGTTTCTCTGTGTATATAATCAGTCTATTTGCACCTACACTTTGCGTTTCCTTCATGTCTCTTTACCCATTTACATGTATGACCTGTTTTTCATTCATAACCTTGCTTTTTATGCGTTTTCTGGTTTTCAACTATGGTTTTTCGACTGTGGTTTTGGATCATCCTTTTGGCATTAAAGCTCTTAACACCTCTTCTGCAAGTGTCTGGTTCTGTCTACCACCGTGGTAAGAACAAAACATCAGAAAACAAACACCAAAACTGACACTGACTGGACAATAACAGGAAACACACGCTATAAAAATGTGACTAACTGTAATGTGTCCACATGACACATTTTCAAAAAAATACATTCATGGTGGAGGGCTACATGCAGGGTGTTGAACCATCAAAGAACAATTTCACATCAAACCACTCTGAATGATTTTGTTTACAACGGTTGCATTATTCAAAAATTTTGAAAAATTGGTGGAACTCCCCTTTAACCCAAATTGTCATACTGTTTTCAATACCAATGCTTGTAGACAAAGTCACTTTGTATTGTTTGTGAGTGTGTGTTGATGTAATAGACTTTATCAGGGTCAGGGCCGGGGTCTCTAATGGAACATATAGAGTGTGCGTGTGTGTGTGTGTGTGTGTGTGTGTTTGTGCATGCTTTTGTGGGCACATGTGTGAGAGAGAGAGTAGAGAAGTTAATATAGAAACAGAACGAAAGAGAGTGGCATGGAGAGGAAGAAAGGGAGAGATAAAATGTTGCTTGGTATCGAGGGAGAGGAGACTTAGTGGTGCTTTTGTTTGCTTATTGTTAGTGCTGGATGGCGTTACTAAATAAATTATCTGTTTCACTCATCATGGGGATTCAAAGCCAACATCCATTATATGACCTCTACACTATAGCAACCAAACTCTGACCAATCACAACGCACGAGAACACAGGATATAGCACTCACAATGGGAAAGAGATGAGAGGGAAAAAAGAGAGAGATGAAAGAAAGAAGTGAGAGAGAGTGCGAGAGAGTGAGAGAGGATGAAAGAGAGAGAGAGAGAGAGAGAGAGGAGAGAGAGAGGGAGATGGAAATCCACATGAGCGTGAGGTCTAAATGAGAAGAAAGATAGAGAGCGAAGAAAAAAAAACATGACAGAAAGGCTGGCAACACCCAATACACACAGTGTCCTCTCTCTATCTGTCATTCATTTTCACTCATTTCTCGCCTCACAGATGGGAAATTGAGATGTTTTATGATACTCAGCCAGTCCTAAAAGGTTTAATAGACACAATGCAGCACAGTTGCACTGCAAAGAAAGTACTTATTTCAGAAAAACACTCAGAAAAACACTAACATTAGTTTATTATTATTTATTATCTATAACATTAGAATACACATTCCCTGCGATGGACTGGCGACCTGTCCAGGGTGTATCCTGCCTTCCGCCCAATGACAGCTGGGATAGGCTCCAGCACCCAACCGCGACCCAGAAGGATAAGCGGTTTAGATGATGTATGTATATGTATTAGAATACATAGAAATAACAGTAATAATCAGCAGTGATTTTATGCATGTCAGTGTGTTCCTTTAACCATTTCCAAACCTCTCCTTGCCAGTATTATTTGCAATTATCAATAAACATCTAGTTTGGCTATTAAAATCTTCTTTATGTTAAATCAGGTGAGCTGCTGCTGGAATTTAGACACATAGTGGATACATGATGGCACTGGGGAGAAGTGCTTTTACAGGCCAAAACACACTACCTGCCCAGATAAATGATTTTACACAACTATTTATGTGCCTTTTGCACAGTACTGCATGTGTGTGAGGTATCTGGATGGATCAGACGAGAGCAGAGTTCACTGTTGGTTAAAACGTTTAATAAAGGGACAAACCAGTGACGTAATCCAGAAACAGGCTAAGGTCAAACAAAGGCTAACAGGTATGTACATAGACCACAGACCAAGTCAAAAAGGCAGGCAAAAAGGTCTGAAACCATACTTTGTAAAGTGACAGTGAACACAGACAGGTTATATAGGGTGAGATATGAGTAATAGAAATCAGTAATCGGGGAGGTAGAAAGTGGATAGGTGGACTGTAAAGAGTCCAGAGTCAGGTGACCTCCCAGAGGATTCTGGGAGTTGGAGTTCACAACAGAGTGGGGAGCAGAGATTTCAGTGGAGCTGACGAGAGGCGTGACAATATGTAAATGTCAGTTACAAACTTCAAATAAAGCATATGGAATGTTTTTTTAAAGTTTAAATTATCCATGTTTAATTTTAAGAGTGGTCAAAAATGTTCATGTGCACCACCATTAGCTTATTGCTAACATAATACGTGGAATCCCATAGGGGTGCTTGCAGAAATTAGTATCATCACAGAGGGTTTTTTTTTTGTACAAACTTAAAACCAGTAATATTATTTGCTAATAGTTTAAAATACACATGATAAAATGGCTTAAATCAAATGAAAACTGTCTAGAAATAAGTTAAACGAATTTCTAATATTCTTACAACAATTTCAAAATGAGAAATATTAAATATATTGACTACATACAGATAATTTCACTTGCCAAGATATAATTTTTTGCATGGGAGTGTGTTTGTAAGTAGAGTGCCTGGCAAGATTTCCAATGACATTTACAAATATCAGTACTTTTATTGTGATTCTATTCATATTGTCTAGCAATACATTTTCAAAGAAAAGCAGTATAATGTTTTTTTGTGTCAAGCAGCACGATGTGTTTGTGTACTCACGAGAGAGAGATGGACAGGTGGAATCTCTGGCGCAGCCCCCTGAACATGATAAAGGATTTAGGGAGGAATGAGCGTGTGGTGACAGTGCAGTAGGGTCTCTCATAGCCCCCCGCAGGGCACTCACAGCGGAACCCACCACCAGACAGCTCCCGACACGTCCCTCCGTTACGACACACGCCAGCCACACAGCGTCCGGCCCGGCGGTCAAACTCACACCGCTCACCTGAGAGAGAAATGAGAATGACCACTTTTATGTGCTGTCTGCGATTGCCCCTGACTTGTCTGTATATGATGACCAATAACCAATTAATGCTGTATTGTAACACTCCTGTTACTAATTAACAGAAATCCAATGTAGCTACACAAAAGCATTTTTTACATTCATTTCACGGAGTGAAACTGTATATTTCTGTAGAACTACTGTACTGCAGAATTTCTAAGAAAGAAAATGACTGTCTTTTTACAGATTTTTACCATCATTGAAAAAACATACTTTTAACTAATTAATCTTTACTTAATTAACAGGATTTGTCTGGTGCCCCCGCAGTTGGACTACCGTTTTTTTGGTTTGTTTGTTTGTTTTGTTTTTTAACTGTATATTTTCAGAGGAACATAATAAAATAGTAATGATCCAAGAGACAGAGAAGATATAAACCACATTCAGACATTACATCTCAGTGTCAGTGACCAACAGCATAGTCCCACAGATCACCTCTGCAGTGGAACATGAAAAAGCTCTCACTCTTCTGCTCTATTGTGCAAACATAAGCACTGAATATTGCCAAGAGCAGCGGCAGCAGCTGAGCATGTAGAGCTCAATGTTAAACTGCAGTCTGCTATGCTAAATCCCATTTAGTCTGGCTGGCTGACTGTCTGGCCTTCTCCCTTTGCCTTTTCCAAGAGGAACAGCCTTTCATGTCTGTCTATGTGTCTGTTTACCTGTCTGTTTGTCTGTCTTCCCACTATTTGTCCATCTTTCTGTTTGATTATGTATTAACCTGTCTGTCACTCTTTCCTCCATCTGTCTTTGTTTGTCTGCCTGTCTCTCCTTCTGTCTTTTCATTCTTTCCTGTCTCTCTCTCGTTCTGCCTCTCTGTCCATCTTTCTGCCTGCCTCTCTATCTTTCAGTGTTCCATTTTTTTCTTTCAGCCTTGATATTGCTGAAAAAAAAATTGCGAACTTGATTTTGTCATATTTATATCAAAACCTCATAACTCCATCCTTGTGTGTTAGATTTTTATCATTACATGCTGAATAGACAAAAAAAGTCCCAAATTCACTTGAGACTTGAAATTACATTAACATATACTCAGTGGGGAACCCTCAGGGTCTTCTAAACCTTCAGAGAAGGTCTTAAGGTTTCTGGGAACATAAAACAATACATGTTTGTCATTTTTAGTCCTTTGTTGCATTAAAATACAACAGTAGTAATACTCTTAAATCACTGTTAAGTTTTGCTTAGAAACAAAAAGGTTAAAATTATGGAATATCCAGTAGAACATCACCCAATCAGGATTTATTTCTCTGTGGTACGTAGGTGGATGCTGCCAAGGAAGCTCTCCCATTGGTTACAACTTGACAGACATGGACAGAAGGCCTAACATGTTAGATTAACTACCATTACAATTATGAAACAACAGTAGAATCAACCAATTATAATTTACAGTGAATGGTACCAATCCTGTGAGAAGAAATATCACTTAAGACCTTCTCAAAGTCCTAGAGACATCATTATCAGCAAATACAAGTGGTAGTCTAGCCAGGTTTCAGTCAGTTTTAAGGGAATGGAGAGCTCTTTTCTGAAAAACTCACTGTAAAACTGTAACATATGAGTAAAATCTGTTAACATGTCTTTTATAAGCCTCATAAAAACATGGAATGACATGCTTTAAAAGTTACAAGCTTCAAAAGTTTGTATTTAATATAGAACAGTATATTCGTGTGCTCCTGTGTTAGCTTAGTGCTAACATAGTACTAAAAGTCCCACAGCAGTGCAACCAGAAATTAGCATTATCAAAGAGATGTTTTTTTTTCTCTTTTTTTGACATTTTGGACCTGAACTCTAACAGTCAATGTTCACTGGATATATTTAAGTTTGCCCCTTAACAGACCAGGGCATTATTTACTGAATAATAGGTCTTAATATGAAATAAGTCTGTGATTTTAAGGGGTTAAATGTGTTTTTATCTTCTCCAATGAAGTTACATGTCACAGTAACAATGTAAGTATGGCACAAATTTCCATTCAGTCAAACAGAGTAGTGTCAGCATACATGTATGCTGTCATAACATAAAATGACGTTTGTGTAATGTCGACATATTTTCAGTTTGTAAGTCTAATAAGTCCCTTGATGGAGTGTTTTCCTTCTGCCTGTCGATCTGCCTTCAGTCATTTTTTCTGTGTATATCTGTGTGATTAGTCTGGATGTGAAAGGGGAATTCAGCGCCCTGTGAATTTGGAGGATGTAGATCAGACCCTCAGGGTTTACAACCTTGTGCCAAACGAAGGCTGAGTATTGGCATTGTGCGGGTACAACATGTGGTTAGCAAACCTCTGGCAACAGCTTCTGTAAATAATCCAGACAAAAATGCACACACACACACACACACACACACACACACACACACACACACACAACATACAAACATACACACACAAGCACAGACAATCACAAACACAATCACAAACACAAACACACACATACACACACGCACACACACTTGCAATCGCTCTGTTCCTGATGCCCCCTGCAGTGAAAGTGTAAAATCTCAGCAGAGTTTTGCTTTTAAAAGCAATCTCCAAACCTCTGGCCCCTCCCCACCCACACTCTCACTGACCCCCACACACCACACACAAAATCCTCCCTGTGGGTCTGTATATGCCAGCTGGTCCTGTATAACACACACACACACACACACACACACACACATCCAGCTTCAAGACACACAGAAAAAACATAGAGAGACACACACCACCCACAAATAAGCTAACACCACTTAAACTCACCCCAGAACACACACACACACACACACACACATGATTTTGGTCACTAAGCACACACTTTTTGTGATGTCAAAAAAAATATATATATCTCCATCCTTTCACGTTAAAATGATAAGGACTGTTTCTGCCCAGAGTGTTTTATGAATGTAGCACAATACAGAGCAACCAATCAGAACAGAGGTCATTTACATATTTCAGTCTTAAAGATGTTATAATAATAAATAACAAAAACAGCCTGTTTAATTCTAAAGGATAAAGACAGGTCAGAAAATGGACATAAAAAAACAGTTTGGGGTACGTAAAACCACATAAACATCATAAGTGGACCTCAGGAAAAATAAGAAAATATGAAAAATGTTTATAGGGAAAAATTGAAGAATAGAGGAATGAAAAAGGGGACCATGAATGATCAGCCCACCTAAAAAGCACAAAACAACTCCAAAGGGCAAAGGATGCTTATAAGCCTGGTAGTTTAAAAACTGCAGGAGGAGATGCTTTCTAAAAGTCTGCTGAAGAAACTATTGGGTTGGGGGAGAAAGTGTGAGAGAGTAAGAAAGAAAGAGAGAGGAGAGTGAGAATGTGAGGAAAGGACAGTGAGAGAGAGTGAGGAAAAGAAAGAAAGGAAAGGGAGAGAGACAGAAAGAGAGACAGAGAAAGAGACAGAGACATAGAGGGATAAGAAGCAGACAGAGAGGGGGAGACAGAGAGAAAGGAAGAGAGAGCCACAGGAAACTCCCATACATAATCCAATAAAATAATGCTGCAAACTGAGAGCAGCCCATGCAGACAGTATGGATTAGTAGTGGGTGACTCAGCCTGCAGATCCAGCAGTAGAAGCAGCAGCAGGATCAGAAGCAGGATGAGAAGCAGGGCGTCTGCTGAGTGGAGTATGTGAGTGAAGCTTTCAGAGGCAGAGCTGTATTAAAACAGCAGGCCGAGCTACAGGCCCAGCTGACTAACACAACTCTCACATCTATTATCCATTATCCTTCAGAGTGTGGAGTTCAAACACACACTCACTTCATCATCCTACAGTCATCTCTGTGCTTCTGTGTGTTTAAGAAACTCAGGCAGGATCTGGATCTGTTCATCTGCTCCTAGAAACTCATCTTCTCTTCTTATATTATATATTAATAATGTCTCACTCACTGAAACATACAGAAAAACTGTTTAAAGTGCAGATTCTAAGCTTTCAATCTATATCTCATTTATGTTTTTAGGTAGATGAGGAAATATTTTATTAGGACTTGACTTTGATAAAAGGTTTGTGTGTAGCAGAGTTGGTATAGTTTTTATACTTTTATATAGTTTTTTGATATTGGTTTTTGATTTCAGTTTATTTTAGGAGTACATTAATAGTTTTTTTAGTGTTATGCTACAGTAGACTACACTGTGGGTTGCATCTCTGTAATACTATGTACACTGTAAAATATTTTTACTGTAAAATTACAGTAAAATACTCACTATGTGTTGCATCACTTCCACAGTAACTTTCTGCACTGTATTAACAGTAAATAACATAGTAAGTAAAATAGCAACTGTATATTGTCCAGAGCCTTCTGGACCACAAGACTACTGTAATGTAGTTTCATTCTGCTGTATATTTACAGTAATAAGATGTATTCAAAATACAGTACTTTTACATGTTTAAATAATAACTGTAAAACAATGGAACTCAGTAGCTATGAGTTTGTTGTAAATTAACGTATGAAAAAACGACTTTTGTAGATGTTAAAATGTACTCTTTTTAGAAAAAAATGTTTTGCACTGTATGTGCAAAGAATATCACAAATACATATTTTAAATGCAAATTCACATTTTACAGACAGTATCAGTTTTCTTATAATTTTAGCAATTTCAGCTGCTGTTGTATCTTATAATGCTGTGAAGTACAGCTCAACATCAACCTCACAGTAATTTTCTCTGTGTAAATATGTAAATAAATACCTGAAAACATTTTAGGCCAAGTTGATTTCACAATAAAATTTTGAATACAGTGTTTTACAGTAAAAAAAAAGAAAAAAAAACGTTAAATACTGTAAAATAAATACCTAACTGCAATAAATAACAGTGTATTATTGATTCATTTTGCAGTGGACATTAAAGTTTTAATTTAGTTTTTGTGTTTTGTGCCATTTTTATCTTTATTAAGCTTTATTAGTATATTTTTTCACCACTAGCTTTCGTTTTCAGTATAGTCCTCGTTTACAGTTTTGTTTTGCAAAAAGAAAAAAAAACCCCACCCCTCCCACTTTTGCCAAGTTACTGTTATTTTTTTCAAAATGGAAAAAATTGTGGAAATGGAGTTGATCCAAAATGTGAATCAAAGAGAAATGGAATTCATTATGTAACTAACTATGTAGTTCATCATGTAATTTCAATTAAATAGTAAAGCAAAACTATAGTAGTAACCCATGATGGTTAACAAGCTAAGTAAGTTAGCTGGTACAGCAGTGAAATCCTCAGTTTAGAGTTTTCTCTCCTGTATCACACTCCTGCTATTTACTGAGAGCTTTCTGAACTGAATCAGGTAGAACATTAAACCCTGCAGTGACCCTGAGTCCGGCACTAATGAACACTGCTGCAGACTGATAGCAACAGCAGGCAGCTTTTCTCTCTCAGAGTTACAGTGTTTATAGAGATACGCTGCATAAAACAGTACATTAGCTTGTCATGAAGCAGAAATATAACCTGTGCATGCTCAAGGACTTCATCGTGATCCGGCCAATGAAAAGCATAATGTGCAAAGCCATTGTGAAATGTACTGTTTGCTTAAAGTGAAAAATCTGATTAACACTGTTTTCCAGCAAATATAGTCAACCAAGATATGTTTAGTGTCCAAGACTTGCTTCCTTAGTGTTTTTTGGGAAGTGGAGTTTTTCCCCCCCAATTTCTCTCTAAATTTAGTCACGTCCAATTCCACCCACTAGTTAGGCCCTATCATAATGTTACCAAGCTAGCGGAGACATGTGTCAGAAACCACATAAGTAAACCTATTTGAGATTACAACCCGGTTTGAGTCAAGTGTGTCATTATTAAACCAGGGGTTCTTAACCTGGGGGTCAGGACCCCCTTTGGGGTCACATTGTGGGGCCCCTGGAGAGCAGTGCTACCTTATTAAACACAGTTAAATAATGTTGACAAATACAAGGTTCTGCTGAATGGCTCCACCTACAGGCCAGGAAACAAGGCTAATGTCAATTTTTGTAATTTTTGTCAATGTATTGAGTGACCTTGTTACTGAGGGAGGGTCTTGACTGACCACTATAACTGAAGTATTTTTTCAGTGCCAGGCAGGTAAGTGACTTGTGTATACTGGTGTGTGTGGGGAGTAGGGGACTGGAGGGCAGTTTGGCAAAGAGTATTTTTAACATGAGAAAAGGGCCACACTGTGAAAAATGTTAAGATCCCCTGATTTAGACTGACTGACTACATTTGGAAGAAAAAGACTGTGTACATTTGTTTGTAGACCTAATCATCAAGGAAATCTGCTCTCACACACATACACAGAATAACCCACTCTCTGTGAGCAGTAACACAGTGCTCACTCTCTACGGTCACCATCAGCAGATCAGCAGCTGACAGAAGCTTCTGTAGAAGCTCACAAACAAAAACTATGTGGACATACTTTTGCCAGAGACAACAGAGAGACAGAAAAGAAACTGAAAGAGAGAGACACAGATGGACAGAAAGAGAGAGAGAGAGAGAGAGAGAGAGAGAGAGAGAGAGAGAGAGACAGAGAGAGAGATCAGAAAGAGATCAGAGAGAAGGGAAAAGGACAAGAAGACAAAGCGAGAGAGAAAGAGAGAGAAAACAGAGTGAGAGACAGGGAGATAACAGAGGGAAAGAGTGAGGAGAGAATAGAGAAAGAGAAAGAAAAGGGGATGAGAACAAGAAAGAAAAAATGAGATAGAGAGAGGATCAAGAAGAGAGCAAGAGAAAGGAAGATTGGAGACAGAAAAAGAGGGAGAAAAAGATAAGAAGGGAGAAAGAGAAGAGGAAGGAGAGATAGAAAGGAGAGAAAAAGAGAGAGAGAAATGAGGACAGAAATGAGGAGAGTGAGAAAGTCAAGAAATACAGAGAGTGAGAGAGAGAGAGAGACAGAGAGAAAGAAGGAGAGGGTGAGAAAGAGGAGAGCGAAAAAGAAAAAGGAGAATGGTAATGACAAGGGGCGAGTAGAAGAAGAGAGAGATAAAGAGGGAGAGAGAAGAAGAAAAGAATGATGGAGGAGAGAAAGAAGAAGACAGTGAAAAAGGAGAGTGACAGACACGGAGAGTAGAGAGAGAGAGAGATTGAGATAGAGAGAAACAGAGAGAGAGAGACAGAGCGTTAAATCCACTCTCGCAGCCCCATTGACACAGACACAAAGCAATTACTCTGAAACATTTCACTCTGACTGCTCCTCTTCACAAAGCACTTAGACGCACAACACACACCTGTCTATTCACAAAGGACTCACGCACACACACGGTACGTACACACACCAACACACAGAATCTGTAAGCACATGAGAGAAAGTATGCGTCTCTAAAGGAAACAACAATCCATCCAAAAAATAAATCTCCATTCTGAAAGTGCAGTATTTTTAGAATCATTGGCGAACTCAAACTCCCACTCGCACAAATGCACTCACATACCCTGACATACAAATAAGCTCAGCCAGACGCAACAGCGTGCAAACGCAGCTTTAATATGAGCAACTCAGTCACGCAGAAATAAAACCTGCAGTAGGCTACTTTCCCCAAAAGCATTTACCTGCGCAATAAAAATGGATTTTACTTTACCCACACGCCAAACACACACTGACTGCACACGCACTCACTCACACCTCTCACAAGGTTAAAACTCAACCTTCAAAGAAGGGCTGGGCGGAATGGCTGAAGTGTAACATCATGATACTTCAAGACTGTTTACAATACATGATACCTCGATATTTTGTTCTGATGAGCTGGAATAAACCCAAAAGAATCCGCAGTGTCACAAAATACCTTTAAAAACAGTGAGTGTATTTACAGGCACGTAATAATCCGATAACTGCAGAACATCAGATTTTGTCAGTAATCCGATCAATGTGTTTATATGCACTTGAGTTATCAGATAATGGGGAAACTCCGGGTCTACATGAGTCAGACAGTACTCAGATTTCTGCTTTGCAACCACTCACAGAAGAAGACGTGACGTAAACATAACGTAAAACGCTTTTTTTTAAAAAAACATTGCACCACTTTACCTGAAAATATGAACATACAGCATCTAGAAAATAAAGAATATTTAAATATTTAATTTCATCCAGCACGTAGTTGGATTCATCATCGCTCCAAAAGTGTTTTGCTGCCATCTCACGGCAATGCTGCTTATTTCTGGTTTCACACATGCACAGACTGAGAAATAAGAAAGAAATCAGAGTAAGAGTATACATACATGTACTTTACCTGAGCTCTGAGCCTCTTTATTGTGTTGGATTTCAATGGTTTTGACCCTTGCTTTTCTTTCTAATTTTGAGTATGGATCTGCATCTTTTCCTGCCTACCTGTATGTTGACCCCTGCCTGCTATGACCATGAGGATCTGAATGCCCCTAGTAAAGTCACTTTGCATTTGCAACCTGCCTCAGCCCCAGGTTACAGTAATACACTTGGGGTGTTAAGGGGTTATTTATTTTCACTCGTAGCTCTGTTTACAGCAAACAGAGACAGCTTGTTGGAAGTGCAGATTCTGAACCACAGTTTGTATTTATAAGTAGAAGAGGTGATATTTAAGGTTTCGGTATCACGAACAACATCATAGCTGTGATTCGGTTGCAGGTATGAGTGTGAAAAAAATATTCTGTTATGATAAATGACAGCACAGGTAGAGCGCTTCTCAACCAATCAGACCACGCCATCAGAACAGCATGTTTGAATGCGAAGAAAAGTTACCGTTGGTTTAGACTATTTTTTTTGTGGAAAGAAAAAAAAAATAATTTACAATTTGTCTATGACCTTAAAACGAAATGAACAATAACAGAAGTGCTTGTTGATACAGAATGTTATAATTATTTAACTCACTATAATTAATCAAGTAATTACATTTATGTAACTATGTGATGCAAGTTGAATGTATAATAACAACAATGACTCTGCACTTCTAAGATTAAAGCAGAAAATATTTCACACACACACACATGCTTGTCTTGCTATACTTAAGAGGACTTCCTTTGGTTCTATTGATTTTTGTATTACTGTAACTAAGTAATACTACACCTACACCCAACCCTAACCCTTAACCTTAGTTATTTAGTGCAACCTTAGTAGCCAAAAGGCAATTTTTCTGCTCTTTTCGTTTTGAGAAAACTGAGGCTTGGGGTTATGCCCCATAATTTTTTGAATCAGAATGCTCAGAATGTGTGCATCACAAAAAATGATCTCAGCTCTCCTAGTGGCACGAGCAGTCAAGCTCAGTGGCAGAACCCATTAAAATCTCCATTTCAGCTGGGGGTGTGGGACATTTTCCAAACAGGTAATCCAATTTTAATTTAGTGAAAGAGGACTGCGACAGCTCACTTAATCACAGCTTATTTTACTACATTGTGTTAATTTTACCATATGTCAGTTTCAGTATTTCTCACTGCTACCTTGCTAAAGTAAGAATGGATGTTTTTCATAGATGTTAGCAAGCGAAGTTTGCTATCTGAGCTTAAGCCCATGAAGCACACAGGGTCAAAACAAACACTGACACTGTTTATGAATAACTTTATAGGTTTACTGGGATGTGTTAATGGCATGACATACACTGTACGTAGTGCTGAAAGTTAGTTTAAGTCAGTGGCCTAGTTGTCTAGCAGTCTTATTTTAATTTTTTTATTTATTTATTTTCCCGAAACAAAAATTTTTGCCCCACCACTTATGTAAGTGAGGTGTACACACATACATTTAAAAATGTATCTAACGCACACACACACACACACACACATACTTTGAAATGTCAAACTGTGTTCCTATGAAATACTGAAAACTCATCCATTTCCACTCATACTGATGTTCATGCAATGCACACAAACACACTCTTTCAAACAGCTTCAAACTCTGAGATATGGATTCTCACAAGTGCACCATATGCAAATTCACCACATACACACACACACACACACACTCACACACACACACTCACAAACACACACACACACACACACACACACAAATACACATTTTATATAACATCAAGCTGTGGCACATGTGGATGAACCACATACTGTCTCTGTGTTCTGTGTTAGGCAAACAAATACAAGCGATGAGCTTCTCTTTCTTACACACACACACACACACACACTCTCTCTCTCTCTCTCTCTCTCTGATGTACTTATGTCTATATGTAGACTTAATACTTATACACTTTCTCACTTGTGTGCATAAAACTTTTTCTGCAAACTTTGGCAAACAATATATTTGCTTTTATCATGAGAAAAAAGAAAATTCTTGAAAGTGGTCTATAATGCATTTTGCAATGGAATGCTATACATATAAATCACTGATCATTCTATACAATAACTGTCCCATTGTTACTCAGTAGAAATACACACAAAAATGACAGTCCAGCCTACATTTTTCTTGTATTTTGTTTTCATCCCTGAGGGCCTATAATAACACTTGCACATCCAAACAGATTTATTTTATTTTACATGATGATTTTCCAACTTCTCCTTATCCCTTAGAATTAAACAGGCTGTTTTTTGTTCCTGTGTCTTTAAGACAGATACATGTAAACGGCCTCTTTTTTCCTGTGTTGTGCTTAATCGAAAAAGCAGTTTGGACTTCTTGTAACTTCAGTGTGAATGGGCGGGACTGAGCTGCTGTAGGTGCATTAATATAAATACAGTGGGTTTGGTGACAGCACATAAAAAAAAAGTGAACAGTATGTGAACAGAACAGTTAGAAACACAAAAAAAATATTGTGAAAAGTGAGGAGAACTTAGGCTGATATGATATGGGCCCTTTAAAAATCTGATACTGCAAGATTTTGTGATACTGGGTCTGAGCAATATTGTCCAACACAAGTTACAAATTTTCTTACGACAGCGATGACACTTTTTCTATCTCATCTCTCTTTCTCTTCCGCTGGTTCACTCTTCCTCTTCATGCTCACTTTGTTTCTCTCTCTCTCTCTCTCTCGACCTATCCCCCGCATCCCTGTGGCGCGTGTGTTTTGTAATGTATTCTCTCTCCCTCTTTCAGGGGATGTTTAATTCATCAAAGTCTCAGCTCCCCCCACAGGCTAAACACCCTCCCCCCGCTTCTCTCACACATGGTTCGACCCTCAGGGGAACCCCATCTGCCCCCACCTTGCCTCCTCCTTCTCCCTCTCTCTCTCTCCTTCTTTTCCTTTCCCTCTCTCTCTATATCTGTATTCACTCTCTTTCCTCCTTTCCTCCCCCTCTCTTTCACTGCATATCATTTCCATCTCTATTTCTCTCTCTCTTTCAATGTCTTTCCTCTTCACTCTATTCTTTTCTTCTACATTATCCTCTCAGTATCTTCTCTCTCTCTTTCTCTCTCTCTCTCTCTCTCTCTCTCTCTCTCTCTCTCTCTCTTATTGTATTTATTTGCATATAACTGATAGTTCTGATCCTAGACCCTGATTGGCTGAGCTGTGTTCAAAGCCATGGTAAAATATTTGTTATACACACAACTATAACTGCCTCACCACAACAAGAAGAAGTCACTAAAAACCATTACCGCCAGGTAAACTGAAAGACGAAGTAGGGACCTGGGTTCGTTTAAAGTGTTTAAACTGGGGGGCTGACAAGCTAATTTCTTAAAAACCAAAAGATAGCAAGCTGAACCAGCTAAAAGATAGATAACATAATAAAGTGCTGCTAACACAACACAGGAAATTGCACAGAATCGCTAGCAGAGTCGAGCATGTACTGTTGCAGTTGTAGTTTGGTAAGGAAAAACTCATTATAAGGCAAAGGTTTATGTAATAAAATGGCTATTGGAAAATGAAAATTAAAACATTAATGAAATGACATCATATAAAAAAGCTGTGTTCCAGAGCCTAGGCTGCAGCTAAGGTAGGCTGCATTTCTCAGCCGCTATGTCATAGCAGATCCTTCATATACAGCCTAGGAATGCAGCCTACATTCTGAGTGATTTCAAGGATGCATCAGATGTATCCTTTCAGGCCTTTGGTTACCCACAGTTCTCTGCGCATGAACAATACAAAAGAAAAAAAAACAGCACCACGAAAATGATGGAAAACAAGGCCGTTGGAGCAAAGCTTGTTTTATAATGTAAGTTGTTTACGTCCTTGAATTTGTCTTCGTTACCTTATGAAGTGTAAAATGACTGATTAATTAAAGCTTTCGTCCATATATCATGTATATCATCCATTTATCGTATTTTATTTAGAAGTATTTGTATATATGTAGTTTATCGTACTACATAAGAACATCGCCTTCATTTTTGTGAAGAAATGAAAAAGCAACAAACACAATGCAGTGGGCTCCATTTTCTCTCACCAGCTCCCTCACGAGTTTCGCGCCACTCTGGTGACGTCACCACGCAGCCTCGTTAGGACTGTTCCATTTGTGTGACCAATAGGCTACTAAGGAGGAGTTTTCATAGGACAGTCCTACCGGGGACCCGCACTACCTCGGCTGGAGCCTAGGGTTTGGAACGCAGCTAATGATAGTTACTCCTTTAGTAATCTATATATGGTTGCTTGGCAACAATCGCATACTATAAACAAACTATATTTGTTAGTGGAAAGGTGTTTATTATAATTGCTATGATTATTGAAGCATAATTATTAAAATTTGTGTATTTTAGAATATATTATATCGTTGCCATTTTATAAATGCAATATGCCACTTTAAGTGCAGTGATTTTCTATAGGTAAGGGCTGTTTTAAGGCACATTGTAAAGCGGAGTATGAAATCATGACAAACTATGATAAAATCACAGCCTCTAATGGCTTATTATATTAATAAAACAGATCATTCCAGCTCTAATGTCTGATTGGCTGAGCCATTTTTTCACTACTGTAAAATATTCAGTAAATACTAATTTGATTGCAAATGACAACTGAATTCAATACTAATTAAGTTTAATTAAGTTAAAAGTTATTTAAAAAAAAACAATTATGTTGTTTATGGAGCACCTCCAATGATAAACAGCATATTAACCATCCCACCCTGTTTCCTGGATTATCTGTTATTTTTTGTTTTCTATTTTATTTTGTACATTTTTTACATTACAAAGTGAAACTATGCTTTATTTACATTTTAGTGACCCCTTTATTTTAAATACAAACAATGCCACACCATACTTATATGATTTTTACAACATATGGAACATATACAGCTTTTCATTGCAAAGACTCAATTTTTGATCTTTGATCGTACGGCCTCTCATGGCTTATTGCTTTATTGTATCTATTTGTTTATTATTTATATTGTGTATGATATATTAATGTAAGCTAATTCCTCATACATGCAAGTGTATTTGGCCAATTCAGATGCTCTGTCTCTGTTTTTCTCTCTCTCTCTCATTAATCTCACTGGCTCTTATTCCCTCTCTCCCCCTCCTCTACAACACCTACTCTGTGCCCACCCTTTCTATTTTATTACTTCTCCTTTAATTTGCTCTTTCCCTCCTCTCTCCTTCTGCTTCTCCTCCTCCCCCTCTATGTGCATCTCTCCATCTCTCCGTCCCCCTCTCAAACACACTCCATTCCTCTGTGTTTTGCATCACTCCAGGAAGCTGCATTTCATATATTTCCTCACACTCGTTATAGTCACTATAGCCCTGTATCTAGCTGAATGAATGTTTTTTTTCCTCCAGGCTCTTTGGGAATAACATGCCACGCAACATTATTGCTTTTCAAATAATACAATTTTGTCAATAATCTGCTTTGCAAAAGGAGAATTAATATTAGACTTGTGTTTCAGAGGTGCTTGATACTGGTTTTATTAAAGAACTTGCACAAGATTCCGCCTCTGTTACAAGGCAACCTCGTAAAACTGTATTTTCATTTATTATTATTAAAATTATTATTATTATTATTATTATTATTAACCATTTGAAAACAGCAGATTTACATGTTATAATGACTGGTCATGTTTTTATACGTTACATCAACAGATGTTAAGAATGTAATAAGAGCGTGAAATTTGTTTTTCTTATGACAGTGACACTGTTTTTACATAGAAAATCTATTTATTCATTGGTGTTGATTTTGCATTTGTAATAAGTTACACTGTTTTGGCAGCTTTCTGAGGTTTAGTATGTTAATATAAGGGTCATTCCCCATTTGAAAAAATCTTTTTCTTTCACCTCAAAACTAAATAATCTTAATATGTCCATTAATATCTCCTTTTATCATATATGCAGAAAGGAGAGCTTAATTCCAAACATATTTTACAGGCACTGAATATGAATCATATGAATATGATGTCACACCAGTGACTGTGACACCAGTGACATTTTGGTTAAACTGAGGATTTTGTAAATTGGCTGACTCATTGGTGGTCAGCTGACCTTGTGCAACTATTTAAAATCAGTAATAGAAATGATATACGGCATTATTTTGACAAAAGTCACCACAAAACAGTGGTGACACACACAAGTGTCAAAGAAGCAGTTTAATAGAGCAGAAAATACTGTGTTAAAATGTAACATAAGAGTCCTGATAACACCAGTGACCAAAATCTCTGTGACAAATGAATTTTTTAAATAAAATACATATTTTTTTACATGTAGTATAATATTAATGAGATGAAAAGTAAACATGAATCTGTTTTATACAAATTCCTAAGTTAAACCTCTAAAAATATTATTTTAAATGGTCTCTCAAATGTTGAAAACTGGTTTTGTGACAAGCTTTTTTACATACACAGAGCGACTATAAAACAGGATAAAAAAAGAAAAATCAGAGAATCATAAGGGAAATGTATTATTTAATCTTAGGTCAAATGTATAAATGTACCTACCCACTTTTGGAGCTGTGCCGAATATTTTAAGCCTCTTTTTAAGCCCTGCAACCTTTGTGATATGGTTTCCCCTCCAAATGGAGAATGACCCATGATAATATTTTATTCTTCATTATTTTGAACCATTTGTATTGATTCATTTGTCATGAAATGCTCATGCAGTGTAAGGGGCAGCTGCTTTTTCAAATGGTGAAAAAAATAATAAAATCCAAACAATTATGGAGTTTTGAGGTTTTGATATGACAGTGATTATATATTGCAAACACTGAATGAGCATCAACAAGCACCATGTAGCTCAGTAGCTGAAGGCTGTTTCTAGCGGCTCTCAGGCCACACTGAGCCCAATGTGACTGATATGGTAGCACTTTTTTTGCCAAAAGAACCCAGAGGGAGCTGAAGAGTGTGATCACAGAGGCTCAGCCATTCATTCACAAGAAATTTAACTTGCATTATCTTTTACTTGTATTACAACAGTAGAATCTGTAGGAATGATCTCTGCTACTCTGGTAATCTTTCACTGAGCTCCTTTGAAGACTTGACAGTGCCCGCTGCTTCACCAGAGGAGCCATCAAAACACGGGCCATGTTCCTGATCCGCCATGAAGCTTAATCTTCAGATACAAGACATTCCATTCTCAATCCAGAATCGTTTAGTGATTTAGAGCTGAACAGAGTCTCACTGGCTGATAGACATGCCACTACACTGGACTGGAGTACAGGCCAGAAGTAACACTAAAACTCCAGTAACAAGATTTCATTTTTATAGGTGTTTTTTCTACTGGCCCATCATGAAATATGATGGATATTCATGTAATGTAAAACACGATGAAGTGAAAAAATAGAGTTATGAGGTTTTGATATGACAGTGACGTCATTTATGAACATATAATGATAGAAATTGACAGAAAGAATTGCTTCGTAATACAGTATGTTTTTCTCCTGGTCATCACCCTGCAGGGTTTTGTTAGATCCCCAATCAGATCCACCTGATTTAAACTTTCACATTCTACTGATGCCTTGATGAACTCCATTACGTGTGCTACATTCAAGCAATAAGCCACGAGAGGCCGTGTGTTACTGTGATTTTATCACAGGGAAGGGAGTCCTTCCTTGTGATAAAATCACAGTAACACACGGCCTCAAGTGGCTTATTGCTTTTATAAAATGTTATTTTATAATAATGTTGTTATTATTATTAATAATCAACATAAACAAGTATTCCTACAAGAAATGTAGTTCTAAAAGTCAACAAATCTGAGGGCCAGAGAGCGTTTATATTTTATTTAACAATGAACACATCAGAACACAGCACTGTTTAATGCAAAAACCTTCACTTTCTAAGTACTTTTTGGTTATCAAATTGCCACTGCGAGTCTTACATAGCACCAAACCATCAGCATCCCTCTTCTCACACTGGAGCTGAATCTCAATTGGCTCCCTACTCCCTACATAGCGCACTACGTAGGAATTTAAATACTTCACCACAACAGTGCATAAAATAGCTAAAAAATAAGTCATTAAAAATTCCTAAGTTAAGAATTGTAAAACCTCCATAGCTAGCACACTACTTGTGGAGTACAAAAGGCATTTGGGATTCAGCCTAGGTTGACGTGACTTCTGACTGAAATACAGACATTAGGAGCGTGTTATCCATTCAAGTGACTTTCTTTAGACCTTTAGACCTGCAGTTTTACTAGCTGACCAGCCTAGTTTTATTAGTAATAGTAGTAGCAGTAGTAGTAGTGATTTGTGATGAAAAAATAATTGCTAATAAGCAACATCTCTGCAAAATAGCTTCCCACATTAGATTAAAAACTTTTGTCTTTGAAGAAAAAAAACACTTGCTGTATTTTATCATGTTTTGTCCTCATTGTACAAGCTTTGCTATGTGTCTAACAACACCCCTTATGTGTAGTACAGTCATTGTAATGCACATCCTCTCGTGACTTTAAAACCTTTAAAAATCACTGCCTGATTTCAAAATTTTGGCCTGCAGTGAAATATGGGAATATAAAAGTGTGCTCAGTATGTTGCAAGAATAGACTCTGGCTGCGTTCTGCAGTAGACAACTTTATCTCCTTCTCTGCAGCTGTTCGCTATTCAAGTTTTCTCCTTCTCCTCATTATCATCCCCTCTCCTGGTTCTTCCTGTCTCTCTCACTCTCACTCTCTCTCTCTCTCTCTCTCTGCTGTATTGCCATGTGCATCTCAGGAAGAATTGCTGGAGTGCTTCAGGCAGGCCTAACTACTGAAAGTTGTATTTTACCCTACAGACCACACACTTACACAGTACACACACACACACACACACACACACACACACACACACACACACCCGTACACAAGCTCT
Organism: Colossoma macropomum; assembly: GCF_904425465.1. Classification (NCBI taxonomy): domain Eukaryota; kingdom Metazoa; phylum Chordata; class Actinopteri; order Characiformes; family Serrasalmidae; genus Colossoma; species Colossoma macropomum. The sequence continues at coordinate 29,653,238 of NW_023494793.1, read as the reverse complement.
CTCTTTCACACTCCCTCACCTGTGTAATCTTCTCTGCAGATGCAGGTGTACCCTCCCTCCCTGCGTGCACACACTCCTCCGTTCAGGCAGGGATTAGAGTAGCACAGATTAATCTCGATCTCGCAGTAATCCCCAGTGAAGCCGGGCGGGCAGCGGCAGCGCAGGCCCGCGATTGGGTGGATCGGCCGGAAGAGCATGGAGGGGGAGGAGATAAAAGGGGCGGAGCTGTTGAAGCGCAGGACGCTGATGCACTTCATGTAGTTCTGACAAGGCTCGCGCAAACACACGTTATCGTCAAACGGCAGCACCTGTGTGTGGGAGTGTCTTATTAGGCCAGTTGTTTTGTTTGAACACCATTTCATAACCTAAACCCGTGCTGAAGTCTTGTTACTACAATGAAATTACAACTGTAGTCTAGCAACAAACAACTTACTATACATATCTATACATATGTAGGAACAAAACCTTGTATCTCCATTTTTCTCTCCGATTTTTTAGTTTTTGACATAATACAATTAAACCCATAACAAAGCAAAGAAATTAATGTAAAACTTTCATCATATACAGTGCTGTGCAAAAGTCAGAGATCACCTTTCATTTATTTAATTTTCAGTCAAAACGCCACTAAGTGCACCTTATTCATTTCTCAGGAGTAATTTCTGAGGAGATTAGATATGAGATAATCCACTCACATAAGGAAGAAGAAAGTCAAAGTAAAACAACTGAAAAACAAGAGTTTCCAAAACTGAACTTAACAAACATTTAAAAGATGTAGAGAAAATGAGACTCAACATGCAAGACCAAGAAGACCACCAAAAGTGTCACCATCAGATAAACAGTATTAGCTTTCATCTTTAAGAGATCTGGCTTGAAATCTAAAAAATCAATCAAATGATTGTGAGGAAAATCACAAATGTTCTTGTCCATGCTTCCACTCTGAGAGGACAACTACCCCATCAGAGTCCAGACCTCTTGGATCGTGAGAAGCAGAAAATGCAACCAACTTCTAAGACTGAACTTTAGAGGTGTTAACAAGAAGTATGAACATATATTCCTTCAAATTTCTTTGAAAAACTGAAAGCATATCTACTGAAAAGAATGCTGTAACAAAGTTGTAATAAAGTTAAAAATATTGGATATTGTATTCAGCCGTTGAGGCTTCTGTGTTATTTTCTATTAAATATTTGTTTTCTTTTTTTCCTGATGCTGAAAAATGAATGACTTGTACTCAATGATCATTCTGACGGGAAATTAAATATACAGGACAATCTCTTACATATGGAAAATATTGTAAATATATATGAGTATAATTAAAAGTACCCTTTAAAAAAACTCTTAAGTATATTGTAACTGATGAAATGTAACCTGTGAATGCAGAATGTAAATGATATCTAAATCTCACTCATTGTGAAACTAAGTATTGTAATACTTTATGCATTTATATATAATTCATATTAATTACACTGAACAAATAATCATATACTGCAAACTAAAAACTTTAGTCTTCAAAGCATTTAAAATCTGTTAACTGTGGACTATGTATATGTCAGAAAAAAGTGCATTGTGGGTAAAAAGTTAAATATTTCAGTGTATTAGTGAGTTACCTGCATCTGAGCGAGCATGTTTAGTCTGGGTCTGTTGAGGTAGAGCTGCTCCTCCAAAGCCTCTGAGGGAAAGAAGTGTCCTCCCGGGAGCGCTGCCGAAAAACTGACATTCAACACGCGCTCTGCCTCCGCATCCGGCTGAATGTTAAAAACAAACACGTCGTCAGGGGCAACCGATAGCACCGAGGACACGCCCTCCAGGAAGTGAGAGAGCAGCGGGGACAGGAAGTGCTCCTGGGACATGTTCTGGAGCCGGACGGTCACACTGCTGCTCAGCATGTCCTCAGTGATGATCAACACTCTCAACACACACTGCGCACTGATGCTGTGAACTCCATCTGAGAAATGAGGAGAAAGAGCAAGAGAGCAGGGCTGTTAAATATGCCTGTTTAACCCTTAAATGTAAATGCACAATATGCACATTAACCCTTTAATTCTGAGCTTAAAAAGCCACCTCATAATCTTCTCTTCTCTGAAAAAAAAAAGCTCCATTATTTTACATTTAAGTTCCTGTAGTTAATAAATAATAAGCGGGTTAATAAAATGATTTCATAACACTGTTGTTGTATTTGCTTTGATATGTAAATCAGCCCTGCGATGGACTGGCGACCTATCCAGGGTGTAGCCTGCCTTCCGCCCAATGACAGCTGGGATAGGCTCCAGCACCCCACCGTGACCCAGTAGGATAAGCGGTTTAGATGATGTATGTATGTATGTATGTAAATCAGTGGTTCCTAAACCTGTCCTGGGGGTCCCTGATGGCCCACAATTAGCTCTATCTCTCTGTTTAGAAGTTGAGATCAAGCAAAAACGTAGTTTATCCTGGGAACAAACTGGTTATTTTTATCATTTGCATACTATTTTAAGCAGTTCATAAACATTCGTAGGCTCCTCTTTCAACCATCATAACAGATTATACAAATGGCTTTAGGCCATTTCTCCTAAACAAGCTATATGAACTGTGTTTGACCAACATTAAAAGCTTACAAATGTTTTCTTTAGCACATTTGATGTGGTGCTTCATGCGTTTTATTTTTACGCTTTGTCAGATACAGCGATGTAATCATTGTACAAGTATTTGTCGGTTGTTTATCGTATGCAAACATGTATAAGTACATTTGAAAATAACGTGAACATTTAGCATTAACTACCACATTTGGTCATTTAGAATTCAGATAAATATGTTTCATATTCCTCTATATAAGGTGTTAACATAAGCCATTACAAGTATTGTTGTAACTGAAAGATTAAACATTTAACTTAATAGTAAACAGTTAATAACTAATTCACAGAATATCTTACTGGCACATCTGAGAAATGCTTTTAGAACACATTTCTTAGCTTGTGTACAAATGGTATGTTTTTATTTATTATGGTATTATTAACTGCTTGCTTATATTTTAGTAACCGTTAAGAAGCAAACCTTAAAATAAAGTGTTACCAAAGATTTAATTCCACATAATTTGGGCCTCATGTCCACATGCACTAACATATCGTAAAGGGCAGCTGTTTTTTTCAAAAAATGAAGAACAACATTTTACATACATATGAAGTTTTGTTCTGACAGTGACAATATAAATACGAATACCATATTACTTACTTTTTAAATTTAAAACACTGAATCATGTTTTACAGAGTGCCTAGCTGTAATGACTCTCTCATGGTGTTCATAGGAAAATATGACAGTGTTTCAGCTTAAACACATGGTTTAAAACAGTCAAGTGCATTGTGCAGGTTTTTCAGTCCAAAAAAAAATACAATCAACATCAATGTTGGCTTTTTTTCTTCCGCATTGAAAATGTATCGTATCGTGGTGCAAAAAACATGAGAGATATTGTGAACATTGTGTATCGTTACACTCCTAAAACACAGACTAGCTAGATCAAAATGTCAGGCTTTACAGACTTGTGTGTGCAATGCTGCTGATAAGTATGCCTCATAATAGACACACACACACACACACACACACACACACACACACTTACAAACACACAGTGATAAAAGAGGATTTCAGATAGCGCTCTCTCTCTGCTCTTCAAACTGCCAGCATCTTCCCATTTGAATTCTTAACCCAAATTACCCAAAGACCCCCAGTCTTTCTAACCATACCAGGCATTCCTCTGGAGGTGAAATTAGCAAGTCAAAACGTGTTTTCTTTCAGTTTTTATGTGATCAAGAACACTTTTAAACCCATGCTGCAACAAACAAGGCTAATGTCAGAGAAGATTTGGGTGAATATGGGCGGAAAACGTGCAACGTGAAGTGTGTTTTAATGTCACTGGTTTTCTCCTTTACTAAGGAGATTACTTCCTCCTTTGATGAAGAGAGAGGGAGAAAGAGAGAAAGAGAGAGAGAGAGAGAGGGAGGGGGGAAGAGAAGAATACAAAAAGGACAAAAAAGGGAGGGAAAAGAAGAGAAGAAAAGAACAGTTGAATAGAGGGATGAAGCTGCAAGAGAAAAACATTAAGGACAGCAAGACCTGGGAATAGAGAGAAAGAAGAAGAAGAAGAGGAAGAAGAAGAACAAGAAGAAGAAGAAGAAGAAAGAAGAAGAAGAAATGGCAGAAAAGGGGAGGAAAAAAGGAATGGAAGAGTAAGGGAATTAGATAGATGGATGAAGAATAGAAGAAAAAGCAAGAAAGATTCATTAAAAACCTGTAACAGAACAACAGTAAAGAAAGAAAGAATAGAGGGATAAAGCTGCAAGAGAAAAACAGTAAGTACAGGAGGAGATGTTGACAGAGAAGAAGAAGAAGAAGAAGAAATGGGAAAAGAGGGGAGGAAAATAGTAAAATAAAGAAAAGGAAAAGTAAAGGAATTAGAGAGATGGATGAAGGATAAAAGAGAAAGCAGGAAAGATTAATGTAAAACCTGTAACAGAACAATAGTAAAGAAAGAAAAAAGAAATACAGGATGAAAAAGAAGAAGAAGTAGAAGAAGAAGAAGAACACAAGAAATTTAAGAAATTTAAGAAGAGGGGAGGAATAAAAAAACAAGGGAGGAAGGGAAAGGAGACAGTAGAAGAGAGAAGGGGGGAATTAAAGAGACATGAAGGATAAAAGAGAAAAGCAAAAAAGATGATGTAACAGCAATAGTAGAGACAGGAATAGAAGAGAGAGAGAGTTCAACAGAGAGAGAAGGAGAGAGAGAGATCAACATAGAGAGAAGGAGAGAAGGAGAGAGAGATCAACAGAGAATGAGGGAAAATGAGAGAGACAGAGAGAGATGGGAGAGGTGGGGGAGGAGAGAGTTGGCAGCTGGTTTGATTACAGGATTACAGGGGGCTGACTCCCTACTGACCCTCACACACACAAACACACACAGACACACATTCACGTGCACTAATTGATGCGCACGTCTAATGAACTAAAACGTACACACACTAACACACACTAATACACACTACGACTGTGACTGAAACGTTTTAGGACTCCTTCATCATTACTGTGCTAAATAGGGGAAATACTTACTTTAGTAAAAGGTAAAATACATGAATCAATCATCTCACACATTCTCATCAGCCTGCGTCAGGATTCACCAGGATTCACATAAAGAAACATTTCACAATCAAGTCTCTGCATATGACTGTACATTCAGCTGCAGTACTGATCTTTGGTGTTCCCTGGAAATTATGAGTACATTGTGGGAAATTGCTGTGCCCTCAAAAACAACCTAGAATTATATTTTAGGATTTGGACACTAATTAGTGCCCTAAAACACAAATAAGGATCCATTTCAGTCACACACAAAGAATTCCAACGCTATCTGTCTCTTTCACCCACACACCCTCTGTCCCCTCCAGACAACATCTTAGAGTGAAATGATGGTTCTAAAAATGAGAAATTAGAAAAAAGTCAGTAATTTTCCTGCATAATCTACACCTCCATGTCTAATGAGTAATTGAAAAGATTAACACTGCTAATCACGTAAAATAATACATATATTAGACACGGTGATTATATCGGCACGTTCTGGCACACACAGATGACACACGCTGCAGTGAAAAGATCTGTTTAATCTCTCTTTGTGTCACCAGGGTACAGAAAGCAGATCCTTTATGGATGGATATTACAGTGAATTAATACGCCAGTTAACCATGTCCACGTCCAAGAAAGAGTCTGGAGTTTTTCAGCACTCACTGACTTCAGTCTGGGCTTTAGACTCAGAATCAGACTTGGCTTTAATGGCCAAGGAAATCATTACTCAAGCTAGATTCATTTCACCAACAGAGGGGTTCAGTAATGCAACTGGTCAGTGTTTAGGCGTTTTAAAGCATGATTCATATGGGATAGAGTACTTTCTGCAAAGTGCATGGATGTTTCTACACCGCTGATTTTACTGGGGCACACCTTAAATTAAGGGGGGTGGCCCAACCTCTGACAGTCTAATTTGCTGTAGTCTATGTCTCCCAAGTCTTCTCACTGCTCTACTAAGGTTTCGTTTAGCATGCATGAGAAAAAAGTCATTTGAGACCAAAATCTACACGCCAAAGTGATTTTGTTTTTGTATGTAAGTTCACGCCAGTTAGATACAGGAACAAAATTTTAATGAGGTACATTTTGCAGAAATGTGACCTGCATTTCATAGTAAATAAAATAACTGCCGAATATGAGTATTACATCAACCGTAAATTTCTGCTTTAATTTTTTTTTTTAACCAAAGCACTGCTCCTTTTTACCCATCCATAACTGTTATGCACCTTTTCCTTTCATTTGTTCCTTCCCCATCCCTCCATTCTATCAATCTTTGCTTGTTTCTCCTGCATCTCTGTCCTCACTGATTACTGTAAAAGCACACATTAAACATACATTACAAAAGGCTGTCTGTACTAAACCCCAGCTAATGGGAAAGGCAGCTACTCATACAGTTAATGAGACAAAATACAGTCTAATATACCTGCTGATTTCTTAATAAAGTTAGCTACATGATGCTATCCAATCAAAATGCTGGTTAACAGTAAATTTTCTCATGCTGGTTGTAGTATGTTAGGTATGACTAGGTAACACAATACAACTTTAATTTCTCATCTAAACATTAATATAACTACAGAGCCTGTGGCCTAAACTGGAATTAGACTAAAGCATGCTGATTTAGCCAGAAACATTACGAGTGGTCCAAACAAAAATGAAATACAGGGTTTGCATTTGACAATCTTAATCTGTTAATTGCACTCATAAACTTTTAGCTAGCTACATTTTCCCATAGTGATATTATTTGATAGCATGTGTGCTGCATACCTGAGCAACTCAAGAAGTTACTCTGCTTCTCTGGACAGCATAGCTTCTCATACAGGGATAAACAGAGCAGGCAGTTAAGTCTATGGCTGAACCACAGCTGTTAGGCAAAGCCTGGCAGATTTTGATTGGCCATAATACAGTGACCACAACATATCAAATTTAATTCTTATAAAAATTGAGGCATAATAAATATTCTGTCCTCATTTGGGTGGGCCTGTGATACTACAGCTGCGCCTCTAAGCGGACTAGTATATTTTCATAATGGGGGTGTTGGAGGCACATGACCCCTGCACTCTCACGATCAAGTGATTCTGTCCCCTGCACTTTTCACACATTGCATGCTTCCTGAATTGAACTTGTGACTGCCAGCAACAAATCAGTGAAGTAAAAGATGAGTAGCTAAGATGAATAGCTTTTTTAAAGGTATTGGCTACTTTGGACTAATTAAATAATGACACAGCCAATCAAAATTAAGCAGTGTGGGATGAACCAGACCAAACGCATTGCACATCATTTGAGAGTTTAAAGAGGCTGATAAAACTGCCTAGCAGATTTGGCTTGACAAAAATGGTAGGAACATGAAAAAATTGACTATGTTTTGGTATAAAAATCATATAGCAAATACTTTTGAGTCAGGAAAAAAACTTGGTAGTAGTAGCCTGCTATTATAGCAGTCATCTGCTAGTGGATATACTGTTGGCTCATGTAACTGTACAGTCAGAGATGTGTTAGCTTCTGATTTTGGACAATCATCATAGGCACAGTCCAGCAAGCCTTCCTGAAAATGTTCTGTTACTGCTGCTAGTGATGGTGTGTCAACTCCAAAAGATGTGACTTGGAGTTGGGGTCGATTCTTGGCCAACGACTGCTTTTTACATTCTGACAACTGTGCCCCGCCTCAATTTTTAAAATGGCTTATACGCCTCTTTACACATGGCCACATGTGTGTATTGGCAGGTTTTGTTTCACACTGTTTAATTAATGTAAGGTCAGTTTGAACAGGGCTGTTATTATAGTGGGAGCTTCTTGTTCAGACAAGTACAGACAACCATTCACTCTACAATTATTACTGTCATACTGTAAAAACTACACAGTTATGTAATAAACACTGTAGAGTTCATCACTTAAATGACAGGTAAAACTAGTTCAGTGTGAATAGATATCACATAAAATTACATCTATAAAAATATTAATAAACATCACATAAAATAGCGCAAGTCGTGATGATTTACAGTGTCTAACGAGTTCTGCTGTATCAAAAAAAAATGTACAGATTCAGTAGGATTTACCTAGGATTCAATGATTCATCTTTTTTAATCCTGATGCCAGCTCCAACACTCGGCCAATACAGAGTACCGATACGATATCAGTGCTCTGTTAGGGAACTCCTGTTTCATGTAGAAAAGTTTACAGTAGCAAAGTATATAAACATAAACATATGGTAAATCCAAAAGTGCTTCTGAAGTATTTTTCAGTCGTCCATCTGAATGATTAATGTTTCAGTCCACACTGGCTGTGCTAGAAGCAACCCACTCCATCCTATTCATTTATAGTTTTTTACTTCAGTGAAGCTTAAAACACCATAGAAATCCATTGATGTCACACTCTGACTTTTATAAAATAAAATAAATTTAACATTATAATCTACTACAATATTTTGAGCTTGTTGGCCTAGTCCAGCAGATCCACTACTGCAATGCACTAGTGCCTACAGTAGAAGTCAGCAACCCAAATGTTAAGAAAAGCCATTTTGGGAGCCACAACATTTTATGTCCATTTTACCGTCTTGGCTGTAAATATGTCTCAGTATGTGCTTATGTACTAGTATAGGATAAATATAATATAAACAAAAATGCAGACTTACTTTGCCCTGCTTTGAGCTTTAGCTCAGCTATAGCCACTTTTCTCGCATCTCCAGCAGGAAGCTTTTCCACAAAAGTGGAATGGTTTCTTGTAAAATGTTTCTCATCGTTCAACTTTTTATGAGGCTGAACTCATTTGCCAGCTTCTTGTTTGAATTTTCCTATTCAATCTTAAAAGTTGGCAAACGTGAAGCTGACTTCAGCTCTGCGACTTTTTAGTGTTTTGTTTCTCGTTGCAGATTAAACATATCAGGAAACCAGCTGAGGGCTTATAAATGCAAATAAGTCTGTTAGTCTCCAAATTATCGATCTTCATCATAAATATCTCTCTTAACAGTTCTTTAGCTACTAGCTAGGCGAGACTGTTGTCTGCATTGCTATGGTGACCAGCAGTCACCATGTGCGCCAATCTTCAGGATTGAAGGTTGGTGAATTAGCAGTTATAGGCTACATTAACTTCAGCGTTTAAGGTTTATTGGTAAAACTGTGTTAGAATGAGCTTTATTTACCGCAAAGGAGGATTATTTTATTTTTACCTAAACATCTAATTCTGCAGTGTAAAAGAGCTGCATGTTGCTGACCCCTGGCCTAAAGGCTACTGTTACTATGATGGGCCTTTTATCTGTTGTTAACAGTTGTAAAAACATGTGGCTGTAATTCTGTCGCAATATGCAGACACTGCTTTAAACCTGCTGTTAGAAAAGATATATAGAAAAAAGCTGCTATTTCTGTCTCATGTGTTTGTGTGACAGAACAATGATCACTTGCCTTTCACTGATTCTGCACTTACGCACTGCTGGTGAATCATTTGTGTCACAATATTTTGTTTTCGGACAAAAATGTTATATTGGACGGAATGGCTCAGCAAAACAGCAGCACCATATTTAAAAAAGGCTATGAGTTTTTTAATTTAACACTTATGAAACAGTATAAAATGTGGATTGATCATGTCTGATTGACACTTAATCCATTAAGTCAGTATCGGTACCAATACCGCTCCAGAGGATTCCTGCACCACTAGTGCAGTGATTTCACTCTTCCAGTCAGCACAGATGAAACTCTATATACAGAAATCTGTAACTGGAGATCTTTGAAGGTCTAATGAAAACGGAACTGAGCGCGGTATGAGCTGGGTTTCTGACTCTGATGTGAATCTCTCATCCATAGTGGACACTAAAAGGCCGGCGCCCAGGCTATTACAAGTCAGGACATAATGCATCTGCAAACCATTTTCTCTCTATCTATTCCTCTCTCACTCCTTTGCCCTTTCTTTATCTTCCCTGTTCAGTCGATTTCATTCCTTCTCACTCCTTTAAAAAGGGGTTCCATTTAGTACTAAAGTGAAGGTTATTGTCACAGTCCTATTTATTAAAATATAGTCATTGTATTTACTAAAGAACCCTTGAAGAACCACTTTTTAAGGATTCTTCGTAATCTTTTATTTTCTTTTGTTGCCTGTCTCTCTTTCTTGCCCTCTCTTGTATTGCTCTTTCTCTCTCTCTCGTTTGTTGCCTTCTCTCTTTCTTGCCCTCTCTTGTTCTCTCTTGTGTTGCTCTCTCTCTTTCTCTCTCTCTCTCTCTCTCATTGCCTTCTCTCTCTTTCTTGCTTTCTCTCTCTCTCTTGTGTTGCTCTCTCTCTTTCTCTTTCTCTCTCTCTCTCGTTGCCTTCTCTCTTTCTTGCTCTCTCTTGTTCTCTCTTGTGTTGCTCTCTCTCTCTCTCTCTTGCTCTCTCTCTCTCTCTCTCTTTCTGCTATATAGCATGTGTTTAATCTTTTATTACCTAGCTCGCCCCTTCACTCTAAAGTGAAATTTATTTTAAACTCTTTTTCATCGAAGGGGGGAAAAACTTGTACAGAGCCGTGGACGTGCATGTGTGTGTGTATGTTGTTTTTGAAAGCTGCTAAAAGTTGTTAGTGTGTTTTGCCAAAGAAGGGAAAATGTGAACACACACACACACACACACACACACACACACACAGCTGCCCCTACATATCAAAAAGGAGAGTATCAGAGCAAAAGACTAAAAAACTGAACTCAAAAAGCTCTCACAAGGTAATAAAAAATCTATGTGCTTGCAGATAAACACACCACCACTACACACACAGCAGGCACAGCACGCACTCCAGCTCAGTGGGTTCAGCCTCAGTTTCTTAATTTCTCAATCTCACAGCAGCTTCATCTCACACAATACACCTCTTATTGGAAAATAACACTTCATAGACTGTGTTTATGGATCAGTGTAGATGGAAACCTCAAAAACTGAATCAAAACCAACACTGAACTAAATCATTTGAACATACCCTCTGGTCAAACTGTTGATTTCCAACATCATTAGGGTTAAGGTTAGGGTTAGCATCAGGTTTAGATTTAGGACCAGGGTTAGGGTTGGGATTAGGTTTTAGGTTGAGGTTAAGATTAGAGTAAGTGTTAAGTGTAGAGTTAGGTAAAAATGAGGTGAATGTAATAGATATTTAGCTACATGCAAGTAAAAGAACAGGGAGACATCTATAAAGCATCTACAGACTATCCAAGTAAAATGTTACCAAAAAAAGGGGGGCCCTTGGTGATGGAGCCCCTAATGTCTTTGGACATTTATTACATATGCAATTTTAATCTTATGGGTATTTACAATGTCTTAAGTGAGTTAGTGAGTAAACAAGCTTTTTTTATTTAGTGAAGGTAATTTTCCTATGTATCGTTCATTTTTGTTGTCGTTATTTTTTTTTGTTGTTTTTTGTTTTGCACTGGGCTCCAGGGTTATGCAGCTATCCAAAAAGGTGGAACCAATATTTTGTTATGATTGTTATGATCTAATGAAAAATGATTGATGTGTACAGACTTGTTCTGCTAATAGAAAAAACATCCTTTACATTTTTGCCAAATCTTTCTTAGTTGTTGATACTGAAACCAAAGGCTAGAATTACAGAATTTAACATGTAGAATATAAATGTAAATGCAACTATGCAATCAGGCAAGTATAATTACATGTTAATAATATAGCCGAACAATAGTAATAACACCAGGCTTCTGAGAGTTAACAGTGGGGGGGAAGTGATAGACTAGTGGAGAACAGAGCAGAGAATATGCTGGATTGTGAATGACTGTAATAACAGCAAAAACTACTGCCAGCCTTTTGGGACCGTCTGTCGAGTCTGCTTGCCTGTAGCCTGGTGTGTGTGTGTGTGTGTGTGTGTGTGTGTGTGTGGGTGTGTGTGTGTGAGTGTGTTTGTGTGTGTGTAGTGTGCTGCTATGGGAGTTCTTTGCCCTCACAAACAGAAATGAGCTGTGTGGGTGGGTTTACCCTTTTTAGATTTTTAGCCAGCTGAAATTAGCTCCCAGCTAATTTCAGCGCAGTGCACACATACATTAAACCAGAGTGTGTGTGTGTGTGTGTGTGTGTGTTTGTGGTGATATCCAGTGTACAAATGCTGTGTGTGTTTTGGGCTACTACTTTATATTGGCTTTTTATTTGCTTTGTATTGTTTGTGGTACTTTGTGATGTATTTTGTTTTTAAATTGGTTTGCGTGTTTTGCCATCGCTGTCAAAGAACCAGCTGAAAGACTTTTCAGCACAGTAATGGAGTTTGACTGGGCCATGAACCGGGACACTTTTTAGCACAGAAGCAGAGTTTGACTGGGCCATGAACTGTGACACTTTTTAGCACAGTAGCAGAGATTGACTGGGCCATGAACCGGGACACTTTTTAGCACAGAAGCAGAGTTTGACTGGGCCATGAACAGGGACACTTTTCACTACAGTGGTGGAGTTTGACTGGGCCATGAACGAGGACACTTTTCACCACAGCAGCAGAGATTGACTGGGCCATGAACCGGGACACTTTTTACCATAGTAGCAGAGTTTGACTGGGCCATGAACAGGGACACTTTTCACTATAGTGGTGGAGTTTGACTGGGCCATGAACAGGGACACTTTTCACTACAGTGGTGGAGTTTGACTGGGCCATGAACAGGGACACTTTTCACTACAGTGGTGGAGTTTGACTGGGCCATGAACCGGGACACTTTTCACTACAGTGGTGGAGTTTGACTGGGCCATGAACCGGGACACTTTTCACTACCGTGGTGGAGTTTGACTGGGCCATGAACAGGTAGACTTTTCACCACAACAGAAAAGTTTGAGTGGAACATGAGCCAGAAGACTCTTCACTGGGAGGAACTGTTTGGTTTGCCTGCTACTGATATGTAGTTTTGTTGTGATTGTCAAATGTCCTTTTTTGGGTTTGAGAAAGGCGCTATATAAATTAAACACAACTCTCATAGTAACTACAAATTCTAAGCTCACACAGTCACACATCTCATGTTCTTAATTCAAAACTGTTCATAATTTCCAAATGAATAAATTATGTAACATTAACACAAGTCTTTTACTTTATCTAGTTTTGACAATAACTGTGTTGATATCATAATTTTTATTCATGTTGAATTGATGTAAACATTTGCATCAAGTAAATTTAATGTATCACTTTTAACAGTGCAAAATAAACATATATATACACACACATGCATGCACAAACAAACAAACACTTATGAATGCACAAACAAACCCAGATACTGTCACAAATGTAAGTGGACTCTTTGCATGAACTCACACACACAAGCATGCATACAAACACACACAGGCGTATGATGCTGGTTTGACAACTGATTACTGTGCTCTGTTTGTTTCTAAAGCTCCATCCCCTGAGGTCTCAACTCTCGTTTATACTCTCAGAAAAGTAGAACAGAGAGAGAGAGAGAGAGAGGGAGGGAGAAAGCGCAGATAATAAAACTGGCTGTAATCCTCCATTAAACTACATTTATTCTACACACAGACACAAACACACAAGTGTATACATACAGCTTAAAGGACAACATAAACACTTCCTATTCTCACATCTAACACACATTTATACATTCAGTAGAACTGTGCACAGCTACATAAAGCGTACTGTGTAAAAGTCTTAGTAATCAAAGAAAATTGTTTGAAAATCTTGTCACTAAGTATGTTTTACCAGTAAACACTATATAACATTGAAATAGATACAACTAAACATAAAAACAGCAAAATGTAGCAAGAATAGAAGAAGATAGTTAGAAGAAATTGGTTTGGTTCCTGACTTCTTGCTGCATTTCAGTCATTACATGGATTTTTTGAATTCCATCAGCAGCACCTGATTTAACTTAATGGATGGTTGATTAGCTGAAGCAAGTATTGGATGAACTATAAATACTGGACTTCCTTGAGGAGAGCACTGGAAATGGTTAAGCTAACACAGGCACATATATCAGATCATTATCACAGTTCAATTAGCGCAGCTGATGAATGTAGGAAACCAACCATATTTCATATTTTAGGCATGTCCCCAAGCTCAACAGAATGCTGTTTTGAGGGTTTAGAAACTTGGCATTAAAGCCAAGTTAAATTCGCTTTTAAACTTTTTAACCAATTTAGTACGAAATAGTAAAATGTAAATTGTGGGTGTAGTAATACTGCTGACTGGCTTGAAATGAATAAATACAAATTAAAAATCAATATAATGGTGTATTAAGATCAAAGCCTGTCATAATTATGAAATTGTATATCACAATTAATTGACATATAAATAAAAACAATTCATTACAATTAAATGAACGTCTTTTTTTGTTCATGCATGCATTATAATACAAAAATAAGTGGCAAACTAGCTAATTTGCTATCTTGTTCCCTAGCTATCTTTACTTAGTGGCTCCCAAATGAAGACAGACATAACTCAAACTCAAATAAACAAACAGTGCTCTCCACCGCCCTCTAAAGGTGTTACTGTTTTTGATCAATGACATGTTTAGATGCTTTCTTTTACTTCCATGCATTTGCCTCAACCCAACAGATGATTCACAGTCTGTTTCTTGTGGCATAAAAGTATGAAATCTAATAGTTTTTGAAAATGTTTAAGGTCAGCTTTAATAATTTCAATCATCTCAAATATTTGTGATCAAGCAATAATGCAATAATGTTGACAGGTCTATCAACATCACGTTACACTAATATAGATAGATATAGAGTAGTGTGAACTGTCAAATGACATGCTTTGTTGATTTTCCAAGTGAAAATAAGTTGCCATGTTGATCCTCCACAGTGAACAGGCTAAAATACAGAATTTTCGGCACATTTCAGTGTGTAATTTCAATTAATTTGCTGAGTTTTACATATTGGAAAAAATAATTAAACATATCAACCTTTTTAATTATAAAATCAGTATCCAATATATGACATAGACTGTATTTGCTCTCTTTCCACCGAATTTTAATGAACTTTGCGCACATTAACATTGGTTACAAATGACTGCCAAATTGTCTGTAAGATTAACTAACGACACATAGTTTCAGTTGAGAAGGAGTTGGAGAAATGTAATTGAGTTCTGTGGTAATTTCTGATATTTGCCAAGACATTTTTAGCAGCTGCCCTGCTGAGGTATCTCTCCCTGTCAGTGAGCTCTAACTTGCCACCCCTCTTGTTCCTCTTTCCTAAGGCGTTTTTTTTTTTCCTTGTTTACTGCACTGCCGGGAGTTTTCACACTGCTCCCCATGACACAATAAAAGGTTTCAGCTATTTCAGTGACTGACACTGCTGCAATTCAGGCCCCAGCAGTCTGAGCACTTTCACAACCTGCTGAAGATCTAATGTAGCTTTGGGATATTGGTGTTGATTTTAAAATCTCTTTTTCCCACAAGAACATACTGCTGGATGTCATTAAACCTAATAAGACGCGTTTACTGCTTTTTATAGTTGTCAAACGTGCTTTGAAACGAGGCTCCAGTTTAATTTTGTGTTTGTCTGATCATGTGACTGCCTTCATAGATGCACACAGACAGACACAGTAGAGAATATATCTTTCAGTCAGATAAAGGGAAATGCATCTCAACAGCATGCAAAGAACCATGACATGCTATACTCTGTGGACCTAAACTTAGAGGAAGCAAGAAGAAGTCTTCAACAGACACTGTGTTGCTCCTAACAGCTAAATATGGCAGTAAGTCTGTTTTCCATGAATCATCCTCCCCAGTAGAATTTGTTCGAAATGTATAAAACATTCTTTTCAAAAGGAAGCTGTTTAAAAGGGCCCGTATCCTATATTTTTCTTAGATTTTATTTTCCTTTGAGGCCCACTTATGTGTGTCGGGTTTATGTAGCACAAACAGTTGTAATTCATATTTACTAGATTTACCAGATATAATTTTCCAGGAAATTATGTGCTTTTTTGAAATGGCCAGCGCTGTCCCCAGCAAATTCTGAAACAATTTGAAAGCATATACTGTGTTGAAAATGTTCTCAGAAATAGCCTGTTAAAACCTGCCTAAAGGGGCACTAAGACCATGCAGAGGATAAGCATCTTCTCTAGCTGGTCATTCCTCATCATTATACTAATAGGCCTACCTGTACTGTACTGGTGCCTGCTGTGTCCAGTCAGATGTACCCAGCTTAATCTGGGCCTTCTGGGGCTCAGTTTCACCAGTATCGGTTCTGGCTAGCACCGCTGCAGTGCTGGGTGTGGATTTATAAATGATATCAGACTAGCAGGTTAGCCTATCGCACTTAGCATTCTAAATGTATTTACCCAACATAGGGATTTAGCCTGTTAATATTAACCTGAGAAGCAATGTTTAATCCAGCACATTAGTAGCTGGTACACTCTGCTGTCACCCACGCCCACAGCATACCTCTCATTGCTAATTTAGAATTCAACAGGACAGCACAAGCCCAACTCAGCAGTTGTTAGTCAGCGAGGAAAAGAACTTAGCTGCTACTGATAGTCTAGGATTATACTGAAACAGATTAACAGACTTATGTTGATTCCTAAGTAATTTTGCTAATCAACTTTAGCTAATGTTAATCTGTCCTGAACAACAACGTTAATGCCATTTCTTGTCAGTTTAGCCATTCAGGCTAGCATATTAGCTATCCCTCAAAGCTCAGCTCCATAATGAGGTAATAGTTTTTTTTCTTTTTTATAGGTACTTGATGGAGAGTGATGTAATAGGGAGTGAGAATTAGAATATGAATTAGCCACTGACCTGTCTTCACTTCAGCTAATAAAAACTAGCTAACTAATCCTAATTTAGCATGTTAGTCAGTGTTAACTTGTGATCCTAGATCAGCCACTGGTGTTTTTAGCTTTTCTAGCTTTTGCTGTGATTCCTGCTGTTGTTGTAGATGTTAAGATCTTTGGTTTAAAATGATATACCTTGTTTAACAGGACAAAGAATTGCAAAAATATGGGATTTCTGGTTAATAGCACATGCTTTGGGGCTATATGGCAGTGTTAGTGAATATCTGCAGTCACTTTAAGGTGAGAACCACATATAATATTCATCAAGAAACTGTAACACCAAACCAAGCTCTTCTTCTATCTCTTATGTGCATGAAAATACGATAAGCAAATACAAATTTTCTCAACATAAGTGAACCATCCTAAGACTTATTTAATCTTTCATATACTCTTTTAGTATATCAATCTATTATTCCACTTATATCATCAACAGTGAAAGTAGAATGGTCGACCTTCAATTAAATGTGTAGCCTTTCGGACTTTGTCAGCACACCTATGAATAAATAAACAAATAATGATTGTACTGTATGTATGTAAGTCCATTTAAAACCACATTGCAACTGTCAACCTCAATCATTCATAGCATCCTCTCACTCTTCTAGTAAGCACAGCACCAACTGTACTTCCTTTCCCTCTCATTCTCTGTCTCTCTCTTCCTCCAGCCTACCTATCTCACACACACATGAACAAACACCAGTGGAGAGTGATATTAGGTTAGCTGTTCAATAATATTACGCCATAATCCCTCTATTCAGTCTGGATGAATAGGGAGGGTGGGCAGACAAGACAGTGAGAGATGGGGTACAGGAGTGGAGCACTGAGGAAAGAAGAGCGAATGGGGGATGGAGTGCTTCACTTGAAGAGAGAATGAAAGGAAAAAAGGCTGAATTGTTGCCAGAGGCTAACTAAGCTGGCTTCCACTGCAGCCTGCATCACTCCTAAACCAACCTCTATATGCCAGATATACAGACACACACAAACCACATTTATTTTACATTCTGTCCCCCTCACAGGTGGAGAACCCCAGGAACAGAGCCACTAATCCTGCAGACCATCAAAGCCAGTGTATCTTCAAAGCCTCTTCCCAGAATGTTGCTGAAATACATACGGCTATTCCCCTCTGTGACCAAATGACATTATATTTTTCCAGTCCAACTATGGGATGCAATTTAGTCCATGCTGAGTGAGCAAATGACTTCGCATTTTTCCAGTATGGTCATTACAACCAGCATTATTGGTTTTAAAACAAAACTCCAGCATAGCCTGTACAAGACCACAACCATTATATGCCATTTAAACCAGGCTTCGCTGAAACCAATGTAGTGTCCTTACAGCCTTTACATTACCACTGAACCACCATGATTGTCTGCTGTTACCTGCTAATACCAGCAGGCCACCATTAGTGCTTAATGCAATTCACAATGATCTCTATCTGCTTGTAGGAAGCAAATGGGCTGTCAGTCAAGAGTCAGATTTCTCCGAAGATCCTTTCTTTTTTTCCTCCCTTTCTTTCTCGCTTTCTCTAATGGAGTCTGTATGCTCTGACACCACTGCCTTAAGCACTGCCTTCAGCAGCCTAGCATAACAGACCTTCAAGATAATTGTACTGCAGTAAAGGGTTAGCAAAACCATTTTGACCTGATTTGACTCGATCCTCATGACCTTAATAGCCCTCGCCTCGCTTCCTCTTTCTCCTCTATTTCTCCCCACCTCCTCTCCTCCACCCATCCCACTTTACTACCCCCTCCCCCTCTCTGTGACTTACCAGTGACAGTGATGAGCATAGGGGCCACCAGCGGGCGGTTGTTGTCCAGTTTGCGGCTGAGTCGGATCTCTCCGCTGGTGTGATTCAGCAGCAGCAGGTGAAGATCATTGCCTCGGTCAATGGTGAAGTAGAGACGGTCTGTTACATCCGGGTCATGGGCTGGAACACGCCCAATGACTCCACTTGGGAATGTATTGGAACGGTTTGACACAAAGTTATTGAAAATGATCTGGAAGTCCTGCATCTCAGGCCTGTTGTCATTTTGATCAACGAGCCGGATTCGCACTGTGGCTCGGCTTACGAGAGGCGCCGACGTGGCCTGTACCACAATAACATACTCATTGCGTGTCTCGTAGTCCAGGTCGATTAGAGATGTAAGCTCTCCAGAAAAGATGTCCATTTGGAAGATTTCAGGAATGTTACCCTCCACAATTTGGTACATGATCTGAGCGTTAGGGCCTTCATCTGGATCTGTCGCAGTGATCTGTGCGACGACAGAGCCAACAGCACTGTTCTCTTTCACTTGAACCTCAAAGTCATCGGCAGGGAACACGGGAGCATTGTCATTAACGTCCATCACGCTGACCTGGATGTGCACGGGCGTGCGCTGAGGTGGAACACCACGATCCACAGCGAACGCTGTTAGCTCATAGAATGGAACACTTTCTCGGTCCAGGCGACGCACTGTGCGGACTATTCCAGAAGTAGGCTCAATTGTGAAATCACCATCTCCATCCTCGCCATTCTGGAAGGTGTACTGCACACGTCCATTAGCATGAGCGTCACGATCAGTGGCAGAGATTTGTAGAACACTGGTGAAGGGTGGGGCATCTTCACTGACTCCACCTTGATAGCGTGGACTGAGGAACTGTGGGGCATTGTCATTCACGTCATTTACGTTGACCTCCACATAGGTTGTGTCAGATTTCTGCGGAATTCCATTGTCGCGAGCTGTGATGGCGAGAGTGTACGTCATCTGGTCCTCATAGTCCAGCTCAGCCTGGAGTGTGATGGCGCCTGTTGCGGGATCAATGCGGAACTGCGGAATATTGTCCTCCAGGAAGTATGTGATGCGCGCATTCTCTCCTACATCCTCGTCGGAAGCGCTGATCACCACCACGGTGCTGCCGGGAGGCCTGTCCTCATTTACACTTATAGAATAATGAGCGCTTTGGAACACAGGCCGGTGTGTGTTAGCATCTGTGATGTTCACGTGCACCTGGCAGGTATCATGAAGGGTTCTATCAGAGGCAGTGACCGTTAGCACGTAGCGTCGCTCTTGTTTGTAGTCAAGTGGCAGTGCCAGGGAGAGAAGCCCAGACCCACCAGCTGTGCTGATTGCGAAACGGTTGCGTGTGTTACCGCCTGTGATCTGGTAGGTGACAGCACTGTTCACATCACGGTCAACTGCTGTTACGCTAACAACACTCGTTCCAACTGCAGCATCCTCATTCAGTCGAACAAAGTACTCCTTCTGCAGGAACTCTGGGACGGTTATCGTTGACATCCATCACAGTAATAGTAACACTTGCAGTGGCAGATAGAGGTGGGGCACCATAATCCCTGGCCTCAACACCAAAGAAATAGTGCTCCACTGACTCTCGGTCAAGCTCTGAACTCACTGTGACCCAGCCAGTAGCAGCGTTAATGACAAAAGGTGTGTCTGTACCAGTTCCTGTTAACCTGTACTCCAGACGTGCGTTATCACCACTGTCAGTGTCAATGGCCTGTATGTGCAGTATGGAGTGGCCAATAGGGGCACTTTCAAGTACTGTTGCCTGGAATGGTGTAGATACAAAGATTGGTGGATTGTCATTGACATCAGTGACTTGGACACTCACTATTCCCGTGTTGTTAGAAAGAGGTGGGCGGCCATTATCTTGAGCACGCAGTCGTAAGGTGTACTCCCGTTCGGTCTCGTAGTCCAGTGGTGCCACCACCTGAATTTCTCCAGTAACGCTATCAATAGCAAACTGCCCTCGGCTGTTCCCACTGATGATATTGTAGTGCACGGCAGCATTTCCATCTTTATCCTCATCAGAAGCACTGACGCGCAGGATTTCTGAATGTGGTCGCACGTCCTCTCGAACTGCCACCACATAGCGCTTCTGGCTGAACTGCGGAACATTATCATTCTCATCTAAAACGGTTATGTGAACGTTAACAGTGGCTGACCGTGGGCCTGGCTCCCGTCCTTGATCGCTCGCCTCCACCTGTAGGGTGTAGCGTTCATTCACCTCTCTGTCAACAATACCTCGAGTGGTGATCAGGCCTGATCGTGGATCAATTTCAAAGGCAGAGCGTGCAGCAGCCACACTGTCTCCAACAAACCGGTAACGGATGTTAGCATTTGATGGGGAGTCAAGATCAGTTGCACGCAGCTGCAAGATTGGATATCCTTCTTCTACATTTTCTCGAATCGTTTCGCGATACTCAGTTTGTTCAAAAATCGGGGAGTGATCGTTTCGGTCAGAAACAGTGATAGCCACCATTGTTGTTCCAGATAGACGTGGCGAGCCATGATCTGTAGCTGTCACTCTGAAGTAATGCAAGTCCATGTGTTCTCTGTCCAGTATATGTGTGGTTGTGATTAAGCCGGTTATTGGGTCGATATGGAAGTAATCCATGGATCTGCTGTTCATTAAGGGGGCCATGCTGTAGCTGAGTCTGCCTGCCTCTCCGGCATCTGGGTCCTCTGCTAACATTGATATAACTGATGTACCAGGAGGCTGATTTTCTGCCACCTGAACCTGGTAGTTATACTGAGGGAAATGTGGGTGTCTATTAGCAGCTCTACGAGAACGTCCAACAGGAGAGACACCTGTCTGCTCTTCAAAGTATTCGTCATCCTCTATCTCCTTACCTTCATTACTTTCTTTCTCTGTTTGTTTCATGACTTGAGTGTCAACATTCATTTGCGTGCTGTCTACCCAGCCTCCGCTGTGTTTTGAGTCATCTTGCCCTGCCTGTGTTTCCTTGATTTCCTGCCAGTCTTTGTTCTCATCTCCTCCTGCTCCCTCACTATCAGACTCTCTCTGTGTCTGTGAGGTGCCTCCACCTTGACCTCTTCCCCCCTCTCTCAGTAAATTTGTGTCTGCCTCCAACGCCTCTCCCTTTGTGTTTTCTGCAAATCACCCACTCGCTCTCTCCCTCTCCAGCCTGCATGTTACCCTTCCCCCTGCTCCTCTCTTCCTCCCACCCCTCTCCTGCCACCTCTCCCTCCCTCCCCTCTGGCCCTGCGGCCCCCAGCTGCTCCTCGCGCTGACTGACAGCCTCGGCTTGCAAAGACACTCCTTTACCGGATTTTAATTGCGGCCGCGTGGCTCCCCCGTTGGCGGCTAAGCTGTTGCTGTTGATGCTGTCAGCGCACGCTGGGTGTGGAGTCTCCGCCGGGACGGAACCCCGTTGTGCATGAACACGTGGCTCGAGCAAGTCGTCATCTTCATCAGTTGGAACACTTTGCGTTTCATTTATATCCTTGTCATCGTTGCTGCTGTTGACTTGGTTGCAGTTCTCATTTTTGTTGTTGTTGTTGTTATTATTGTTATTAGCGTTCCACAAAAACACATTTCTAACGGAGGAGCTGGGGTCGGGAGCTGTCCAAGGAGCGCGGGGTGCTGACTCTCCCCGCGCGCCGTCCTCTTTGTTAGCCCAAGGCACAACACTCCCTGCATGAGCGCGTGAGTCACCGGATCGTTTGGTAAAGTTTAGTTCGACCGAGAAGTGGGTGTGCGGCCTGGTGTGAGTAACGGCACCGGTAAGTGGTGAGTCAGAGAGATGGATTTCACCGCGTTCAGGGTCAGACAGGCACGTGACGAGTTTGGATGTTAGAGGATAATTTGTTTCTCCCTCATCTGCGCCGCGAGATCCATGCCCTCTGGAAATTGTGGAGCCGGCTGGTTTCAAACCACGTGAGAATTCTCGAGCATGCTTTTGGCTAAACGCTTCACTCTCCTCGCAGAAACGCGCATTGAGCTCGGTTATGTTTATGCATGACGATGACAATAAACTGTTGGGACAACACGCGATGCTTTTGCGCTCTCTGGACGTTCTAATGCAAACTGTGAGTGCTACGCCTACGGACCGCTTCGGCGAGGTACTGGTGCATGTTTCAGAACAAACCTCGTGCACGGCAGCGACCCCACTAATCCGGTGTGACTCCGCACAGCTGTCTGCGCTCACAGAAAGGTACTCGCGCTCCCCACACCTCCAAGTATTCCCAGCGGCCGTATTAAAGGAGCCATTGCAGCCCTCTCTGCTGGGATCGATAACATTGAGGAGGCCTGAGGAGCGACCGGCCGCGCTCCTTTTGTCCACTTTCTTGGCGTCCGAAACGCCGGCAGCCACATTTGAATAATAATGAGAATTGTCTTTTGAGAGCGACCGCGCCTGCACGTTGCCAGCTGTGAACTCCCGTCTCGCGTGGCACGAGCCGCGCTGGGGCCCTGTTCTCCAAGCGCGGGCGCTCCCTTTATCCAAACGGGGGTCGAAACCCGCGCAGCCCCGTCCCCGGTAGCCGCCTCGCGCACAGACCCGCCCGGTGTGAGGGTGAGTGTGTGGCGGCGGCGAGCGCGCTCTAGTCCTTTGTACGGCCCTCTTTTTCCAGTTCCGAAGCGGGGGAGCAGCGAGGAAAGAGGAGAAAACAACGCCCTTCTGCACGCCGCCAGCGCTTCCCCCCGCGAGCCGCTGCCGGGAGCTACTTTTGGTCCGCGGCGCCGGTTCTGATGTGTGTAAACGCTCGTAATCCACCGGAGGCGGGCCCACGGCGGCGCTTCCCGCTGCTCTGGAGCGCGTGCCTGGTCCGGAGGTCGCAGTTTCTAATCCAGATCCAATAAGCCACGCTAATGTCCGTGCAGGGCGGACGTCCAACTCGCCCCCAGCCAAAGCCCCCGGTCCCGTAGCAGTTGCGTGGGTCTGACTGGCGCTGCGCGTGTCTCCGGGGGCTGGGTGGGAGCGCGCGGCGCGGCGGCACGGCCCCGCCGCCCTGCACGGGACAGCGGCGAACAAAGAGCAGAGGAGAAGGTGGAGCAGCAGCAGCGGCGGCGACGGTGAGCTCAAGCCCAGCAGCAGTGCAGCCATTAGTGTAGAGCGCCTTTCTCTCCCCCCTCTCTCCGACTCTCCCTCTCTCTCTCACTCTCTCCCTTCCTCTCTCTCTCCCGACGCCGGCTAGGTCGCCAGCTCCTCCGCCACCGCCCGACTCCTTCCGCCGTGCTCCCCGCTCTCTCGGCGGTCCCGAGCAGCTCGCATTTACTCTCGGCGTTGGGCAGAGCTCGCGCTAGCAGCGGAGGCACGGGCGCAGCATCTTCCTTTCTCACTCACATCCAACATGGCTCACAGCGGAACCCGGTGCTACTAGCGTTCCTCCCCCCTCTGCTCCCTTCCTTCTCCCCTCCTCCTCCTCCCTCGCAGTCTCTCTCTCTCTCTCTCTCTCTTCCTCTGTGTCGCTTTCTCGCTCACTCACTCTCGCTCTCTCACCACACAAGGACTCTCTCTCTCTCTCTCTCTCTCTCTCTCTACATCTCCCCCTCTCTCTCTGGCTTCCTCTATATCGCTCACTCACTCTCACCACACACAGATTCTCTCTCTCTCTCTCTCTCTCTCTCTCTCTCTCTCTCTCTCTCTCTCTGATGAGCAGAATAGTCCATTCCAGTGAGCGCGCAGGGCTATTTCCACCAGCCGCCATATCCGCCCCTGTAAAGCAACATGAAACGTTACCACATGACAATATGACTTACACAAATATTATATTAAATAGTTCCACCATATGGAATATTAAATAGAATAAAGAAAAAATGAATCCTGATCTAAGATGTAGAAGAAAGTAGATTAATCATGATTGAAAATATGCTAAAATAAAATCAACACTGGACTATTAATGAGGGACAATTATGAACGTTAATATTAAACGTCTATCGCATTTTAAGACCCCCCTGTTGAGGCTATAAGTGTATTGGAGAAGCTCGTGGGCCTCGTGGCTTTGTGTTGTTACTGAAGCATATTCAGCCCGGGTTCACCTCTGACGTCATGTCTTATCCACAGAGCAGTGGGCAGGCTATCAGTGTAATTATTATCATTATTATTAATGAACTCATGCAGACATACATTTTTTAGCACACCACATTCTTTTATACTAATACTACAGATAATAATAATAATAATAATAATAATAATAATACAGCTTATTATTCTTTATTGGCTAATTGTAAAGCTGTATAGAAGAATATATTCCTATGTTAAAATGAAGACCATATTGATTTACAGTCTGGTATAAGAAAGCATAAAAAAGGATTAAACCGAATAAAAAAGGAAGTAAAGATCTCATTTGAAAGGGCTAATCTGCTTTTCCGCTCGGCTCTATGAATGTTCAGCAGGAATGTCCTGATCATATTGTGGTGCTGTTTGTTTTGCACGTGAGTTCATGTTTTTTCCAGGCATGCATTTCCCGCTCCGCTACAAAAACCAATCTGTGTCTGGCACAGTGTGGCTCGCGCTGACACGGCTGGACCGAATCCACGGATGTTGAAAAATTCATACGGCTCAATTATACCAGACACACACACGTGCACAGAGATAAGGCACCCTCGCGCCCACGGTTCTCGTGCTCTCTTGTCTGAGCTGAGCAGAGCTGACTGCTGGTTTTGGACTCGCGCGCACTCCGTCTAAATGTACTGGCGAAGCAAAAAAAAATAAAAAAAACCCCATCAGAATCCTCGCAGTTGTTGGAGGCACATTAAGCAGGCTTCATGTCTAGCTATAAGCGCTTTGTGTGCGCGTGTCTGTGTGTCTAGACTGTTCTCTTGTTGGCTTGATGGTATTACATCATACAGTCATGGCAACCTAAATCACATTAGGAGGGAAGAGGCGGGAATCCCATAAAAGCGCTTCCGTAATAAGCCTTGTCTTTTCAATCGACTGGCAATTTGCAAAGCTGATCAAGCTGCCTACGAATCATCTCCGCCACGTTCAGCCTTAATCCACTGAGCACTCCGCAGGGGAACGCAGTCATCTTCAGGCGTGTTCACCATTCTCCAATGCGCGCAGGTTCTTCCATTAAGAGTGTTAAACACGGGTAGATCAATTTTTATTCACTTCCAAGGCCTCAGCTTCAGCTAAGAGTAGGGTAGATATTAAAATTGCCCAGTTCCTCAAACATTCATTTTTGAGCAACATTATTGTTTTGGAACCTGTTCTTGAAGCTTAAGGATACATGTAATCACAACGTGTTTACATCAGTGGTCACTGATATTCATACTGGAGACTGGAGGTCCACTTTTCCTGCAGAGGTTCTGCTGAACCACTGCTGCCCCCATCCACACACACACACACACACACACACACACACTCCTTAATTTATCTCCCAAAAGTAAAACATCTTTATATCCAGACAAGAACTTCTGAAGACATTAATTAGCTCACTGTGGACTGCAGGACGGTGGATATCCAGGAGCAGGGTTGGTGACCACAGATCCACATGATCACTGCGCTTTATATAGGGAGGATGTTCTTCAGAAGCTTCAGGACCTTGGACAGCACCAGTACACTTAAAGAGCCCATATGCTACATGTTTCCTGAACTTTATTTGGTGCCCCTGAGGTCCACGTTTAACTGGTTTTATGTACCAGTCATAATTCTCTATGTTTTCCCATAGAATTAAACAGCAACCAAACAGCTTTTGTTACTCTGCCTTTAAGACTGATATATGTAACTGATGTGTGTTCTGATTGGCTGTATGGAGCCCTGCTGATGACATCAGATAAAAAAACAAAGGCATGGGAACAAGATAATTTAGTTTTGGCCACAAGTTAGTAAGGTGTGGGAACAAGATAATTAAGTCATGGCCATGACTTAGTCAGGTGTGGGAAAAAGATCCTAATGCATGTCCACAACTTAGTAAGGCACGGGAACGAGACCATAATGCGTGGCCATGACTTAGTTTGATCTCGTTCCCATGCCTTACTAAGTCATGGCCATGACTTAATTATCATTATTCCCATGCCTTACTAACTTGTGGCCACAACTTAATTATCTCATTCCCATGCCTTACTAAGTCATGGCCGTGCATTAGGATCTTGTTCCCATGCGTTAATAAGACGTGGCCACGCATTAATTTTATTTATATGGGATGTCAACAGCAGGGCTCCGTATGGCTGCCCTGTATTGTGCCTTATTCAAAAAGCAGCTTGGGCTGAAACACTCCTTATAACTTCAGCGTGAATGGGCGGGGCTAAACTGCTGTAAGCTGAAAAGGCTGGTATATAAAGACCTAAATGCATTGGTGATGCAGTGACATCACAAAAACAATGACATTGACTGGCCAAACATTTCTAGTGAATTTAATACAAAAACACATTCATAAATCATACAAATAACCTCAGGATGTGATGAACTGAGCAGTTTTACAAGGTCATTTTGAAGCTGAAACTGGGGGTGGTTCTACAACCCATGGAAGACTGTGAGCCACTCAATTAAAAATATTATGATAACTGGATAAAAAAACTTTATTGCATTAATTGACAAAATATTATGGCTCAAATTTGAGTTGTGATAGTAGGTGTGATAGTGTGATAGTAGTGTCTTGGGCACAGATGCGTTTTATACCATTTACTCATTAGCAATCACACAATTATTAATGGAACCATCATTTTTCACAGTCACAGTGATAAAGCATTATGATAAAGGCTCAGTTCACATATTGTTCATTCATTTGGAAAAATTATGGTGATCCCTAAAAAGCAGAGTGCACATCTGATTAACACACACACACACACACACACACACACACACACACACGCGCACACACACACACACACACACAAACACACGCACACACACACACGCACACACACACACACACACACAAACACACACACACACACACACACACCTGTCGACGGCCCCAAGGCCACCGCTATTCCATAGCTGAAGTTACCATGGGAACGGCATGGTGGGGAGTAGCCTGTTCTTATGGTTTGTGTGAGATAGAGGGAGAGATGGAGAGAGGGGAGGGGTGCGGGGGTTCACAGGTCTTTCTGTTGCCTGGAGCTCAGCAGTGAAGCGGCCCCACTCTCCAGGCCACCACTGCCTCCATCCCTCCCTCCACCCCTGGCCTGTGGAGCGGAGGGCAGGTGGCCGCGCTCGGCGCGCATCTGGCGCGAGCGGCGCAGGGGGCGTGTCGCTGTGTGGAGAGGCGGAACATGACTGATGGGTGATGGAGTCAATTGCCAGGAGATTGTCCACTGTTATCTACACCAACCGCGTCTGAAGAGGCGGCCTGATATCAGTCTAAAACGTGCCTGCGCTGCTAAAAGACCACTACAACGACCAGTGATGTATGCTGAATGCAATGCCCCCCAAGCTAAAGCAAAAGCGTTCTGACGCACAGCGTTAATGGGATGGTGAAGGCGTTTTGTGAGGGCACGCTGTCGCCTGCAGTTAAACATATTAAGTGAATTTTGGCCTTAAGATATCCCCTTAAGTGAGCTGCGTAAAATATCTAGAGGGTAATTATCTGGAAAGTTAAATAAATAAATTAATAAATAGATATTTTAAAAACACCCTAAGTTTAAATCTTAGAGCTTATGTTGTTGACACCTGTAAAATGTTAATAAAAATGAACTTTAAAATTATTCCTTAAGTCTTTAACTTAAGATCATTTTAGGCAAATGGTCTTTTAGGCTGATTAGGTCTGAGGATTCAGCTGTACATGAATAAATGTATTACATCCACAAAATTACTGCCAAAAAGGTCAAAACTATGGAGCCGGGTTGGTGACATCCTGTATAAATAAAAGTACTGCATAGCCATGCCATATTTGTGCGTTGGAATGAGATCCTAATGTGTGGCCATGACTTAGTAAGGCATAGGAATGAGATAATTAAGTCGTGGCTATGACTTAGTACGGTATGGCAACGAGATCATGCCTTACTTAGTCATGGCCATGCATTAGGATCTTATTCCCATGCCTTACTAAGTTGTGGCCACACATTAGGATCTTGTTTCAATGCTTTACTAAGTCATGGCCATGACTTAATTATCTTGTTCCCATACCTTACTAAGTCATGGCCATGCATTAGGATCTTGTTCCCATGCCTTACTAAGTTGTGGCCATGACTTAATTATCTTGTTCTCATGCCTTACTAAGTCGTGGCCACGCATTAGGGATCTCATTCCCTTGCTTTACTAAGTCATGGCCATGACTTAATTATCTTGTTCCCATGCCTTACTAAGTCGTGGCCACACATTATTTTTATTTATACAGGATGTCACCAGCAGGGCTCCGTACAAGACTGACATAACTGTGTTGATATTATATATTTTATTTCTGTGAAAATTATGAGCACATTTGAATTAAGTAGCTATGGAGCCCTGCTGGTAACTTCCTGTATAAATAAAAATAACATGTGGCCACAACATGGGAATGAGATCCTGATGTGTGGCCATGATTAAAGTGTGGAAACAAGATCATTAATTCACAGCCATGACTTAGTAAGGCGTGGGAAGGAGATCATGCCTTATTATGCTGTGGTCAAGACTTAATTATCTCATTCCCATGCAATAGGATCTCGTTCACATGGCTTACTAAGCCACGACCTAATTATCTTGTTCCCACATCTTACTAAGTCTTTGCCACATGTTAGCTTTATTTATACAGATGTCACCAGCAGGGCTCCGGAAGTAGCTAAATTCGGTGCATCTTCTTTTTTATGGGGCTTATTGACAACATGTGCACTTTTTTTTTCAGTCTCAGCTTCTCCCCCCCTTTCTATCTCTCTCTCTCTCTCTCTCTCTCTCTTTCTCACCCAGTCGCGCACACATGCGCACACTCATGCCCCTAGCCTCAGGCCATGCCCTCCTTCACACACTCCTCTCGCGGTCAGATTAGGCACATATGGAGGCAGCTGGGCGGCGCGTGATGAGCGACTGCGGGTCTGTTACTGTCCCAAAGGCGCGAGTAGGAGGTGTCAACATGAGCTGCACGTGAGAACATTAAAAAACCATGATGGTGTAAGGAGTTTCCCCGCAGCAGACGGAGCTGTGCCCCGTAGACAGGCCATGCGGAATGTCATAATCACCCCTAGAGGGGACTTTCTAGGAACATGGCACTGAATTTACTCGATTCAAATGTGCACATCATTTCTGCCAGTGGGGTAACTATCTTATAGGCCCCAGTGCAAAAAACAATGGGCTACACACACAAAAATTACTTTCAATTAATAAAAGATGACAAGGCTATTTGCTTGTTTACTTGCTAGGGTTATGTTTCAAAAAGGATGGTGCTCTCAAGGCACCTCCACCCACTAGCATCTACCTTCATGATAAATGTTTACATCAAACTCCCTGTTTAAGATTTTGGAGTTATAAATGATGCACAGATCAGGCTGCAGGTAAAGAATGAACAACCATATATGAGGTGCATTACAAATGAGAGAAAGAAAGAAAGAAAGAAAGAAAGAAAGAAAGAAAGAAAGAAAGTAGGAAAGAAAGAAAGAAAGGAATGAATGAATGAATGAATAAATGAATGAATGAATGAATGAATGAATGAATGTCAGTTCTGTCTGTAAAGTGATGGAAGGTGCAAAAGTCATACACAAAAGTTTGAACACCCCTGGTCAAATTATGTGTTTTCATGTCCTCTACAGTGAACACACATTTTAATGCACAATTTACTGTTTATTTCCTGAACTGAACATACTGGGAAAAGTTAAGGTAAATTTATGTTTTATGTTTTATTTTTTCCCTTATATTGAACTCATTAAAATAAATTGAATTTGTGCACTAAAATTAGCTATATTTAAGTTCTCTATAGAGTATGTTAATTTATGTGATTTGACCATGCATGTTCAACATTTGGCATCTGACTGTAACTGGTGAGGTATGTTGTTAAGAAATTGGGTCTTTCTGTGAGTAAATGGTGTGTCAGCGTGTGTATGTGGGACCCAATAATGATTTCAAGGGGCCTGGTAGTCATTGGTCCCCCATGTGCAATTGCCCCGCCCACCACCCCAGTAGTAATGCTATTGATTTCCACATGAATAATATATGATACTTGTGTGTTACAAATCACAAAATAACAATAGTGTGGAAATACTGCTTATAAAACAAACAAGTTTGTGTCAATACAAAGAGTTCCACTGTTACAACCTGCCCCACTACAGAATGAGTTGTAACAGTAAGTAAAGGACTTGTTGCCTTTATTTTTCAATTCAGAGCAGGACAAACAGACAAACACTGATATTGAGCATATTAGTCTACACTAAACATTTTAAACGCGTAACACTGTGTATGTGTTGGTCTAAGACTGAAGGAAGCTGCAGAAAATGTAAACAAAGTCAAATTTTCACTGAGTGTTAAAGTTAACCTTACTTGAGTAGGTTAATGCGAGAAATGTGGGTGTGTTATGTTTTGTGTTACAGCCCCATCGTGGTCAGTCATGACATTGCTAGAATTTTTTAGCATGTATGTTTGAAACTAGCATTCATTTTACACACTAAACTGGAGAAAGTGCTGATTGAGATCTTATCACTTACAACATTCAGTCTTCATTAATGAGTGCTAACCAAGCTATAATCCAGATGTGAGATTTTTTGTCAAGTTTTTTTTATATAAACATTTCACCATTTCACACAAAGTCTTCAAACCTGTCCTGTCAGAGAGTGAGCGTGCACAGTAGTTATTTCCCCTCTGTAGCTTATTTCTGACTGGTGAAAGTAGGGGGTGGGACAACTTACCTCATGTAACTTACCCTGGTCTTCTCTACACATTTGAATCAAGTAAATTGCATTATTTTTTGTCTGTGCAATGAAGCCTCTTCATAGATAAAATATAAAAGAAATAATGGCCGTGTATTTTCGCTGGGTCTGGTGGTTTTCCGCAGTGTGTGGTAGGTTTTTGGTGCATTTAGAAAGGCTTTTACATTGAGACATTTGGTGTATTTAGAAATTTCCTTTAATATTCCTCCTTGTGTTTCAGGCTATGTGTGTGTCTGTGTGTTGCTGTTGCTGGGAGCAGGGTGATGTCATTAGTCATTTTAGAGGATTATGTGATTATGAGGCCTGCATGTTCGTTATCTGGTGCGCGGTTATTGGATTTTGACATGGAGCTTGCGCTATTTGACTGCTGATTTACTTTTAGCTGGGACCTCTCTCTCTCTCTCTCTCTACACACACACACACACACACAGTCACGCATTCCGTCAATCACGTAGAGTTATTATAACATAGTCAATCATTCATAAAACGTCCCGCCCAAACCAGTTAAGCTCCTATTAAATGTTGTAACTAACATACAGGATGAGGAAATATGAAATCTGTTCACATATGCACACACTTGTACACACACAAACACACACACACACACACACATACACACACACACACACTAAGTACAGAAACAAATATACATGGCATGCCCGCTGAGGTGGTGAAGGGAAATGATCACACTGTTGAGCAGTTTTATAAAACACACAAACATATTCATGCAAATTATTTAACCATTAGCCTACATTAAGCACATACACTGACCAGTTACCTAAGTATACCTCCTTGTATCTACACTCATTGTCCATTTCATCAGCCGCATTTTGTCGTTCTACAATTACAGACTGTAGTCCATCCGTTTCTCAGTATACTTTGTTGGTCATCAATGATCCAGACCCCCACAGGACCACCACAGAGCAGGTATGATATGGTGGTGGCGTGTTAGCGTGTGTTGTGCTGCAGCAGTGTTGTGTCTGATCTACTACCATACCAGCGCAACACACACTAACACACCACCACCATGTCAGTGTCACTGCAGAGCTGAGAATGATCCACCACCCAAATAATGCCTGATCTGTGGTAGACCTGTGGGGGTCCTGACCACTGAAGAACATGGCAAAAGGGGGCTAACAAAGTATGGAGAGAAACAGATGGACTACGGTCTGTAATTGTAGAACTACAAAGTGCACCTATATAGTAAGTGTAGCTGATAAAATGGACAAAGAGTTTAGAGATAAGGCGGTGTGCTTAATGAAGTGGCCAGTCAGTGTATGATGACTTACTTATAATGATCTGAAATCAAAACCTACCTTTTATAAATCTTGTTAGTTCATCTTTCTGGTAATATTGAGCACAAATTTATCATAGCATATCATTTAAAACATTTAGTTCATTTTCTCTTAATCTTTGATTTGATTGAAGAGTAGTAACTTTTGCCAGACTCAAAAATGTCTTCTGATGTTTGATGGCATCATCATGCACCAGCGGCTAAATTTAAGGGGCACTCGGGCCAAAATTAAAAAGGTGACCATCATCACATTTGTTATAAACTTGCCTTCTTGCCTCCTACAGAGGTGCCATATTTGTCTGCCAGGCACGATGTTCTGGTTTAAAGACTTGGAAAGCCAACTTCTGACAATGTTTTTTTGAAAAACTAAAGGCTTTTGGAACTATCACTCTTATGTCAGGCATACAAACATTTGACCCTTTAACCAATTGACAGGCCATGAGCCCACCAGTGGGAGCAAAGTTTTATTACACACTT
Source organism: Colossoma macropomum (assembly GCF_904425465.1). Lineage (NCBI taxonomy): Eukaryota > Metazoa > Chordata > Actinopteri > Characiformes > Serrasalmidae > Colossoma > Colossoma macropomum. Next base: position 29,620,165 of record NW_023494793.1, on the reverse strand, counting down.
CTATAACTTAACAATAGCTCAACCACTTTCAACCACTCAGTCCCTGTAGTTACTGAGTAATAAGTATTTGTATATGATAAGCCTGGGATGATAAGGGCTTAACAACAAACTCATTGGTGGTCAGCACGAGTGCATGTACCAGCACAAATCCCAGACTTGCAGGAGTGTCCAGTACAACTATAGAGACAAATTCATACAGCTCCCATTAGATTAGATTTTAAATTATCTGTGTTAACTCATGTTGTTTCAGAAAAGGCATCCTAGGGACTTATAGATATGTAATGCTCATTTATGCATACAATGCTGTGCAAAAGTCAAAGACCACCCTTTATTTATTTATATTCCAGTCAAAATAGCCATTAAGTACAAGTTATTTATTTTTCGTGCTGGTAAAAAGCAAAAAACAACTACTTAACTGAAAATTGCACATCTCTACTTTGCCATTATCACAGCTTCCATTCTTTTTAGGAGACTTGCTTTAAGGGATCTGCAGGGATATTTTTCAAGTTCAGTCTTAGAAGTTAGAAGCATTTTCTGCTTTTCACAATTCAAGTAATCCCAAAAATATTCAGTGATATTGAGGTCTGGACTCTGTGGTGGTCAGTCCATTGTTCAGAGAACACCAGCAGCTTCTTTGTTTGATTTGCAAATATTCTTCATTTTTGTCTTGTTTGACAAATACATTTTTCTCAGCTTCTTGACAGCTACACATCCTTTCAGACTCATAGTGCTGAGTTGTCTTCTCACAGTTGAAGGATGGACAGAAACACCTGTGGATTTTTTCAGATCTGAAGCAAGAGTGGTGCTTGATTTTCTCCTCTCTTTCAAAGATGAAAGCATTTAGTGCTGTTGATCTGAGTCCCATTTTCTCTACACATTTATTGATTTTAACATTTTAAATAATACTTTTTAATAGACAGTGGTCTCTGATTTTTGCACCCTACTGTACATACACACACATACACACGTCATGACTTATCAGGCCAAAAGTTTTTGCTAGTGTGAAAAAAGTGGAGAGGGAGCCAGTGTGATAGAACTCCTAGAGAGGAAGAGAGAGGGAGACTCCCTAAAACTCATGTTGGCAATGGGTAAACTACAGAGTAAACAACTGTCCTCCTGTGAGCACAGACAGTATATGTGTGGCAGCCTGGAAGGGGGGGTCATCTGAGTGTTAGAGTGATAGGAAATCGTGTTATGCTGTGTGTGCGGCTGAGAGGGGGAGGCTGTTTATAGGCCAGCTGTGTGTTGTCTCTTAGTCAGCCAGTGACCCAAATCAGAGAATATGAAAAAAAAGATGGGAATGAGCGAGCAAAGGCTGAGAGCAAGCGAGTGAGTGAGTGAGAGAGAGTATGTGTATATGAGAGAGAGAGAGCAAGTGTGAGATGACATTTACAGAGAAGAAGGAAAGAATTTGTGATGCAGATATAAATATCCAGCCTTGTTATTCCTCTGCTCCCCTTCTCCTTCAGCTCAAACTGAACCTTTCATCTTACACCACATACAGCGCCTCACATTCTAACTCACACACACACTTAATCTTACCACTTTAGCTTCCTATTCTCACCAGATACACAGCTTTTACACTTCATCTCTCTCTCTCTCTCTCTCTCTCTCTCTCTCTCTGACAGCATTATGCATTAAATGGACTCCAATATGACCACAGAACTGCAGATAAGGGTCCAGTTTCCATTATCCCTTTGAGTAAACCACTTGCAGAACCTTATGCATCAGGAATCATGGCAGCAATAGTAAAACACTGTGATTTACCACAGTAAGTGCAGCTATACCTGTATGATTTTATCCGAATGGTGCAGTGATTTAAAGGAATATCATTTTTCAATGCAATTTCTATCTGCCTCACCTGTAGCAAATGGTTGACTACCATGAATAACTTTGATGCACTTCCCTGTATTGAATTAAAGACAGTCCAGAAGTACAGAAAGCACAGAAAACCTGTCTTAAAATACATTTATAATAGAAGTAGACTTCCCCCTATAATGCACTCAAAAACATTCAACAGGCTCTTGTATGGGTTAAGAAAACAAGTTTATATTAATTTAATTGACCCTCATGCAAAGTCAGTGTTGGAAGAAAACCTTGTGTTTCCATGTTTTGTTTTGTTTTTTCATCTTGTTTATTTATTTTTTTACATATTTTGAAAATGCTGTTCTTAACATTGTATCAAAATTTCTTGAAAAATGAACCAACAGAGATGATCCAAAGAGAACAAAATCTTATTATATTAACTTACAATGAAAGGTAAAAATGTTTAATGTAATAGTAATACAGTAATGTATAGATAGTATAAATAGTAATATAATAGTAAATTATGATGAAAAAAATGCCTTATTTTGAAAGAAAGTTTCTTAAATTACTTTCTATAATTCATTTAAGTTCAGGTAAAGAATATATATATATATATATTATATATATATATATATATATTATATATATATATATATATATACATATATAAGTATATGTGGAAAAAAATGGTAGTTAATTATATATGTGCAGTAGAACTAGCTGGATAGCTAGGACAAACAGACAAACACTGATATTGAGCATATTAGTCTACACTAAACATTTTAAACGCGTAACACTGTGTGTGTGTGTGTTAGTTAACTAGCCTACATCACAACTTCACAAATTGGATAAGATGAGGAGAGAATGGTGGAGCCAGTTAAAGTATATACATATTATATATATAATACATTATATATATATATATATATATATATATATACACACTTTTAACATGTAAAGGATTAAAGGTACACACTTAAAAAAGAAACTGTTACAAGCTTGACACTAACAATTGAAGAACGCTTTTTGGTGCTACATGGAACCATCTTCAGGACATTCTCCATTAATCTGAGGAACCCTTTCACCATGCAAATAACCCTTTGATGATGCAAAGGGTTCTTTGAGTGTTCATGGTTCTATATAGAACTATTTTCTTTACTAAAAAACCCTTAAAGAAGCATATTTTTTAAGTGTGTACCACTGAGCTTTAACTTTGCATAGCCAAGTATTTTAAATATTGCATGGAATGGATCATATTTACACTGGAATGTTTAGGTGACTGAGCTAATCATGTTCCTGCCATACTTCACGGATGGGTATCATAAATAGGCTATTTAGTATCACATAATATACATTTTAAGTCTGGAATCACTTCTTATTGTAAAGAAACAATAACAGCCATCTTAGAACATTATATGTAAAGTTATTTATATACATAGTAAGTGTCTATTTGTTCCAGAAACACTGACATTAGAATAAATACAAATAAACAAATAAAAAATCCATTGTGATTTAATGTTAACTAAACAATTTCCTAAACCTCTCCTGGATGAAGTCTAGTATTTACAGTCACTATCCAATACCTAGATCATCTAATCAGTCATTCATTAAATTAAATCAGGTGCTGCTGAAGGAACTGAACACATCCATGCGATGGCTTGAGTGCAATGAGAAGTCAGAACTTGTGTTCTAACTGTACTCATTTAACCTACTTAATAAATAACTGTATTTTACTGTATTTGTGTTTATTTATATTTATTCTGATGTTATATAGCAAATCAAATACATTAGATGCCAGTGGGTAGAGTGACATGCCTTGAGAGCATCTACTTGTTTGAAACAATATGATGATTGCATTGTCATTTTTTATTATTTGAAAGTCCTTTTTGCATTGTGGGGCCCATCAGTTGTTTTCGCACTGGGGCCCATAAGATCCTAGTTACACCACTCTCATGGTTCTATATATAACTACTGCCTTTACTAAAGAACCCGTTAAGGACCCCCTTTTTAAAGGTGTAGTAATTATTTTCTGTGGTAATTGGTGGGGCTGTGGAAGTAGAGATGCTGGAGTAACCTTTAACATGCAGAATCTGACGCTTCCGAAATATAAACTATGCATGTTTGTAGTATACGAACTCATTCTGTTCACTATTTCAGATTTATTTGTCAATTCTAAGGAGGTTAAACCGCTTTAAATACTTGATATTGAAGTTTCCTCTCTCATAAAGAGGCTGAAGCTATGAAGCTCTGAAGGCAAATTTGAGGTGTAAATATTAATTTGTGTTGATATCTGACTGTATAAGCCAATGCTTTGCATTTTGATGACTAAACTATGGGGAAAGTAAAATCCAATGTTGAGTTCACTCAAATCATGCATGCACTGTAGCTTGCTTACATCACACGACACAAATGCATAAGTAGGCCAGAGACCTAAGTACATCTAAGGACATTCCACATATGGCACCCAATGTATTTTTTTCTGCATTTGATTCATTTGACTTGAATTAGGTGCATTGTTTGTAATTCTCATAAAGTATTCATGTTTAATAACATATTTACACATACTTAAGTAGATGTTCAAATTTACAATGATAAGGCTAAAACATGAATAATCAATATCAGCCTTGATCTAACTCTGAGACCGAGACTCTGAGACTCCAGATTGAAGACCAGGCTGGTCCTAAAAGGTCTAAAAGTGCTACATGTCGACTCAGACTGAAAGTGAGTTAGGATTAAAGTGAATTAGTAACAGATTAGATTGGAATCAGGCTGACTTCTTGAATGATAAGACCCTCTAAAAGCCCACTCAGCCAGCCTGGCTGCATCTATGTGTATTATGTGTTACAGAGCTACTGCACACAACTGACTAAAAGCAGTTCAGTCTAAGTATTACAGTGTCTTGCAAGGCATGCTGACATGTACAGCCTCACAAACAAGCCAATCCCATAAGTATTCATGTAGCATTATAGTAGTGATGAAGGTTTTAGAGTTGTTTGCAATACAAGCTAAACGTGAGTAAAATGTCTTGTTTTCAGCTGCTTGGTCTTCATTCTGTTCTGTTTGATCTTGAGTTTATCACATATACTCAGTTTCTCAGTAGGTTACAAATTTTAGGCAATTACAAGAGCCCAGTGGTGGAAAATTACACTCTGTAAAAAGTACTGTTACTCCAGAGAGAATTGACTTGAGAAGAAAAACAAAGTCCTTTAATAACCTCCTCATTCCATTGTCCACTATACTGGTCATTTTCCCCCTGCTTTTAAACAACAGCTTATGATCAAAGTGTGAGGAATGCTTCAGTGCTCTGTGGACACCAAATAACACAACTGGGTCAAAGTTTAATGAACAGTAGAAGTAAAACAAAAAACATTTAAGAATCAAAATCACTTTATTACACATATAAGGAGTTTGTCTTGGTCAGAGCACACATGTCACATGTAACATGCTGAACAGACCAGACAAGCATACAGATACAGATAAGTATTTAACTATAGGACAAATAAAATAAAAAGAAAATAAATAGAATAAAGAATGAGAAAGAATATTGTAGCGTGTTCAAGAAATGTTTGCATGTTAATTCTAGGTTATTTGTTCTCCAGTATTTATTCATTGGGTTTATTTTCTTAAGGCCTCTTATTTGAGAGGGCGGGGCTAGGAACCGCCTGGGGAAGTATGTGTGTAAGGCAGGAAGAGCTGAGAGAGGCAGACGTGAGCTGGGTAGCAAACAAGCTGTTAGACTCTGCTTATGTACAGCGTAGCTGTGACCAACAACAGCTGGAGACTAAAGCACCACAACTTGTGTGAAAGCTGTGCCTCTTTAAATCGTGATGAATGCTACAATAATTGAATAGGGAATAATTTAATGTTGAATTCCACTGATATTTCCAAATGTCTATGTAATTCAGTCATTGAGATGTAAACAAAGTCATTCAGACTTGTTTGATGTGAAATGGTTCATTGTAGAGGAACTTGCTGACTCAGATTCTGTATTTAAAGTGGTGGTAATAGGAGCCAGAGGTCATAATGTCTAGAAATACAACCATTTTATTTACCATTTAAATAATCCTACACTGGAACAGGACAGAAGATGATTTGAATTGGTTTTGAGGTTTAAATTGATGTAAAATATTGCTTTGTTTATCTAAATAAAATTGTTTCATTCAAAGTATTTATTTGTGTTTACTAAAAGCAGTGAAACCACCTGAAGTAACTTTTTCATGTTGAACTAACAAACTATTTTTTTACAGTGTACATGTGTCTTCGGAGTTTTTATAATATGGAATGTTGCAAAATAGTGCAAAAGTAGTGGTAAAAAATGTTTTCTTTGAGCCATATTTTGCCCCACAACACCTCAGGCAATGTATTCATTACCATTTCATGTGATAGGTTTCTATCAGATTGCGTCTTGCCTGCAATCCATTCTGAGAATGTGGTGGTGGCACCTCAGGCTCCTTTAAATCTACTGCCAGTAGGAGTGCATATCTATGTTAGCTATGGGGTGGGAATCTCTAGGCAGCTCACGATTCGATTCAATTACGATTCAATTGCGATTATAAAACGATTATCAATGCATCTTTTTTTCTATACAGGATTTCTTTGTACTTTTAAAGCAAAGTATTTGTAATGATCCATAATGAATTTACTTCCAATATCTTGTGTTAATTAAACAAATGGACGTGGTTTGGCAAGTAAACTGGAAGACTCTCATTCACTGCTCGTTTGGAGCACGAGACACAGGCTGCCACTCATCTGCGATAGAATGCGCAGTTACGGTGAAATAAGATCCTGTGGCAATGAAAGCCCACGCAGCACGTTACAGCTGTCCAACCCGTTTAATTCAGTGATTTTTCAGTTTTGGTCTTGTTGTAGAGAGTGGGGGGATCTCTGTGTCAGTAAAAAATAGCGCAAAAGCCCTGGTTCACAATGACACAGAACAGACCCTAATCCTTGGCAACAGAAGTTGCGACAGAGTTTGTAATTCACTTCCAATTTGGGTGGAAGCATTAACATCGCTTTCTTTAACATTTGGAGACGAATGGACTTATTCGCATTTATAAGCTCCGCAGTTGGTTTCCTGATACGTTACATCTGCAATGAGAAACTGTGAAACACTAAAAAGTTGTGAAGATGAAGTCAGTTTCTCTTTCGAACACCTGTGGAACGGGACAATTCGAACGAGAAGCTGGCAAATGAGAAGCGACTTCAGCCTCGTAAAACAGTCGAACGTTCAGAGACATTTTACAGGAAACTATTCAACGTTTGAGGAAAAGTTTCCTGAGGGAAAGGGGAGCGAAGCGGCTACAGCTAAAGCTTAAAGCAGAGCAAAGTAGCTAAATCTGCGTTTTCGTTTATATTTTTTAACCTATACGACATCATCACATACTGAGACATTTTGGACGTTAAATGTTGTGGCTCCCAAGGTGGTCTGATTTTTGTTGAAAGGTCAAAATGTCTCTTCTTAACATTTGTGTTGTGACTCCTGACCTAACCTAGCTTTTAATGCAGAGGGTGCCGGTTGGATTTCTCGCTCATCCACTTGTGTTTTTGTTATATGCCGCCACAGACTGTCTGGGCACTGCACTCCTGTACTTCCAAGTTCCGTCTTTTACGTTCCGTCAACATTACGTTATAAATTAAAATTTAGAAAATCGATTTATGACATTTGTGAATTGATTCAGAATCGCCCATGTCCACAATGCAATGCATCAAAGAATCGAGTTTTCCCCCAACCCCTAATGTTAGCCATGGATCAGTGTGTAAAATTGACACTTTCTGCATGCTACTGTGTTTTCCATCACTGTATAAAAGATGCACTGTGATTTTTTGCACCAGAGGCTGAGCGTGCAACCACATTCAGAACCAAGTCTGGATCTTTAAGGACTTATTATCACTTTGGAATGACAAAACGTGACTGATGTGTGACATATTTCTGCTTTTTTCCCCTCACTCGGGCATCTTAAACAATATAATGGTACAGTAATAACTTAGAAGTTCTTAGGGGGCACCCCTGGTGGGCAAGGGGCTCTAAGCAGCTATTTATGTCGCTTAATAGGTAGAGCCGGCACTGGTTAAACGCTTCAGACATCGGATTCTTATCACCACTGCTGTGAACAATTCTAACTTGGCAAGTTTCTCTTATGGAACTTGCTTTACATTAAAATCCTACTCAAATAAGCATATAACAACTTAAAACTTGGAAAAAAATTATTTCTGCCCTGGAGTATTTTTGGTCTACACTCATATCACAGTTATACACTTTGCCGTTGTTCCTATTAGTGATGGGACAATTACCAGTTTTAATGATGTACCACAGAACAAAACCCAGGTTGTTTTTTCCACATTTCCACATGTTGTATTTACATACAGCAATATTCTTATGTGCACTTTTGCTTTGTTTAAATACGATTTTGTTGCTCTTGCATGTGTTTCATTTGTGTACATATGGTTGCATTGTACTTTTATTGGTAATTTATGTACATCTGTCTTTATACAGACATATGGTTATTTTGCACTTTGAAGGTTAATATATGCACATTTTACACAGATATAGTTCTGCTGCTGTATTTTATGTAAACAGAGATACGATTTGAACAGTACATTTGAACAGTGGTAGTGCTGCTGATAATTTCATATATAGTTCATTTGTAGTTGATTTCTTGTTATAAAGAAATATGACAGGTTCACTATAGATTCTATGAATATAACACCTGTAGTGAGTTGTTATTTCACTTTATATATTAGTGCTGTTTAAACATTTTTAGTATTTTTTAACTGCATCATGACAACATCAAAAAAACTTTGATATCACTGATATCATGAGTGGAAGTTTTAGTACTGCTGAGTGCATCTTGTCAAGAAACATGTATAAGCCAAGAAACATGAAGTCCCATCTGCTCTTGATGTTTGATCCGTGAAAAAAAGCACATATAAATGAGCAAGCAGCCAGAGGGATGGGGTGTCAGCAAGTGATATTTCTCTAAAAGTGTGAATTTCAAGTGATTTAAAACTCTGATTGACGTGGTAACTCGTGAATCTCTTTTTCTTGCATTTTCTGCGTAGTGGAAGGTTAAAAGGCCCAAATCATGGGAAATTTTCTCATTTTTTGTGAAATAAAAGAGTTTGATGTTGTATGTAACTGTTAACAGTGCATTAGTCAAGATTCAAGACACTCAACTAGGGCTGGGCAACAAGACAATATAAATTGTTATTGTGACAAATTGTCACAAGACAATTCAATATGCTTTCCTGAACATATGGATATCATCAACACTTGAACCAGTGACCAACTGCCGGTTTTATTATACAGAGAGCAAAATTAGTCCCATTTAACTAGATTTAGTGCAACACAACATGCCACATATTGAACAAAAATCTTTGTACTCACAGTTTTTGATAGTATTTCATAAAATGTAGCAGTATAGCGTCAAGCTCATTTGCTAGCATGCACTGTCATGACTCTCTAGAGATGAGGTAGGCTGTGATATTAAGAGAGTTGTCTTACTTTATTATTTAGATATATTTGATAAACTATGGAATCATGCTAATGTTGCTTCAGAGGAGACCAAAAATACACTATATAGCCAACACCTCAATAGAGCACACTGAGTGTGTAGGTGAAGTTGGTCATTTCAATAGTTATATAAACTCTTATATGTATTGCCTTTGCATACGTGTCCAGGAAGAACATTCCTAATTCTGTCTCCAACTTCATCCTCATATGCAATAATTCTCTCCATCTTTGTCAAATGTGGATTCTTGTTTTAGCACATTTCTTAACAAGTCTTTTGGTGGCACAGCATATTTTTCCCCATAGTAATAGAACCTGGTGGTGAAGGTCTCTAACTGGATTCTGTCATGTTTTCTTGCCCATGCAGACGAAGATGAGGGTGGAGTAATGTGGCATTTGAGAGTGTCTTATTAAATGACTGACAGCAGGTCAGTGTAAACTCAGAAAAGCCCTCAACTCTGAAGTGCAGCTTTCTAAACATGGTTTCTCTGATACATAGTATACTTGCACTGATGTCATTGCCAAAACATATTTATAATGTTCTACATATTGCCTAGATTATTTATACTAGTAATAAAAGAAAAAAAAAATAATTTCCCTAATGCACATTTAAAGTTTCAAAACATATCATTAACCCCAGTCCATTTATGGAAACTAAGCTTTAAAAACAGCCTGGTTTGATTTCTTTGATTTTGTGAATGAAAGTCAATAGAGTATGTAAACAGAAACGATCATTTATATATATCAGTCTTAAAGATGCAGTAATGAAACAGCCTGTTTAATTCTAAGGGTTAAAGAGAGGTTGTAAAAAAATGTCATGTGAAAATGAGTTATGACTTTTTGCTACATAAAACCACATAAACGGCATAAATGGGCCTCAGAGGGAAATGAACAGTAGAAAAAAATGTATAATATGGGCCCTTTAATTGAAGGAGGTAAAGGAAAGAGTGAAACAAAAAAATTAGGAGTACACAGACAGAGCGAGACAGAGAGAGAGAGCAAGTGACAGCTGTTGCATGAGGCTCTGATCTGATTAAATCTGTCCATGTCTGCTCAGCATCACCAACCCCCACAAACTCACACACACACACACACAGTGTGCGTCCCCCCTTTCTCTCTCTCAGCCTCTGGTGTCTGATACTTTTCCTCTTTCAGACAGCTGCCTCCTTCCATACAGACCAGGGATCAGAATCAGTACAAACTATCTCTGTACAAGCGCAGAAAGCGTGTCCACAGACGGCCGGATCAGACGGGGATCCATTAGTCTGAGCTCTGCGCTGGTGTGTCCTCCTACACTATCACTGTCACACACTCAGCTGCACTATAGAACACAAGCTTCACTATACATGTCAATCATCACTGACCTCTACAGCAGCATAACCCCAATGCACCTTCTACTGAATACAAAAGCCTTGTGGCATTTTAAATGCCAGCCCTAAAGGGTACGTATAGAGTCCCGCGCAAAAGTCAATTTATATTCCCAGTCCAGTCATCTATTAAGTACATTTTCAGAAAAAAAAGAACAGAAAACATATACTGATGAGCCAAAACATAATGACCACCTGCCTAATATGCTGTTGGTCCTTCACATGCCACTGAAACATCTCCAACTCTGCAAGCCTTGGACTCTACAAGACTTTTAAAGGAGCCCTGTGGTATCTGGCACCAAGCCGTTAGCAGCAGATCCTTTACATCCTGTAAGTTGTGAGGTGGAGCTGCCACATATCAGACTTTTTGTCCCAGTAAGTCCTACAGATGCTTGATCGCATTGTATTCTGGGGGAATTTGGAGGCCAGGACAACAAATGGAACTCACATTGTTCCTCAAACCATACCCAAACAATATGTGCAGTATGGCAGGGTGCATTATCCTGCTGAAAGAGGCCACCGCCATTATGGAATACCTTTGGCATAACAGGGTGTACCAGTCCCACCGTGATGTTTAGGTAGGTGGCACAGGTCAAATTGTTGGTGGCATGTGTCAATTTGAGTTCCAAATGAATGCCTAGATGCAGGGTTTCCCAGCAGATCTTTTCCCAGAGCATCCCACTCCCTCCACTGGCTTCTTCCCACAGTGCATCCTGGTGCCATCACTTCCCCAGGTAAACGGCGCACACGTACCCAGCAGTCCATGTGATGTAAAGAAAAAAAAGGGACTCATCAGACCAGCCGACCTTCTTCCATTGCTCCAAGGTCCAGTTCCGACGCCCCCATGCCCATGGTAGATGCTTTCAATGGTGGACAGGGGTTAGCATGGGCACTCTGACCAGTCTATAGGGCTACACAGCTCAGGTCAGGGCTTTATGCCTGCCCATATTTCTCCCATATCCAATACGTATACTACACTCTTAAGAAAGATGGTTCTTCATGGGTTCTTTAGTGAAAAATAGTTCTATATAGAACCATGAACACTGAAAGAACTGTTTGCATGATTAAAGGGTTCTTTGCATCATGAAAGCCTTTATCAGATTGATGGAGAATGTGTTGTATATGGTTCTATATAGAACCTTTTTGAAAAGGGCTCTATTAAGCACTAAAAAGGGTCCTACTATTGTGACAATGCCAAGTTTCTAACAATAGCAGGACCATTTTTGGTGCTATATAGAACCCATTTCAAAAGAGTTCTATAGAGAACCATCTACAGCACATCAATCTGAAGACCCCTTTCACGATGCAAAGACCACATTAATCATGCAAAGAGTTCTTTCAGTGTTCATGGTTCTATATAGAATCATTCTCTTTACTAAAGGACCCCTAAGGAACCATCTTTTGTAAGTGTGTGCAAGAACCAACGGATCACTAACCATCTAGTACAGGGGTGTCAAACTCAACCACTAAACAGGCCATATTAAAAAAAAATTGTTTCATTTTTACTTAACATTTTTCCATGACCTGAACAGGCCATTGTTATTCAAAATATGCCCAAACTGCAACAGCAAAAAAGGCACTGAATACTTATTCAAAAACAATTCTAAACAAAAAGAAATTGTTTTAGACCGTTTTTTAAAAAACTGCCTATTTGCTTGAACTTGAGACCAGGCATCTTTTCTTATTATGTACCTGCTGTTCCAGAGATTGTTGTTGGGGGCCAGAACACACACTATGTTGCAGTGCATGCTGGGGACTGTAGTGCATCTCAGGATGAAATGGGCTAATAATAATAGAGAATTAAAATAATTTCACAGGCCAAATAGGACTGTGTCAGGGGCCTGACTTGTGTTTGACACATGGGTTCTAATACATGACAGACTTCAACACGAGGTATTGTTATGGTATTCACTTTATCTGAGTGGTCATATTTTTTGGCTCATCTTTGTTTATTGAACAGAAAATTACATAAAAGCCTTAACAACCAAATATAAAACTATATTTTTTGGTATTTAGTGTGTCCACCCTTTGTCTTTATTACAGCTTCCATTATTTTCAGGAAACCTGCTTATAGGTTTGCTAAGAAATCTGTGGAACAATTTTTTCACAGCTTAAAAGCTGTTTTAGTCTTTACTCTTAGAAGTTGGTTGAATTCTTCTTTTCACAATCCAAGTAACCTCAGTTACAAACCTCAGATGTCAAGTTTTGGTGTTCTGGTGCAGATGTTCTTTTTTTCTCGGTTACAGAATCTTAACAGCTACACATCCTTGATTCTTCCATGCTGGATTTTTTGAGATCTGAATAAGAGTGGAGCTTGATTTTCTTCTCTCTCTCAAAGATGAAAGCTTTAAGTACTGTTTATCTGATGGTGACAGTTTTGGTGGTCTACCAGCTCTTGCATGGTTGTTAGGAGTCCCATGTTCTCTATAACTTTTTATAAGTGTTGGAAACTCCTGTGCTTTTTCATTTCCCTTGATTTTGCCCTTTCTTATGCAAGTGAATTACTGAATTGCTCATATATTATCTTATATCTAATCTTCGTTTGTATTTACTGGCTGTTTTGACTGGAAATTGAATAAATTAAAGTTGGTCTCTGACTTTTTCTCTGAGACCACCTCTGTGCAAAAGTCACAGAGTGATTTTGTCAATCACTGACCTCTACAGCAGCATAATGTCAAGACAAAGCTTTGTGACATTTTAAATGCCATCCCTAAAGGGTACATATGAATTGAAGCCTTGTTGTTTTGTTGAGTAGTGTTTTTTGCACTCCACTAGTGAAGCATTTTCAGCTTTCACTCACAGTGTACAAACTATTTGCAGCTTTTGCACACTTATGAAACAGTTCTTATACGCCACCACATTAACAGTGGTGTATGAAATAAAACATGCCCACGCACACACGCATAACCGAAACCCAGAATCCCTAGGAAAAGCTGGTAAAATGTGGGAGTGCAGTCAGATCATCCTAAATGATTGCTATTTTCGAGTTTCTCAAGCTGTCAGAAATGTAACTGTGACATATCAACCACATGGGCTTCTGCTTTTGATTTGGAAATGAAAGGCGTGAAGTGATTTTTTTTCTCTACTACGTTACGAGCCAACCCACGCACAGCTCACCTTGATCTGCTGAAAGCACTGTGCACAAATGCATTCACATTTATAATTGGCTCTGGCTGTGAACAATGATTTATTCTAACTCTGCAGCAGGACAACACACACACACAAATTACATACATTATACATATACGTGCATAGCAACAGGTGGGCTACAGCCAGTAACTATGTATTTACAGACATCTGCAAACATGCAAATATACTGTAATTGTAGTTTCGTAAATTGTATGTTAACAAATAAACAAAAAGAAGAAAGAGAAAAATGAAAAAGCTATTCATAATTATATTGGACAGTATGTGGTTATTTGCTGGGAGAAACATTAAAATAAATATAAATAACTTTCATACAATGAGTAGTAGTTTTTATGTATGCTAATGTGTTCACTTAACCATTTCCAAACCTCTCAGCAAGGAAGCTCAGTGGTATTTGTCATCCAATTATCATCCAATACCTCACCTGGTTCAATCAATTCTTCACTCATTATATCAGTAGTGCTAGTTGTGGGTTTGGGCAAATCCATGCAATGATTTTTTTTTAAATAACAGTTTCTTGTCACTTTTTACTACTGTTTTTATGTTCATTTGTTTTCATTCTAAAGGTATATAGAGGTTTTACTGGGAAAAAAATGTCAAAACATTAAGTATAGGCTATTTTTCAGGAGATTAGATATATTACACTTGCAAAACCATGCAAGACCTTGTAGACTACCAAAATCTATGTGTGTGTGTGCGTGTATGTATAACGTTGTAATGTTGTAAAGCAGCTATAAATAGGATAGTAGGTCACTGTGACAATGCATATTAGCCTTCCCTGAGAGCCACATACACATGCTATCAATCATCATGTGGACCTACCCAGAATGCATCATGCCTCTTTCTCCACCTCCCACCTAGCTCCGCCCTTCCTCTACCTCTCTCACGCTGTCACTTCCTCTCCAGCTTTCCATCCTTATGTTGTCCAAAGCACTTAAAAACACATCAATATCGCTAACACCCCGCATCACCCCCCGTCTCCCTCTCGCTCTCCCTCGCCTCCCTTTCCTCACTTTACCTCTCTCCCTTCCCTTTCTCATCTTTCTATACTCTGCCTCTCTCCCTTCCCTTTCTCTACCTCTGTCTCTCATCCCTTTCCTTTCTCTACCTCTCTCTTTCCCTTCTCTTCCTCTCCCTCTCATCCCTTTCTTTATTCTACCCCTTTCCTTTCTTTACTCTTCTTCTCTCTCCTCCCTTTCCATATGCTACCTCTCTTTTTCCTTACTTTTTCCTTCTCTCTCCTCCGTTTCCTTACTCCACCTTTCTCTTTCCCCTCCCTTCCTCTACCTCTTTCTTTCTTTACTCTACCTCTCTCCTCCCTTCCCTTTCCTTACACTACCTCTCTCCTCCCTTCCCCTAACCTTACTTTACCTTGCTCTCTCCTCCCTCCCCTTTCCTTACACTACCTCTCTCTTTCTACCTTTCTACGCTTTCCTTCCATTTCTCTCTCTCTTCTCTCCCCCATTTCTCACTCTGTCTCTCCCTTTCTCACTCTGCCCCTCTCTCTCTCCACTCTTCCCCTTTTCTCACTCTACCTCTGTCTATCTGGCAACCACAAAGAATCACACAATTCTCATGGGCATCCCTGACCCCATTCATCTCTCTCTCTCCCTCTCGCTCCGCTCTTGAAAAGACGACGGTTTTGCTTGTAGCGATTACACTGCGTACTCTCCCTCCTCCTTTGAACTGCTTTCATGCTCCTGCTCCTTTTTTCTCTCTCCTCCTTTTCTGTCTCTCTGCTTTCTTTTGTCTTGGAGCGAGGGAGGCCTTCTGGGAATGATTGACAGGTTAACCGGCCCCAAGCCACAACATAGAGAGAGAGAGAGAGAGAGAGAGAGAGAGAGAGAGAGAGAGAGAGAGAGAGAGAGGGAGAGAGAGAGGGAGAGGGAGAGAGAGAGAAAGAGAGCATACAAGAAAAAAGAGAGAAACTGAAATAGACAGACAGAATTAATAAGAGAAAGAGGGAGAGAGACAGAAGTGAAGATTGCACTCTGGTGGTTTAGTTGTGAAATTACACAAAATTAAATAACAGCAGTGGTCTTCTGAGGAAAGGATTCCTTTGATTAGTTTGTGGAAAAAACACAATCTAGCTCCTTCACACGTCACTACATCAGATAATGAATTTCCCTACAACTTGTTGTTTTCTACTGCACACAGTTGCTCAGTCACATTAATAAAGAGCTGGGAGGCATGTAGGATCTCTTGTTCCTCTTTTACAGGCATTGCTTTCTTTCTACAATCACACATGAAGAGTTTGCTTTAGACAATGTAATTAATATAATAACTGCAACAAAGTGTGTTTTATGTGAAGCACATTGTGGCCCATAGTGAGTGAATGCATGATTTTATGTTATGTTTTATGTTCAGTATTTTTCTCCAACCAGAATTTTTCTGATGATGGAAAACAGCTGTACAAATGTGCAGCATGCATGTGTATGTTTGTTAGCACTCCCTACTGCTCCCTAACAGCTGCTTTTTTCCTTCCCCGTAACCCCTGAGTTAAGCTGATAGAAAGTATACACTGATCAGGCATAACATTATGACCACCTCCTTGTTTCTATGCTCATTGTCCATTTGATCAGCTCCACTTACTATATAGGTGCACTTTGTAGTTCTACAGTTACAGACTGTAGTCCATCTGTTTCTCTGCATACTTTATTAGCCCCCTTTTGCCCTGTTCTTCAGTGGTCAGGACCCCCATGGACCCTCACAGAGCAGGTACTATTTGGGTGGTGGATCATTCTCAGCACTACGGTGACACTGATGTGGTGGTGGTGTGTTAGTGTGTGTTGCGCTGGTACGAGTGGATCAGACACAGCAGTGCTGCTGGAGTTTTTAAACACCTCAATGTCACTGCTGGACTGAGAATAGTCCACCAACCAAAAATATCCAGCCAAAGGCGTCCTGTGGGCAGCGTCCTGTGACCACTGATGAAGGACTAGAGGATGACCAACACAAACTGTGCAGCAGCAGATGAGCTATCGTCTCTGACTTTACATCTACAAGGTGGACTGACAAGGTAGGAGTGTCTAATAGAGTGGACAGTGAGTGGACACAGTGTTGAAAAACTCCAGCAGCACTGCTGTTTCTGATCCACTTAGACCAGCGCAACACACACTAACACCCCACCACCACTTCAGTGTTACTATAGTGCTGAGAATGATCCAACACTCAAATAATACCTGTTCTGTGGTGGTCCTGTGTGGGTCCTGACCACTGAAGAACAGGGTAAAAGGGGGCTAACAAAGTATGCAGAGAAACAGATGAACTACAGTCTGTAATTGTAGAACTACAAAGTGCACCTATATAGTAAGTGGAGCTGATAAAATGGACAATGAGCATAGAAACAAAGAGGTGGTCATAATGTTATGCCTGATGGGTGTATATTGTAACATCAAACCTCTTAACTCATTTATGTACACAGTACTGTGCAAAATCAGAGACCACCCTTTATTTATTTAATTTCTAAGTGAAAATGTCTACTAAGTGAAGGTTACTCATTTTCCAGGAGATATTTCTGAGGAGATTAGATAGATGATAATTCACCTGCATAAGAAAGGGGAAAGACAAAGGAAAAAATACAGGAGTTTCCAAAACTGGAGTTTTAAATAGTTATAGAAAAATGGGACTCCCAGCAACCATGCAATACCTGGCAGACCACCAAAACTATCACCGTCAGATAAAGAGTATCTTTGAGAGATCGGTAACAATCAAGCCCCGCTCTTGCTTCAAATCTGAAAAATCCACAGGTGTTTCTGTTCATCCTTCCACTGTGAGGAGACAACTCAACACTGTGAGACAGAAAGGATGTGTAGCTGTCAAGAAGCCCTTACTAAGAAAAGGAAACAGACATAAAAGAAGAAAATTCGCACAACAACAAAACATCTAAGATGTGAAGTACAATTTTATTGGGAGTACTTTGATGGTCAGAAACAGGAAATGCAACCAACGTTTAAGGCTGAACTCTGGAGGTGTGGACACATATCACTGCAGATTTCTTTGAAAACCTATATCTCTGACCTTTGCACAATACTGCACCTTTTATTGCCAACATTTCATGGTGAATGGACCAATAGAAATACTCAAATATGACTTGGGTTAAAAATTAGCTATATTACCAAACAATAAAATAAAGAAAGATTCTAGCGTTTTCTAGAAAGCAACCACTGCACCAAGGGTTATCAGAATAAACTGGGGAGCGTCAGCCAAGTGTGCTAACGCAGAGCAGTCTGAGTGCAGCAGAAGTCTTCAGCGTTCCGGCTGCCAGGCAGTATCTGTGGTTATTAGGGCCACCTCAGCAGCTCAGAGTCGACTCTCTCTTAATGGGCCACTGTGAAGATGAGGGCCGTGAAATAAGCCCCAGCTTCCTGTCTCCTCTCTGTCTGCTGCACTTATCTCTGAGAGACGTCGCCTCCAGCTCCAGTTTACTAATCTCTATGCTCATTCTGGAGGTTCTTAAGCATTTACAATATTTATAATTTGGTGTTTTCACCAGGGCTTGATACGAAGGGGGATGCAGGCTGAGTGTCCCCCCCGTTCAAAAATAACGACAAAAATCATCTTCTTTATGAAACTGCCATCCATGCTTCCCCTCCCCTTTGGATTAATGCCATTATGTGATATCACCTAAGGTGTCAACACTATGTGTCCAAAAGTATCCAGACACACTTTTAATTAGTCAATTCAGCTACTTTAAGGTGCACCCATTACTGACAACAGTGTTCAATTGTGCAAACACAGCTTGTATAATCATCATTGTATAAGCACTGCCAATAGAATTGGACACTCTGGAGCAGCCATGGCCTGAAGTCACCATGCCCAATGCCAAGTGTCAGCTAAAGGGGTATAAAGCCCTCCAGCATTGGACTGTGCAGCAATGGAGCTGCATTCTCTGATGTAATGGAGCATCATTTAACAGCTCAGGGATGAGCTGGAGTGGTGTTTGTGGTCCGGATCTAATCATCCAACATCAGTATCTGACCTCACTAAAGCCCTTGTGGCCAAATGCAATCAAATCCTCACAGCAACTTTACAGCACTGAGTGTAAAGTCTTCCCATATGAGTAGAGATTGTTACTGCTGCAAGGGGGGGGGGCAAACTCTCTATAAATATCCCTAATTTCAGAAGAAATGCTGGAGGAGGAGGTGTTTACAAACTTTTGGATATATAATGGGTATCTGAATTTCATTTACAATTTTTTGATGCACAAAATGTACCAAATGTAATAAAAAGAATCTAAGAAAGAATCTAAGACTGGCTTTAAATTATAATAAGTAAATATATATAAATAAAAGTATATAAAAAATAAAATAAAAAGTCTGTTTAGGCAATGAAATTAAAGTGTAAAAATCAGGAAAAATGGAGATACACATTTTTCTTTGGACAGTGACGATATGGAAATTCAGTGGTCAAAAATGGCCCGGTTTGAAATCAGTTTTTGTGATGATGTAGGAATCAAGACATTTACATATATTTGCCTATTCAGACCTCAGCAGTTTAGCCCCTTGTTTCAGTCTGGACTGCTTTTTAAATGAAGTGCAACACAGGGCAGCCAATCAGAGCAGAGGCCATTTACATTAATCAGTCTCAAAGGCACAGTGCCAAAAACAGCTGTTTTAATTCTAGGAGATTAAGAGAGGTTTGGGCATGTAAAATGAATTATTTTTACAATGACTATTCTTGGTAACTAAAACCACTCAAATGTCACAAGTGGATTTTAGGGAAAACGTAAAATGCAAGAAATATTTAGGGCTCTTTGAAAATGAGAAACTGTGTTTTCTTCTCTTTTTACTCTCTTTTGATGAGTTTCTGGCATCATTGATTAGTAGTTTGAGAGAAAGATGGGGAATTGAAGGGAGGGCTGTTGCCATGGGTGAAGCTGATATATACCCAATAATCCATAATTTAGCCGCCTGCCACAGTTAATTAGTATCTAACCACTTTCAGCTGTGGACTAATCAATAATGTAAACAGCACCTAAATGAATGACTCAGAACTACAGCTGGCAGATATTGACACAAATCTGAATGAATATTCTTTTGTTTGTTTTTTGTTTTCCACAAAAGCAGAGCTACGTGAAAAGTGGAACTTTGCTGTTTTTCTGTCCCACCGCTGACCCTTACAAAGCTCCCCTGTGTGTTATGCTTCAAGGAACTCAAAGCTTTGAGGCTATTTTTCTACATTTTGCCACGAGCTACAAGCTACTAGAAGTACAAAATACTGTCATGACCAGTGTCGCAAAGAATGTCCAACTTCCATCAAGAATATGCTGTTGATATTTGAAAGCTTTCGTTACAAAGGCATTATAGACCACTTTCATGATTTTTTGAAAATCATTTTTTCCCCTATATGTTGTTGGGAGTGCTTTACATGCAATAAATATCAATACTATATTAGGATTAATGCTACCTAGTTTTAGACAAACGAATGTTTTTTCCATTGTTAGTTGCTATTTTTTTAAAAACAACTTTTTATAACCAAAATTGTTTCAAACAGATACATAGTATTTCGGGACGAAACTCTTAATTTCATGTTGAATGACACAGTTTACAGTTAAACTAAGTAATAATAATTTGAATGCAAAGATAAAGTCCATTCATTTTTAAGAAAGAATTAAACAAATATTCAGTTTTGCATGCACGCCACCAAAGCAGCCCACGCTACTGGCAGTGGTATCACATATCACTCCAACATTGTGGTGCTGAAAATCTGCCATCATCATTTTATTCTTTTTCTACTCATTACCTTCCTATGTTATAATATGGGGCTTTGCATGTTTTATTCTTTCATCGTGATAATCTACTGTGCTTGTTCTCCTCGATATAAAGAACAGTATATTGAGTGAAAGTGGACTAAAAGCTTATGGGCTTAAGGACTTTCCTGACGAGTTTATGCTTATTTCACTTCATGAAATAATGGTGGGTCTCAAGACAAGTACTGCCTCTACTTGCTACCTCTGGGTTCTGGCATGAAAAGCTTACATACATATACACATCCAAACACACTGTAAAGGACAACCATTCCAACAGCTGAGATAGACACTCATTTATTCATTAAAACAGAGTGGGTTGATCTTTTTTTCTCAAAATACAGTAGTTGAACTCACTGACAAAATCTGAGATGAGTCAAGGAGTAACTTCACACTTAACTCTCACATCTGCTCACACACACTCAAACACACACACACATTGTTAAGAACAGTCAGTGTATGGCACAGATGTACTCAGCAAGGTCTTGGGGCAGCACTCTTGGCACATTAAGAGCACTGAGACTGCATTAACTCTAACTTTATGGCACTTGTTTTACAGCTGTGTGCATCTACAGTAGCATACAGTGGAAATAGTACTGTGGTACAGAGATGAATCGACTGTACAAGGAGTTCAAGAGGAAACTCCACACTAGGTACAATATCTATGGTACAGGAAGCATTAAAGCCCCAGGGAACCTAAATCTGTGTTTACATATACAAAGAATGTCCTATGAATGACTTTCCAAAATCCCCCAAATTTTCCTCTTTCAGCGTAAACTGGGCAGCCAATCTTGGGTCATGCACACGAAAGCAGTATCCTCACCAATCATAAGGCTGGTGTGGTTTGACAAAACTGTGTGCCCCTATGGTCTCTCGGCGTTTGAGTCGGAGGAACTTACAGAGCGAAAGCTAACAACAAAGCAAAAAATAACCTAGTATGCATAAATGAGCTATTAAGCAATCTGTTTTCCTGTTGCTTGACAGTGCATTCATTCATCTGTTCGCTTGTTCAACGGCCACGCCAGCATTCCCGGATACATATCCAGCAGTGAAGTGAATAAGAACCTTAACGTCTTTAAACTGTTCCTGTATAAAAGCCGGATAATGTGTTTAGTGAATCACGGACACAGCAGGGAGAGTCTACAACACCACCTGCATACATAGAGCCTGTTTCACTCTTCACACTGGCTGCTTCAGTGGCATAGCAGGATGGCCGTGCTGGACAGAGGGGTGTGAATTATAGGTGTTCATCACAATATAAAGAACATGTACAGACAGTTCTCAATAGGTCAGATAGATAGGTCTGATTATTGATTTTTAAGCTGTTTGGTTATATTTCTATCTTGTTATTTTTATTTATTAGTTCCCTGGGACTTTAAATACAATAAATAAGGAGTCAGGCTACATCTGAAACAAGTGTTTATGATGGATGTTCAAAAGAGGGAAGTGTTCTTGGAGAATGTGCTCAAGTACTTGGACAAACAAGGTGACATCAATCACTCAAAACCTGGCCATGTGTCCAGCAGCGACACTGATATCTACATGGCACTAACAGACTGACTCTATAAGACATGACTGACGCATCTATGAAACAGGGACAGTCCCTGCGGTAACTGCTGCTATTTATTTCTAACAGTACAGATTGGATGAAATTCTGTAACGAAAAACTGCAACTGCTGAACAGTATCTGAGTGTGGGTGGTTCTCACACATGCTATAGGGAAGCAGTGCAGGATCTACAGACAGTCAGAATATAGGGGCAGTGGCTGTGAAATTGACAGTAGCTATGAAATGACTATATGAATGTGGTAAGAGCCATCATAGCAGTACAACAGATAAAATAGGATTAGGTGGACTTTTACTATAGAAAAGTAATAATTTTGGGTATAATATTGTTGCAGAAGCAGAATGATGGTAATGAAAGGGGGTAATATTTATAACAGGTAAGCAATGGGTCTGATAGAGAAGCAAAGGGGCCAACTGTTACAATGGAAGTGACTGGTGCTATTAACCCCATAAATTAAGTTATGGGGCTAATAAATAAGAAAAAGTCAAGCATTATGAAAGGTATAAAAGTTATGAGAGTAGAGAAAAGGAAGATAGTCACTAGCATCAGCTCTTCTAGAGAGGGAGATGCATTGATAGAAAGGGGAAAGAGGATATTTCAGAATCACTGAAGAGACTGTAGGAAATGAGAAGTTCCACTGTGTTTGAGGACAGGGTCCAAAATTAGAACATCTTTTGGTCTCTGTATGTTTTAGGGGGACAATCCTGTATCCTAATTCTTTCTCTCAGGTGTTTGAAATATACAGTTGTGAAATAAGGTGGCTCTTCTAGAATATTTCAGTATTGTGTAATGGAGCTGCATAATCAATATCTGGGGTGATTCAGTGCTATAACTGAGGAATTGGGGGCAGATTTAAGGAATCCAGTGCGTTGTGGTAAAGCTCTCTCAAAGCCTTCAGCAACAATAACCGGCAAAACATCTGATTAAAGAGATGAGGTAACGGCTCCTAAAGAGTGAGAGAAGGGGGTGTAGAGGGAGAAATAGAGAAGAGGAAAAAAGAGAAAGAGACACAGAGGTAAGGCAGATGGGAAGTGGAAGAGAGTGGGAGACAGGGGGAGAGGAAGAGAAATGAATAGAGGGTAAGAGGTTAATGACACTGAGCACTGATCTGAACTCCCTGTGAACTATTTTAATTTTCATCAATCAATGTTTCCATGCTACACATACTGTATCTTACCCCAAGCACATGAACTCTGTTGTAGTAAGAACTGAAGTCTTTACTGAGAGACACCAGGAATCTGCAGACCTGAACGAGACAACAGATACACATATTAGGATCGGTAATAATTATGTTAATTTGCTAATAAATGTTCACTGAAAATATGCTTTAAAATGCACTACAATCCATTTTGATTCTAATTAAACAGAACTGGCCCTTGGCAAAGTAAGGATGAAGGAGCCTAAAATATTTAAATGTAATGATGTAAGATCAGAATTTTCTAGGCTATGGTCTTCTCTGTGGTTCTTTATGGACGTAAAGCTCAACAATAAAAAGCAGAACAGGAAATATCATAACACCTCTGAACTTTAGTGCAAGTGACTAAGTAGAGTATGTAACAGCAAAGAAAAATAATGGATCCTTGACCAAATCAAGCCTCACCTATCACTCAACAGCCAGATAACCAAAGTGAAATCTTAATTTGAACATAATATGAGAAGAAACAATTCATGGGAAAGATATTATGCTTGGAAAAGTTGAAGGTAACAGAGAGGAAGACGACCAGCTACAAGATGAATGGAGACAATCAGAGGAATCATTAACAAACCATTAAGAAGCCTTAAACAGAAGAACATCATATTCTAGAGAATCACTATCCATATCTGGAGTTGGAACAGACTTGCCGGCATAACAATAATAATGAAGGCAACAATACTTTGCAGAGTGACAAGAAAAAGAGTAAAATTGTTAGAGTGCTTGTTATATCTCTATAATGATATTCTTTGATAAGTCTGAAATGTAAATTTTTCTGTAATATTCAGGTACACATATCAACCGTCATAAGTAAAACTTCATAAGTAAATAGAAAATTGAGAACATGAAAATATTCCCATAACACAAAGTATATTTAAATAACAAGTACTTTTTACATTAATTAGGTTTACATACTGTGATTTAAATAACATTCTAAGAAGCAATCATTCTTCAAATATCACTTCTTCAACTTACACAGTAAAATTTCATAACTGCAAATGAAAAAAGTGTTTGTATAACAAACACACAGAAATTATACATCTAGTAGCATGTCATGAATTAGGATTTTAATCAGTCCTACAAGCACACACCAACAGAAAAACACACCTGTTCGGTTCTTAAATTAACTCTGGCTCCTCCCCCCTCAAGCTCCAGGGCCTGTGCTGATTGGTCCAGAAGCTCTGAGAATGGAATGAGGTAATTGAAGAGAAGAAGCCACTCCCCCTGTCGGAGAGAAGGTTAAACTGTGAAGTCTGCGTGACAGCACATTTTAATTTATGATTTACTTGTTTATGACATCTATATCTGTAGCACACTGAAGTACCTCCTCTTTCAGAGCAGAAAAGTCCAACTCTGTGCCTGCAGGGACTTCTGGGTAGAGACCTGGACAACAGTCAGGACAGAGGCAAACTTTAGTTCAGTACAACTTCAGTTTCAAGATTGATTTATTGATTTATTTGATTGCACATAACTACTCAATAGCTTTATGCTGAATTAAAAACTGTACAAGAGATTAACCTTAATTTATCCAACCTGAATCAACCTTTTAGAGACAGACAGTCCAGAGACCAACCTCCATTTCATGTCCAGTCAAAATTACCATTAAGTACAAGTTATTCAAAAAATCTCAACAACAACTGCTCTATATTCTTTGCACTGTACTCAATGTAGCACCGTGTGGACACACTACACTGCATTTCTCTCTCAACACATCTGCACTGAAAAGAAATGACAAAGTTGACTCTGACTTTGACATCATAATATAAAATGCTCAGTAAAGTTAGTGTCCACCCTTTGCCTTTATTACAGCCACCATTCTTTTCAGAGACTTTAATTTTTTTCCATTTTGCTTTTCATTTTTATTTCAGGGATATTTTTCCACACCTCTGAAGTTCAGTCTTGAGAGAGTTGGTTGCATTTTCTGCTTCTTGTGACCCAAGCAACCTCAATTACAAATCTCAAATGTCCAGTTTGAGTGTTCTAGTGTACGTTTTCTTCTTTTCTGTCTATTTAAATTTCTCAGTAACAGCTTCTTGACACCTGTGGACTGCTTTAGATCTGAAGCAAGAGTGGAGCTTGATTTTCTTCTCTCGCTCAAAGACAAAAGCTTTAAATACTGTTTATCTGATGGGGAGAGTTTTGGTGGTCTACTACCTCGATGGTTTGGTGGTTTCTCCAGAAAACTTAATAGCTTGGCTTTTAAAAATGAATAAAAATGAATAACATTGCTTTTTTGACTGGAAATTAAATAAATGAAATGACAATGCTGGTGTTACATACAAATAAGTGTGTGTATGTGTGTGTATGTGTGTGTGTGTGTGTGTGTGTGTGTCACCTTGCTCTACACCCTTCTCGTAGCTGCTGAACAAAGTGTGAAGTCTAGCACAGTTGTACATAACAAACACTCCTCCCCTGGGGCCCTTTGTGGATACACCTCCTTCACGCTGCACGTCAAGAGTGACCTAAAATAAAGAGATCAATCATCACTGACACAACATCCATAAACAAACAGATACAGACAAATATAGATATCAAACACTATTTTTAATCACTTGACTAATATATGCATAATGACAGCACATAATATCGACCAACTGGATCGAACATACATACACACACACACACACACACACACACACACACACACCTCTTATGCGTGCAGACATACAGTATTGTGCAGAAATCTAACAGATATTAGGAACCAAACCTGTGTTTTCTAACTGTACTCTTCCAACCAAGATATTAATTACTTTTTAAAAACAAAACTTCTTCGTACCTTCTGCTGTATTTACATTTATTTGTATTTATTCTAATATTATATAGTGTTTAAATGGTAAATTAATTTTTCTTGAGTGCAGAAGACTTTAGCACAGTACTGTACATGAATATGTGCTCAAACACACTCACTGGGCTTGTGTGTACAGTAGAAAGCAGCTCAAACCGAACTGTGGCACAGGTCATGACCCTGATGATGTCCTCCCAAGTCTGCCCTAAAATGAAAAGAGAAAACAACAGAGCTGTCAGTATCTATGACTCAACACACGCTTGGTATCTCTCTCACACAAATGACAGAATTCACTTTCTTCCTGACCATGCAGCCATACACTGCACTGACCTGACAAGCCCCTTACCCTCTACTTGATCTCCATACTTCATTTCCGAAGCCTCCTTCATCTGAGCTCTTCTTAACCTGAAGAAAAGACACAAACACACATTTAGGACAACTGCTGTATTATGAACACAGTGAAGTTAAATCTTACTAGTTACTGTAAATACCTGACCTTTAAATGCACCATTAAATCTAAGGGCTATTGGACTAGAATATTATTAGAAATACTTGGCCAAACAAATCAGCACATACTTTACTGAACATTACTGTAATTGATTATAATTTATTATAACATGCCAAAATCTATGCATCTGAAACAACACCTTTAGGGTGCAATTTTATGCCCCTTTTACAACCTAGCATACCTAGGTATGCTGTCTGTATATGAAGTATGTATATGGGATGTAATTATATGACGCATGTAAGAATATATACACATATTATGTATAATATATACACTTACTGTAGATATTGAGCTGAACTCATCTGAGAGCCAGGAGTCTTTACTGGACCACATATTACCAGCCTCTGAGAGAGAGAGAGAGAAAGAGAGAGCGAGAAATCACTCAATCATTCCCAAATTGATGCAAGATGGAGTTCACAAATCCTAATCATTGTCCTAAATCCAGAATTCTCAACTCCTATTAATTTCAAGGGATGCATCGATATTGGAATTGTGGGCTAATCATATATTTTTCATGTAAATATCTGCTATTGTCAATGCGCAGACATTTTAAAAAATGTAGACATTTTCATGAGAAGTTCATGGGTAACCATTATAGAGCAATTTAACATTTATTGGTATAGGTATACAAATGCAGTAAAATATTTTAGTGTCACCTAAACATTCTGCTCTTCTGGAGTACAATAAGTATGTCATTTAATATCCGTTTGAAACATTGGTCAAATCTAAACTTCTGTCTGATGCTGATAATTTTTTAAGCAATTACCTGCTGATACTAATGTGATTCTGATACCATCCTGTATCCCTATTTTTCAAAATGTTTAAGATATTTTGAGCTAAAGTCTAAAAGCATTGCAGAATTCATTCTGATTTTACTGTTGATGATCTATATTATTATTTTAAAATAAGTCAAACTTTTTACTGTTTCAGTCTATGAGAGAGACGTATAAGTCTGTAAGTTCTATGGAGCAGCGATATAAGTTACACTTTGTATCTGTGTATTTTATGAACTACAGAAAACCAAAGCTAAACATTACTACTTAACTAACTTAGCTGTTAGCTAGTCGTCTAGGGAAAACGCAAAAAAGCTAAGGCCTGTCCGCAACATGAACCACTGTCCCTATGTGATAATGTCACGTAAAGTACGTGTTTGGCTTAGCTTGGGGAGCCGAAGAGAGTGGTTTCATTAGTCTAGAACCCTTTCATTAGTCACAGGTAAGTGATGTCATCTGAGCTCCCTTGGAAAAATCAGTGTCTATCCCTAACCATGTGACCTAACTCTCCTAACATGTGCATCATCATGGAATGCATTTTTTGATTGATGAGGTCAGGCACGTCACTATTTTGTTTCACAACAGTCACTCAATATAGTTTATGTTGCTGTAATTAAGATAACGCAGTGTATTCAATCTGCTCCTAGAATCCTAAGCTAGTTCATTATTGTTTGTAGAGAGTGGCCTTATTTGAAAAGAAAAAAATAAAAAAATAAATAAATAAATAAAAAATAGTTCGGGCAATTGCAAAAAAAAAAGAAAAAAAAAAGAAAAAAAAAAAGGTCAGGCAATAGCACTCGTTGCCCCCCCCCACCATATTCCACAGTGTTTGTGAGAGTATGTAAGACAGGATGATAATAACTGGTCACTGTGCGTGACTGTACAGTTGCGTGACAGACCTGTGTTGCCGTGGTGCCAGCCGCTCTCCACAGCATGGCTGTCTGCTGCTGGCGGAACTCATCCTGACAGGATGTGACATGCAGGACTGTTGCCATCGACGCCTGCAGGACAGACAGTAAATAACACATTTTCACTCGGATTACTGGGGCAAAAAGAGAGCGAACAGCTCTACACGTCAAAACAATTACAAGAACACTGATCAATAAACAGTTTCTGCCTTTCATATCCTAATGACCATAATAACACAGAGGGGATCTGATTGCAAATCAATACATACTGGAGAAAGAGAGGTAGAAATATGTCTAAAGAAATGCTGTTTCTAAAGCAATATGTAAGAGTCTGATAGTCCAGGTGCCTGAGACTGGGAACTAGGCTGTGCGGGAAAAGATGATGAACTGCAGTGCTGTGGTGAACTTGAGGTAAACATAGATGATGATGTCATCTGTTTAAGACTCACAGGAAAATCTTCTATAGCTCTGTCCAGCTGAGCCAGATGACACAATGCTTCTCTCTGCACTGTAGAGAGGGATGAGAAGAGCAAGAGACAGAGAACGAAAGCGAGAGAGAGGCTGATCATAGCAATAATAAACAAGCAGTTACAGCTGATAATAGAACAAAATAAAATGAGATTTTTAAAGCAACACAAACACGAGGGATGCACGGATAAGGAAGTTGTGGACAAGTTCCAATAACTGATAACTTGTTGTGGGCAATGATGGTAACAATAACTAATTATTTCTGAAACAGGTTCACAATATAATCCATATGAAGGCCAGTGAGTGTAAGACTCTATAAAACTCTAATAACTGAGCAATGATTAATTTTACATAGCTAAATCAGATATGACAGTAATTGTACATGATCACATCTAGCAGACACTCTTATCGGGAGAAACTTAAAGTAGTGGGTTAATGTAATGCCAGGAGCATAACCTAAAAAAACATATTGGCATAGTAATGGCTTTCCTGTCTGGACGGACAATCGAACCTCTGATCCTGCATGTAGCAGAGCATGTGAGAGGAGCACAGTAAAAGTGGAGCATGAAGTGAATTGGCATGTTTTGCCCAGAGCAGCTTTTAAGAAAGAAGGTGGGCTGTGTTCTTTCTTGTGCAGGTTGCTCCAATACTGTTCTATCCCAAGAACGTAACACATGTTAGTGACCCATAATATAAATGAATAGTTTGTTTGTGGGGCAAGCATGTTATCCACTACTTAACCATTCATAATGCTGTATTTGCACTATCACAGTAAACCGACGATGACAAACCGGGTGATCCATGTCAACAGAGCAGCAATGGAACATTTTGCCACCGCAAGCAGCATCAGCAGTGTACTGCAGAGGTCAGTGGAACGTTTTGTTAAGAGTTCAGCTTTTACCAACTTAAGCCAAAGTGGTGGAATAGGACAAATGTTGATTTTCCAGAAACACAGAAGCTTAACAACTGCAGCTAAAGTCCAGACATACTTCTCTGTGTATGATAAATGCCAAAAACACAAAACATGACAGACTGAGAAACATCCATGTGTGCTCAAAACACTTTATAAGATAGAAAGCAACGCAGCATCACACTTCCTCCAATTAAAAAAAGCCTTGAACTTAAAATAACATTCTGTATACCACATAAAGTACTAGTATATGCTACATATAGCATCCAGTATGTGACAATTACAATCATGTACCCTCCATCTTAATATAAGATCACATCCGGTGATTATCTCAGTGGTTACATCCTGCTGAAATGACTGTGTTTCATTATGAGATGCCACATATTACAAAGAAAGCTCTGGCTGCATATTGGCATATTTGACCAGAGCAGCGGGGAAGATTGGCGTATTGTACTAGACAAATTCATTTTTGTAACATACTGCATAATATTTACTACTTTTAAGCACAATCAGTTTATGAGCAGTAGACTATTCAAAACAGAACCTTGGTCTTACCAGAAAGAAACAATGCCATCTTGTGAATTAATGCAGAAATGCATTCTGGTACTCTATTGGTCTAATAATGGGCACATTAATTAAATATCAATACATTAGTATTTGGGTCTATGTGTATCGTGACAATTTTAACCCCGAAATACTGTGATATTATACAGTATTTGTTTCCCCCCAACCCTACTATATATGCAAGAGCAAGAACAGGCGGCAAGTTACCATCTGTAATTATGGGCTCAAATTACAATATTTAGCAGTTAAATAAATATGATGGCCTTCAATATTATGTGCACTCCTCATAAACACACATGAAATAAGGGGTCCTACTGCACAGTAAATAATAAATTATCTGTCTACACATGTATAAACACAGCCCCCTCTATATACACATATAAACACAAACAAAAAGCCTCACCTGTACAGGTGCCTAGACTGGGGTCATAGCCGTGCAGCTCCACCTCCTCCATGACTCGCTTAAGGTTTATCCTAACCTCGTCACTCATCCCTCCATCCCCTCCCTCCATCTCCTCCCCTCTGCTCCCCCTCTTCCCTCTCTCCTTCTCTCGCTCTCTGTAGGTACAGTTCTCAAGGGTGTTCCTTATCTTCTCCTCTCTCTCCTCGTTGGTCCAGCTAACGGACACAGCTGGCCAATCAATGCCCAGCGTTCTGAGGCAGTTGATGATATCACTGTCCTCGGGTAAGGCAGGACAGAAGGAGACAGAGTACCTGGGAAAGAGAGATTTACACACAATTATACATTATACACACAGTCACTAATCCAGTCTCTTATGAGCTCACGCATACCCTTGTCTCCTGAGCAGGGCTCCTGTGTGGTCAGCGATGAGAATGGTGCGGAGCTGCCCCAGTGTGAGACTGTCTGGAGAAGGAGGAGCTTGTTTGGCATGTAGTGCAGGACAGTTAATCAGGACACATCCCTGTCTCTGAGCCGCAGGCCTCAGGTACGCGGCCATTCCACACAGAACCCCTCTGAAAGCTGCACAGCGGTCCACAGAAACACGCAGTCCCTCCGCCGTCACCTCACAACCTGCTACCGGCAACACACCATTTCCCCGTTGAGAGAGGATCCGACTGAGAACCGCGGAAGGAACCTGCACACACAAACACAAAGAGATGTCAAATAGTCAAACATACACAAACGTTCCATGAGCACCCATTCTAGAATATGAATGCTGCTGCTACACCGAAACCCAAATGTCATAACAAGATTTTACATGATGCATTGCTAAAAAGCCAGATGTCCCTTACTTTCAAAGTAGAACTTGTTTATTTGATTCATGTTATTTAAACAGCCAACCACGTTTTCATTTAGGAGTATAAATGCCAGAACGTACTCTCTGCTAGTGTGTATTCTACAAGCTCTTAGCCCACACAGTGTGAAATGTGGGTTGAAAAAACGCCTACTAAAAACTGACCAAAAAATCAGAGACTGGCCAATTCAGATGTCATCGAAATCAGAATCAGCCATAAAAAAATCATAATCAGTCCCTCCCTACTGTACACATACATGAATGCTTGCACTCACAAAGATGTCATATACCCACTCATACACATTTACACATATATGAATGCACACACACATATTCATATACTGATGCACATTTGTACATCCCCACACACATAAACACAAATGCACACACAAATATATACTTACACGGCAGTAAAGGTTATTAGGTTACGGAAATATGGACATAATTGTTGTTAAAGGCTACTTTTCGCGTTATAACATCATCATATGTCACTGCATTGATTACACCACGAACTGTTGGGTTATTCTGACCCAAATCTCCGCGGCCAGTGAAGAGTTAATAACATTTGCCGCAGGGTTCAAACGTTTGGTCAATAAAGGCAATGTCAACTGTCTAGAACAGGGTTCTACCATCCCACAGCATTACGAACAGCTCGGTTTTAGATAACGAATGAAAGTTAGCGCAAATATAATTACAAATGCACATGAAACAGCTATTTCGAGCCGCCTGTTGTGTTCTCTCAGCCCCAGCATGCCACAACACCACACCATGCCGTCTCCATCTGCTCACTGTAGCTACCGCTAGCTCCAGCGAAACTAAATCTGCAGCAGGGGCCATGGCTTCAACATGTCTTCACAAACCCTCACCTGTCCGTGCGCGTACAGTGTGGCCAGGACCGTGTTGGGCGCCAAGAAGTCTCGGTTTCTCAGGTTTTTGGCGCTGCTCTCTTTGAACCAGAGCTTGTCGCGCTCATTGGCGCTCCTCTCCCCGCTGTCAGCGCGCTCGGCGTCGGCTTCGTTCTCCACGTCCCTCCGCAGAGCGAACCGCAGCGCTCTCACTGTTGAGGCGACCCGAAACGGGGACGTTTCCTCGGTCTCCATCGTGCAGCTGTCTCACGGCGTAAACATCACCACCGTGGAGGCTCGACCCCTGGATATTCTTAATTATATAGCCGATGTCTCTGATACACTCCTGCTGAGCGCGTTCGTTCAACGCGTCGCTTGCTTACACACCCGGAACTTTAGCGTGACGCAAATGTTTCTGTGGTGCTAAGTTCTCTGTAGGACATCGGCTTTAGAAGGACGCCATCGTAAGCGTGGCAAATTTTTAATGGAGGCGGTTAAAGAACTGAAAGAGAAAGCGACGCGGAACTTGTTAAACTTCTTTAACCATTGTTTGAAATCGTAAATAATGCGTTCACTAAAATAACAAAGTGTTTAATTGAGACTTGTTTTTAGTCGAGTCAAAGAAAAATGTTTGACCTTATCTAATTAGGCGGTGCTGTGTGGGCTTAGAGAGGCCTGCTTCAGCACCTCGCTTTTGAATTATGTCACTGTTAAGTGTTTAAAGAGGAATTCTACTAGTTTTTCAAAATTTTTACACGATGCAGTCATTGAAAGGTAAATAAAATCATTCAGAGTATGTTAATGTGAAATGGTGCGTTAAAGAGAAACTCACTGAGTCAGATTTCTTTACAGTGGAACCAAGGGTCTGGATGTCTACAACACAAATAGCCATTTTATTTACTATCCACAATGAACAGCGGGCCTACACTTGTCTTCAAGTTTTATATGGATGTTAATAATGGTAAAATAGAGGTAAATCTGAGAAAAATAACACTTTTGGGGGGACTATTTTGACTTACAATGCTGTGCATGTACCTCTCAGCCATGAATAGGCTAGATTTATAAAGTACATTTAGGGCTTATCTCAAAACTATTGTAATGTCCAATGTCTCAGGCATCAGGCAGCATATTGATAACTGTTTTGTGTTTTTCTGTGAGGCATGTAACACTTTATATAAACACCTCTTTGACTCAGTAAGTGTCTTTAGAGTAATGCTTTTTGCATCAAATCACTCTGAATGACTGTTTACATCTTAATGATTCAACTAGGCAGAGAATTTGAAAAATCAGTGGAAAGTGGAAAAAATTGCATACGATGTCTAGAGTGAACCCATCTGATCCCTGATCTATAACAGGTACACTACATGTAAAAAAAGTACCCAGACATCCCTCCTAAAGAGTAAATATAGCTACTTTAAGGTGCACCCAATGCTGACACAGGTGCTCAGTTGCGCTCATACAGCTTCTGTAATCTCCACAGAAGACCATTGCTAATGGAATGAGACTCTCTGGAGCAGCTGCACATGAGATTAATGTTACCAGCATCAGCGAGAGGGTTATGAAGGTCCCCAGCATTGGGCTGTGAAGCAGTGCTCTCTGGAGGGATGGAGCAACATTCAGAACCTTTGGGGTGAGCTGGAGTGGAGTTTGTGATCCATAATTAATCATCAAACATCAGTACCTGACCTCACTAATGCTTCTTTGGCTAAATGCACTCAAATCTTTACAGCAACAGTGTAAAGCCTTCCCAGAAAAGTAGAGACTGTTACTGCAGCAAAGGGGGAACAAACTCTACTTAATACCTATAGATTTCTAAGAAATTACTGGATTAGCAGATATCTATAAACTTTCATATGATAATGTACATTGTTGTGAGTATAGTCTGTATATAGCAGAGGATCATGGCTCCAGGACAGTTCAGTCTATATATAAATGTATGTCGCTGCTGTTGGACCAAAGCTTAACATCTCCAAAATGATAACTTTACTGGAGAAGGAAAAAATCTACTTTACTTTTAATATAAATCAATGTAACCAGACTTTTTTCTCCAAGTAATTGTGGGTCATTTCTTTTGGTCCATTCATTGTGAATTTTACACACAACGTAAAGGGCAGCAGGAAATGGAGACACAAGGTTTTGTTCCGACAAAGTGATATATTTATATTTGCTGTTGAGCAGAGATAACGGATTACTCACATGATAAAGTAAGAGTGTGTTGGTGATACATGAAATGAAAAGACAAAGTGAATAGTTGGTTCTGCATTATTTATTGAGCAACAGAGGTACAACAAACATTCAGACAGAACGGCCCAGTCATTATTTTCTTACTAGATTTTTCTTTTATTACTAGACTTGTTATTGTTACAGTCGGGACGGTGGACATCCGGTAGATTTTGATGTCACTTTTGGCTGACACGAAGTTCCCGGTGGCGAACAGTAATTCTGGCAATCCGGGAGAAAACGTGTCATTCTACAGCAACATCAAGACACATAACAGGCATTAATAAACTTGTACTCTATTTAAAGGTACAGTTAGTGACATTGTCACTTTTTCCTAGGCATATATTCTAGCTGGGGGAAAACGTGCATTCTACATTGACATCAAGACCATTTCTTGTTAAGGGAATGTAAAATGAGCAACTTATGAAGTACCAGGCATTATCAAATCAGAATTTTCTGCATTTAAAGGTACAATAAGTGACATTTTCACATAATCTTGCAGTCCAGAAGAAAATGTGTCACTCTAAGCCAACATCATGACCATTTCTTTTTAAGGAAGTGTACAATTAACGTGAAGTAACAAACACTGATTTTTTTCTATATTTAAAGGTAAAATTTATGAAAATTTCACTTTCTTCTAGGCATATATGTACCAACTTAAAAGATGGCCACATTGCATATTATGGCTATTGAAACAGGCTTAGTAAAGGAAATTCAATGTTGACCTTACCATTTCTGACATTGTGGACTTCTACAATTAGCATATTCATTTCACAATTAGACCTATTCTTTATCTAACACTTAATATGTAATATGTACACATTCTACACATAACAAACACATAACAATATTTATTCATTCATTTTTGATATGAAAAGTTGTTTCAGTGGAAATAAATTGAAATAAATGTATTTATTGTACCTTTAAAGGCACTCAAACCTATTGGTTATTTGTTTCTAACCTCATCTACACTCATATGCTTGATTCCAGGCACACACCAGTGATGTTCATCTGCAGAGGATCACTCCATATTGCGAGAGAGGAGGGAAACGGAATCCATATCCAGCTGTCAGTCAGCACATCAGCTGCATTATGGGTTCCGTTACCTACCCAGCCGCTGAGGATCATGTCCGACATGCTGCAGCATATAGAAGAAGGGATCTGGTATGCTAAAATACAAATGCTGCTTTTGTATGCAGTATTCTTGAATGTTATACCATGGATGGCCTAGCTGTTGCATAATTCTTCAGGGAACAGTCACTTATAGTTATATAATTTCATGCATAAATTGCAGCAATTAAGCAAATGTGTTCATAATGTACACAGAATTATGCAGCCAGGATTATTAGTTATGCATATATGACACAAAAGGAAATAATTGGACATTTATGCTCACAAATTCTTCAGACTGTTTTATCAGCGGTGGCGTCAGTGTCTTCATGGAAGGAGCAAAAACTTGTTTATTTATCTTGCTTCATCTGCAGTTGGTCAGGAGGCTTGAAAAACCTGTTTCACTATCAGAAAAGAACAGGGGGGGGGGTGCAGTTATTTAAAGTAAAGGCAGACAGATTGTGAGAGAGATTTCAGAGAGAAAGAGAACGAATAAAAGTTTCAGATGAGAAGGAAAAGAAGGAAAAGAGCCATTAAGATGCAGCTTCATTCATGATACATTACTACAGTGGCAACACATTCACTTTGTACACTTTTTGTACATCTAGAGGCAACAGTACATCAAGGAGCATAAGATAGAAGGACAGAAAGTCAAGATGAAAGACTCTTTTGCGCTTTTTCGGACAGGCCTTTCTTACTTTTTCCCCTCAAGTCACCATGTTTGTGCTCTTGTGGGGAGAATAAAAGCAGAAGCTGGAGCAAATTGCAGAGAGATGTGTGTGGGCGTAGTGAAACGAAAGAGAAATACACTCTTGCTGACAAAAAAACTAGAAGAGATAGAAGAATACATCTAAAATCAGAAAAGGTTGTAAAAATGAGCGGTAACGTCGAAAAGGAAGTCCTACTAAGATGCAAATGAGGCAGTTAATATGGTAGAATGAAGGCTTTACCTGTCCAGGCCATTCTCACTTCTCTATCTCTGTCTCTCTGTGTCTCTCGTCCGCGCTCCTGTGTCCGTCGGTGTATGTGTGTATGTGAATGTGAGTGTGTGTGAGTATTTATAAGCGCTCACTTCCTCTTCAGAAATCTGAGAAGTGTTTTCACTTTCACTTCTTCACTGGGCTGCCCACAGACACTCCCACCCCTCGCCCACTCTCCTATCATCCCTCACTTTATGAGCTTAGAAAAATCCTCACACAGACTACTTCATGAGTTTTGGTGACATTTTGTTTCTTTTACAGTTCTAGAAGATACATTGTGACCTGATGTTCAGTGCAGAAGTGTGTCTGTGTACTGAAGTATTGAACTGAATTGAGTTGACTCGAATATAGTACACAATACAATACAACATATTGCAGTATAATGCAATACAACACAGTCCAACACAATAAAATACAATACAGTACAGTAAAAAACATTTACAACACAGTAAAGTTCTATAAAGTACCATCTAATGCACCCAGTGCAATACATTACAATGCAATACAATGTAGTTCAGTACAGAGCTATACAATGCAGTGCAGGACTACACAATACAACACAGTTCAGCGCAATAAAATACAACACATACAATACAACACATACAATACAGCTAAACATAACACAACCTAATAGGCCTCAATGGGCAAATTAACACAATACAAACACTGTACAACCATGTATGCAAACAGTATGTATAATATTCAATAATATGCATGTCATTAAAGTATAATATATTAAATGATATTTATTTTAATGCATTCTTACAATTTATTATCAAAGTTTGTTTTGTACAAGGTACAAAAACCCCACTGTACACCCTCAGACATACTCTTAATTGTTGACCTTGTAGAGTGCACCGACAAAGCCTTAAATGAACTGACAGGGTTGTTTGATTTACCAACTGAAAATATGCCAACATCAAATAAATGAACTGAAAAGCTGATTTTTGTTGAAACTGAATTTTGTTCCCTTTTTTTCGTCGAGGGAATTAAGTGTGCTGACGGAATTGACATGTAATAGTAACAAATAATTAAATTATGCTCATATAATGATGCATTTTAATGTGTTTAACTTGATTCAAATTTGTGAGCACATGAATAAAGTTATTACATCAACACAGTTATTGCTAGATTACTACAACTACATTGTATTGCGTTGTATTGTATTGTACTGTAGTGCATTGTGTTGATGCAAACAATTTAATTCATATAGGAATGATGTGCCAGTTTAAATCAAGTAAATGCTTGACCTTGTTCATGGTGTATTATTGCTGACAATAATCAGTGTCTTTTTGTGGGTGTCCAAGGTCAGATGACATGTTTTGTTGATTTTCCAACTGAAAATAAGTTAATTTATAAGCTAAAAGTTATCAACCTTATTTAATTTATAAATTATACATAAATTTGAAATTATGAGACTGAGAGGAGACATCATTCTGTTAATCACAGGTTAGATTTGAGACACTACAGTTTCTCTATCACCTGCATGGATTACAGTATCGTGTGTGATCAGTGGGCAGTCTGCTCATGCCCAGAATCAGTTAGATATTCTGTTTCACTTAATTTAAGACACCTGGAGTCTTTGACAGGACATGTCCAGGTGTATACATGTCCTTGTGCGTCCTTTTCCCAGTGTGTGTGTGCATGCGCAGCCTATGTCTGGAAAGTCCGGTGGTTTTGGAGGTGCAGGCTGGTTCCCTTGAGACCCGCACGCTAAATGAGGAAGAGTGTCTTGCTGTCTCTGGTGAATGAATTTTTTATTCACACAGAAGGGGTGCAGTGAGTATCAGCCTGAATGTGCAAATCTAGCATGTTCACATATTGATTAAAATTATTCACGTACAGGCACAAACACTTGCTTTCTCAAACACAAGCTAACTCTGTCCTTCACTGTCAGGTTCTAAATCAGGGGTGTCAAACTCACTCAAAGAGCCATAAAGAGGCCACATTAGAAAATCTCAAAAAATCTCTAGGCCAGAGGAAAAAAAATGTTTTGTTTTTTTTTCATTTTTAATGTTGTGCTATAATCTGAACTGGCCATTGTTTATTCAAAATACACAAAAAACATCAGCAGTAAAATATAGGTACTTTTAGTAGACCTTGAAATATTACATGAATACTTGATTCGAAATTTAAACATCCCCAGTAGCTCGGTCTTTAAAATATACAGATTTGCTTGAACTAGACACACGGAATCCTTTTTTGCTGCAAGTTCATTAATACTTGGGCTCAGTTTCCGAGCTGCTGAGCTGACTTATGTTGGTATAACTGCAGCTGAAATGCATTGTGGGGATATGGCTGGTGTGAAATTGTGTAGAATTGAGTAGAACTGAGGTGTACCCGCTGTCCCATTGACTGTTGTTGGGGTAGGAGAGTCAGAGCACAGTATACTGCAGTGCATGCTGGGGACTGTAGTGCAGCGCACTGTGAAAGAGGCTAATATTAATAGAAAATTAAAATACTTCTACAGGCCAGATGGGATTGCGTGATCTGGCCCGCAGGCCTTGTGTTTGAACCATTTTAAGACAAATACTGCTGAAAGCATTTTTTAGTCTACAACTACATTTAAAGGGCCCATATCACTGAAAACCAAACTTTCCTTCTCATCTTGAAATAAAGGCTAAATGTAGTATGTACATTGTTAAAGTTTCAGAACATGAAAGTCCAGTTCATGCAGTCTATGAAAAAACTAAGCTGCAAAAACATCCCATTTTGAATTAATTGTTTTTGTGATGTCACAAAACACACAAGTAACTAGATGTCAGCCAGATAGTTTAGCCCCGCCCATTCACATTGAAATTATTATAAGTGTTTCACCCTGGACTGCTTTTTAAATACAACACACGGCAGCAAATCAGAATAGAGATCATTTACATACATCAGTCTTAAAGGCACAGTAACAAATACAACGTGTAATTGTATGGGTAAAAAATAGTGAGGGAAAAATTAATGACTATTTCGGTGCATAAAACTGTGCCAACATCATATGTGGATCTCAGGAAGGGTATAAGAAGGGCACTTTAATATGTCTGGAATTTGTCTAGTTGTTTAGTTGTGTCTCAACTCTACAGCAGAGAGAAATCAACCACAGCTCTACTTCCTCTTTTGCAAAGATCATGAATTATTCCGACCATTTTCTCAGAGCTTGACTGTCATGTGATCTGTTGGAGTGTTTGTGTCGAAGCTTGTTTGTATGCGTATCCATGCATGTACATCAAAACAAAGGACAACAAAACATTTTAGTGGAAAAAATGTATTATAATGAATATTATAATGAATGCAATTCATCACACATTTGGGGCAATTTCTGTTTCAAAAACAAACAGCATGACCTTAAACAAACTTTCTAACGTCCACACAGGCACACACACGGACACATGCACAGCTTCTCTCCCTGTTAAGAGGAAAGAAAGCTGGGAAGACAAAAAAGGGAAGTTGGAGGTTTTGAAATGGGCAGGATGGGTGCATCACTGTGTGTGTGTGCAAGCAAGTTTGGGTTTGTGTGCAAGGACGTATTTGAGATTTGGTAGTGGATCCGCATACAAAAGTGACTTTTTTTGTGCGCATTATTACACTCTAGGACTATGTGGTCTTGGCATTAGTCATCTTCTTTAGAACAGGCGTTTTTCGTAGCTGAAAGACAAGAATAAAAAATGTTAATAACAAACACTGAGATCTGTGCAAGTATGGTGTACTGGAGACATCTTCAGACAAAAGTGTGATTTCAGCAAAGACTACAATAGTGAAGTGGAACCACTAGGGGTCACTGTTATTAGCAATACTAATGTTGCAAACCTTTGGCAACAACAAAAATCTCTTTGTGAGACTAAACGGCTAAGTTAACATAAAATCAAGTGGCCAGATGGACATAAAAAAGCTGATTATTAAGGACATTTCGGTCTAAAATAAGAAAACATCAAGACCAGTCAATTATCTTAAAATAATTGGGAATATCTGCACAAAAGGTTAAGTTATATAGGTCCATACTTCTAGATTCACAGCTATATGGGTTATTCTCATGAACATGACAAATATTGAAGCATGACAGACACTGAGACCTAACAAAAATGAAAATGAATAAAACTTTATTCTTTTTGGAAATACAAATGAGGATGCTCAGTTAATTACAATAATTAAAAATAACTAGCGTTATTAATAATAAACCTGAAATTTACATTTGATTGTAAATGTATTTTTAGTAACACTTTTCAATTTAACTGACTCATTTTGAACATAAATCTGTAAATAATGTTTTTTCCCTCAACTTTTCTTTTCACATTCTGTATACTGTTGTCACATTATTTTAAAGCTAATTATTAAAATATACATATTTTGCGAAATATAGTATTTTGCAATTTTATCTCACTATGGCTACACATTGGCAACCAGATTTTTCTTTTTACATTTTGATGTTTTGGTCCACTTCCTTACAGTTTTCAAGAAAAATATGGAGTAGAGAGTTACAATTTAACAGTAACAGTAATAAGTCCATTTTTTCTAATCAAAAAAAAAGTGAACAAAGAAACATAATAAATATCTGCAATAAATGAGAAACACATATGTGGACACGTACGATGATGAGAATTAGGGTAAAAAAATTAATAATAAAAAAACTGAAAAATGAACAACTCTGAATGCTGTTCCATATTGAGCCCCTACTGATCTACTAAATTATGTGAATATTGTTTATCTGATCATACTTATGACACTCAAATATTTATGGGCACGTTTGGAGGCGGTTTTCACGAAAATAACCCATTTGTATAATACATCATTCATACAGTTAGGATGATCATCTCAGAATGTACTGTGGTGTAGCATTTCAGTACCTGTGCAGACTGTGAACTCCTCCTTCCATCTGAGCAGATAAAGTTCTCTTTTCAAATTTCAGATCACCAGAATACATCATTGCCCTGAGAAAGACAGAGAAAAAGTGAGACAGGGAGGAAACGAGAGATAGAGAGAGAAGGAGATAAAAAAGAAAATATAAAATACAGAATATTCAAGTTTTTGTTCATGCATGCATGTTCCTTTTGAGTGCCTTTTCCAAAAAATGTACCTTTTGATGTCTAGATTTATTATTTAATTCAGCAATAACTAAATGCAATGTTGATACAAATATGATAAACTAGACATCAAAAGGTACTTTCTTTTTTAGAAATAAGTTAAATAAATAATGTATTTATGATAATTTTTGGTTTTTATGCTTCAGAATTTGAACCTTTGAAATAGGCATTCTGGAAATTAGTTTTATTAAATTAAATTCATTCTCAATGTTTTATAGCTTTCTCAGTCATTATGGAATCATCTATATCCCTGTTCATCGACCCAGACACATCCACATTAACTTATTAACTGCCTATAAACTATTCAAAAGCAAAGAATTTGTAGCAGTTAAAGAGTTTTAACAGTGATTCCGAACTTTAGGAAACTATAGTATATGATAGCCTTATGTACTGCTGTATGTGTACCTGAGTTGTGTGAGACTCTTGGCTCCTATGTCCTGGCAGGAGTGCTGTATTCCAGCATGGAGGTAGGGAACAAACTTATGGATGGAGCCTTTATCCTGTACCGCTCCTGATACACCCTGAGCTACTTTAATCTTATCACTTTCACTGAAAGAGAGAGAGAGAGAACATAAATATTTGTGCACACACTTCACCACAGGATCACTCAACCTGAAATATCTGAAGGTTTAGTATAAAAGACTCTCAGACTAGTTATTGCCTCGTCTGGAGTCTGGAATAAGCTTCGTGTGTGGCAAACTTACAGTTGATAAGTTATTTGAACAATGAGGTTTAGAAGTGAAACAATTTGTACAGTGGTTTTCTAGAAAGCACTGAGGAACACAAATGTGTGTTCAAGAGAGTGAATGAGAAATCATTTTTTTAAACTGACTGATGGTTAATATGGGACAGCGATCATGATGTTGCATAGGTGTGTCTGACTGTGCAATACCTAAAATATCTGGTCTGTGAGCCCAGGTTCTTGTCCATGGCGTCGAGCGAGCCCATGCCTCTGTACTTCTTCAGTCTGATTCCATCTGAGAAGAAATATTCACCAGGAGCCTCGCTGGTGGCTGCAAGTAAAGACCCCATCATCACTGAAATAGAGACAGACAGAGAGGGTAAATACCAACAATGAAATACTTACTGAAAGCAATAAGCCTTAGAAATGGGTATGCTTTTAAAAATAGGTGCCACAAATGGTTCTTGGAGTGGTGCCACAGCTCTCCCACAATTAAAACAGAAATTTGTCAGTGTCAAGAGCCTTTTAAAGGTTCTATATGAAGTTAAAAGTTTGTCCTAGAATCTTTACATTATATTGAGGTTCTTCAAACCTTTTAAAAAAGAGTTCCTTACACTGAAAGGTTCTTTAGGGAAACAAAAGAGGTTCTTCTATGGCATCGCACAACACTGCTTTCTGACTCACTTGCTTAGCGCCTTACCTGTGGACGCCCCCAGAGCGAGGGCTTTGGCGATGTGCCCAACTGTCTGAATGCCTCCATCTGCAATGACAGGCACTCCAAACCGTCGAGCGTACTCAGATACCTTATAAACAGCTGTAGCCTGTGGCCTGCCACACGCCAGCACTGAGAGAGAGAGCGAGAGAGAATTAGATTAGTGTACACTTATCCACAGCAGATTAACTCTCATACACATGCAGTACTGCGAAAAAGTCTTTGCAACCTCTGAAAAAAATTTGATAAATAATTTTTACATTTTATATATTTTTAAATTTTTTTTCTTCTTCCGCTGCTGTCGGAAGAAAACCTCGCATCTCCATTTTTGTCGTTTTCCAGTTTTTGACAATCTGAAAATGCCTGTTACCCTTTACATAGTGTGTAAATCATGAAGAATGGACCAAAAAAACATCCCAAAATGACTTGGGGGGGGGAGGAGTCTGGTTCCATTTCCTTTTCCTAAAAGTTCCTTTTCCTAAAAGTTATTTTGGAGATACGAGATATATATCTTTTTTAAGCAT
The DNA here is from genome assembly GCF_904425465.1 of Colossoma macropomum. Taxonomy (NCBI): domain Eukaryota; kingdom Metazoa; phylum Chordata; class Actinopteri; order Characiformes; family Serrasalmidae; genus Colossoma; species Colossoma macropomum. The sequence continues at coordinate 29,576,521 of NW_023494793.1, read as the reverse complement.
CAACAGTACAATAAATACAAATATAAACATTACAATAGTTACTCTCTGCATTTACCACTGAACACAAGGGCCTGTCTCACAAAGCACACTGTTTCCTAACTAAATTTCAGCTTCACAAATGCAACTTCTTGTTTTCAAAGGCAGTTAACTACTATTTGCATATAAATGCAAGCTGTTTTTGATGAGAAGCAAATCATGAGAAACATGGAGTAGCTAACCTTTCTGGAAGAAATGCAATTATAAACGGCAACACTGTCACTACTGCCAATGTGTTAACAGAGGTGGTGCTTCTGTTGCTACAATTACTTTACATATTGCACTAAATATTAATATTTACAGAGTGTGATTTCTTGCTCCTTTGCTGAGAAGCAGTATTTCACTAAATTGTCTGTCACAAAGAGGGCAGCCACATAGTAACATTCTTTTCTCTTTTTTGATGGTTTGATTTTATGTATTAAAAAAGTTAACAGCCAATGACTTGCAGCAATTTATAAAAAAAAAGCTGTTTCTGATCCAAAATCCCATACATAGAAGATTAGGTGTGCAACAGAAGTTGCCATGGCAATGAAGCCCAATAAAAAGTGAGCCACTGTCATTACAGAAAATTCAGGGTTAGACCGATCTAAGTTTAAAATGAGCTGGCTAAGCAAGAAATTCTGCTGGTGGTGGAATTTAACAAGTCATTTCAATAGGTGGACGGCACTGAGAAGAGGAATCAAACCTGTGTTCTTCTAACAACTTCACAAGATTTTGTGACCATAATAATACAAATACTACTACTACTAGTACTACTACTACCACTAATAATAATAATAATAATAACAATAATAATAAAAATAATTGTTTGTATTCATTTTTATTTATATTTATATTATATAGAGCCGCCCAGATCAATATATATATAGTTTTTCCTTGACTGACTTTTCCCCAGTACTGTACACTCACTCATACCCACCTCATTTCACACACATGCATAAGGAAAAATGTGGCCTCTTTCTTAGCATATGCTCAGAAGCAGCATGTGCCTTTAGTCCACATTCATCAAACACGCACTAGTGATCAGTTTGGAGCTGAACTGGTATGAGATGAGATGAGGACTCGATCCCTCCAATGAACAAAACTAAATGAAGTTTGCAGTAAAAATGTCAGCGTGCTTAACGTCTGCACCGACATATTGATGAGAGGACATCCCAGTGGAAACAAAAATGGGAAGATAAATAAAGAAAAAATGAGTTAAAATGTGTAATCACTGCATGTGTTAGATCTATCTGTTAGATGTTTAATGTGACCTGGTAGCACTCTGCTCTATCCAGAATATAACCGCAAAATCATTTTTTTGACAACCCTTTCCCGGCACCCCACAGCTCAGTCATATTATTATTCAGAGTCATTTGATCTGCGCTTCAACTGCACTTGTCCAGTTGCATTTCAGAGGGTTTGTGGGTAATGTAGGCAGAGACAGAGGGGTTGTCAAAGACTGGCTGACAGGTTAGTCAGACAATTACAAGCATCCAAAACCCCAAAAACCCAAACATCAGCCACAACTACTACTACTGATGCAGAGCTGTTAGCCAATCAGTGCAGCAGGCTGTGAAAGAAAGGAGGGCGGAGTAGTAGTACTGAGTAGGGCCCAACCGATAAAATCAGCTGATGTTCCACGGATTTGTCGGTATCAGTGAAAATGCCGCCTAAAACACTAAAGTTCTTTTATATTGTTACAAACAAGCAGCACTAATGTTCTTAATGTTGGTCAAATGAGTCCAAACCAAAAAAATAAAAAAATAAAAAAAAACTTTGTGAAGGAAACTGATGAAAACTATTGAAATAACCCTTATGAATTCTGGCAAGCTCCACCCCCGGTGCTACAATATTTATATTTACATATAAACATTTATTTAAGATTTTGTGTGATGTTTACTAAGAACTGACAATCATTTAACATTTATCATTTTACAGTTGACAACTGACCATCAATCAACAGCTGACAATCAACAATCATAAGGCAATCAACTTAAATTACTGTCTGTTTAGCGTCTGACCACCTAAAATGAAATCGCCAGATGTTATTGGCTATCGCAATTTCCTTAAAATTAGTATTGGACAATTTTCTTATCGGTTGGGCCCTAGTACTGACTCAAAAGGAGCCCGGTTTAGGGGTTTTAGGAGGGACTTACTGGAGTATCCCGTTACAGTGGTTGGGCTTTTGGGGCTGTGGACCTTTATATCAGGAGGTACACTAAGAGGAGCTAGAATAAATAAAGAAAGAAAGCAAGACAGCGAAGGAGAGGCAGATGAAAGAGAGGAGTTTGGTGTAAAGAGAGTGAGAAAAAAATGAAGACAGAAGGAGGCAGGATGGACAGAAATCGAAGGACAGTAAGAAACAGGAAAAGACATGAATGACGAAAAGAGATAAACAAGAATGTACAGAGATTAAACACAAAAGTATGACGAGAACGAAAAGAAAAGAGAGAAGGAGGAAAGAGAAACAGGAATAAGTAAAGACAAGAAAAATTTAAGATGCCACAGGAACTGATGCCCACAGGAAGGTTTTGTCAGGGCCAGCTAGATTTTCCTGAAATCTCAAATAAGACCTACTTACTCTCATTCTCTTCATAGTAAGATATCCCTCATCTGCTTAAAAACATGTAGCAGATATAATTTAACAAAAATTAATTTAAGAATATTTGCGGGAAAAAAAAATAAATAAATAAATCACCTACACTTCGTGGGGTGGACTGAACACCTACGGAATCCATAGCTCGTGATTAGGGCACTCACCTTCCTGTGTAATGCAAATGGAACCACTGCCCATGCCCACTCTCAGAGCGTCAACGCCCGCGTCAATCAAATTCTTTGCCTGAGCTGCTGTCACCACTGAGACAGAAAAGAGAAAGAGAGTTTAAAAAGTCACTTACACCAACGCCTACATTTTTTGTTTAGCTATATATAGGTGTTTGAGGCTTTATTATAACAGAATATTAACCCCTAGAAATCATTGCTTAAAATATTAAAAGTATTTTGTAAGCATTTGGCAAATATTACTCAAAGTTTATTGAAAGAAATTCTGGTGAAAGTGTATTTGTGAGTAGAAGAGGAGATATTTTATTATGTTTCAATTTTTGCCATGTTTGTCACTGTCTGACATAGAAACAGGAAAACATTAGAAGTGCAGACTTAACCTGTCAATAAAGAATGTGAATTTAACAAAAATTTAATGCATTTTGTTGCTCACAATGCACACAGTAATATAATTAGATATGAAAATTATAGTACTAGAATAATACTTCTGCCTGCAACTGTTTAACTTGATTTCCACTATTATCTTATTTAATTATTTTTTTCCCATTTATTTTTGTTTTATTTAATTATTATTCATATTCTTGTTTTATTATTATTTCAGTCATTTTAATTCATTTTAGTTTCCTTTTCTGAATTTATCCTCCTTTTGTTTTATTTATCTTTTGATTTTTTAACTTTTACATTTTAGTTATGCTTTGATTATTGTTTTATATTTTCTACTTTTTTATGTATTTTTATTATTAATGTTTCTTTTTTTATACTTATCTGATTTGGGTCATTTTCTATTATATTTACTTTTATTATTTTATATGTTCTTACACATTATCAATCCCTTTTTCCTGTATCAACTCAGCAACATTGTAAATCAGGGTCACCCTCAATGTTCTCCGAGGTTAAATAACGGCTGATTGGCTGATACTTGGACTTCTAAAGGTCCTTTTCCCCCCACATTCATACAAAAAAATGGGTACAGAACAGCATGTACCAAGTCTGGCCAACTTCTGCCATCTAATGGTTTAATTGCGCTGTTGCCATCTGAGACATTTATTTCAACCGGCTCACAAAAGTAGCATTATTATGCCATAACAGCAGGTGGAGACATGTCTGACTGATCTCTATGAGCTAGTCACCCTCTCTGTGTGCTTACAAGAACAGTGTTTGTATTTTAGTAAAAGGCAGATCTGTTATTTATCTTAGACAACTATATTGTGTGCAAAGCATCATAGCTGAAAGTACTTGCACTGCTTGTAGTCCAAAACTTGACCTCTAAATTGTTTTTATATCAGATATTTAAAATTTATATCAATATTTAAAATTGCAAGAGATGCAATTTTGATTATCTCCAATATTATTACCCTATATTATTCAACAATGTTTTAAGTGGGGAAATTTAATTTAACGCAGTTCATGAACTGGCAATCTGGCACAATATGGTCAGTGTTCTAGCTTCAAGCCTGAAAAAATGCATGTGCTGGTCATCTTGTCAAAATATAAATTAAACATTTAAACATGTTAAAAAATATATTTAAATTGCAATCTTAATATTTGTCAGGAAAAAATCCACAATTAGAAATTTTCCTTGAATCATTCAGCCCTATTATTCACACATTAGTGTGTGCTGTGAACCTACCATTGCCCCCTACAACCTGCAGGTTGGGGTATTTCTCCTTTATGTATTTGATCAGGTTGATCTGGAAGATTGAATTTCCCTGGGAAGAGTCCTGTTAGACAGGAAAAAAGGATCTAACATGAACATTTAAAAAAATCAGAGAAATGAAATACCGAAGGGCACGCATGCGCAAACACACTCACCAGTACAACCACATCTACACCAGCCTGCACGAGCAGGTCAAGTCTGTATTTGTCGTCGTTGTGAGTTCCTATGGCAGCACCACAGAGCAGCTGCTTGCGCGAGTCTTTGGAGGCCAGAGGGAAGTCTCTGTTTTTCTTCAAGTCTGTGCGAGCAATGATGGCCACTAAACAGCCCTCCTCATTCACTATGGGCAGCTTTCCTGGAAGAGGATTGAGCCAAGTCAATGTTTGAGAGAGTGATGACACCAACAGAGGCCATGTGACTGTACAGGCTTTCAGAGTTTAAGCTCTTGAACTCTAGGCTTATTAATCAGTTATTAATCTTAAATCTTACTATTAATAAGTCACTACAATTAGTTATATAGTTAAAGTACTACAAAACTAATATATAAGACATGTGGTTAAGAGAGTGAGGAACTTAAGTCTGGCCATCCGAATCTTTAGGGTTGAAAGGAAAAGTCCACCAAATTTATGCATAATTTAATCACAGATTCATTTACTATCCAAAATCACCAGCAAATCTACGTGTCTTAAGAGATTTTGTATGCAAAGAATGTAATAGCAAATTAGTGGTAAATCAGAAAAAAATAGTTCTCCTTTGGGAACTATTTTACCTTATAGAGCTCTGCATCTGATCTCACAACTATTGTAAAACAATGTCTCAGGTATTAGGCTGGACATTCAGAACCATTTAATGTAATAATGTTCTGTGAGGGAGCTTTTAGAGGCATTTAACTGGTTCCTATCACCACCCCTGTGAACAATTCAGACTCGGTTCTCTGGAACATTTCACATCAAACCACTAAGTGACTTTGTTTACATCTTAATGCAATAACTGAATTATGCAGAAATTTAGAAAAATCTGTGGAATTCCACCTTAGGGGTACACTGCTACTGGACAAAACCTTGTATATTCATTTCTGTCTTAATTTGGAAATGCCAGCTGCCTTTGCCTCACAATTTCACAACAAACAGACCAACAGAAATGGTCCAAATGAACTTAGAATGAAATCTGATCCCATTAACTTACACTGAATAGTAGAAATGCTTTTTCCATCTCTTGTGCCGTTACTTTTTTAGAGCCACAAGCTTTTGTTCCAACAGTGACAATATTTGAAATGTCGGTTCATATCAGTGAAATTCGAATATATAATTAGCCTACAAATTAATACTGTGTGTCATTTTTTATACCTTTTTTACTTCTCTGAAGGATCTCATTGGCCTCCTTTAGCGTCACTCCAGCAGGAGCTACGACAAGATCCTCCCTCCTCGTCATCACCTAAAACAGAGAGACCAAGCACAAGCATGTCAGCTTAACAGAATGAATATCAGTCAAACAATACATAAAATAAAGAAAGATATTTTATGGATCACTTCTGCATTTTGTCGCTGTTGTAACAATACTTGTGACTTATTAACTTTAATGTAAGTTAAAGCTGCATCATGTAAGATTTTCTTTGTTAAATGTAGGATTTCTGAGTCAGGAGATGCTAAACAAAGCAAAGCTATGTAATTTATTCTCTGTTTCTCTCACTTATGGATGTGCTGCTCCTACCTCGCTGAGTGGAAGGTCATGCTCCTCCCCCTTCAGGAAGTCAATGTCTCGGGATGAGATGATGCCCACAAGTCGGCCGCCCATTTGTCCGTTGTCCGTGATGGGAATGCCACAGAACCCATGCCGCGCTTTCGCCTGGAAGACGTCTCGCACATGCTCGTTGGGACTCATCACCACGGGGTCTGTAATAAAGCCCTGCTCGTACCGCTGGGGGTTGGGGAAACAGGAGAATTCAGGATAGGGGAAAGAGTGGATGATGGGAGTAGAAGGCAAGGGTAGCAGCTATTAGGCAGGGAAATACCACAAGGAATCACTAGAGGCACCAGGACACAATATTATCACAATACTTGAGCCATGATATAATTTTACTGCAATTTTTTCATGTCAAGTATCATAATATATATAGAAAAATCGCTTTGTAATTGTAAATTCTATCTATGTTTGTCTAGTAAGTTCTTCCTATTGTTACGTATTTATCAAGTTACATTATCCAGAGCCACAGACAGTGGTGGTAAACGTAGTGTTAGGACTCTACTCCACAAACTATATTATTGTAGCAGTTGCATTCCTTCCTGAATGAGGAATCAAATCACAGCTCCCCTGTGTGTGGAGGCCCCCAATGATAGAAGCCTTGGTCTCACCAGAAAGGGAAAAAAAATTCAGTGCCACCTTGTGGACTAAGAATAGGAAGAATAAGACATTATTATTTTGTTTTTTTTTTTTACCCAAAGTATCGTGATACTATAGTGTATTGATCTTTTCCCCACACCTAAAGGAAACACCACAAGGAATCACTAAGGAATTCAACAAAGCAGCAAATCTAAAGATGAAAGAACAGAAATACACATACTGAGACATTACAGAAATAAACATACAGATAAATAGCAGGGATGGGTATTTTTACCATTTTTGCTATTAGAATATACACATTTTAAAATTCATCGTACTAACATTATATTGTTATAAAAAAAAGAAAACAATAAAGGTTTAACATTTATAACATACAGCTTTAGCTTAACGTAGGGCTGTAAACTTTCACACAACTAGCTGCTGTTTGCAAGTTGCATGAAACATAAGTTCCTTGCAACTTGTCTGTCACACAAAGCAATTAAAAAAATGATCAAATGCATATGGAACACATTCAATTATGCCAATAGTAAGCAAGATTAGTACCTAGTATTATTCATATCGCTGCTGTCGGAACAAAACCATGTATCTCCAAAATGAGAACATTACAGGAGAAGCAAAAAACATACTCTCTTTTTAATGTGAGTCAATGGAACCAGACTTTTTTCCAAGTCATTTTGGGTCATTTCTTTTGGTTCATTCATCATGATATTTACATACAATGTAAAGGACAACAGGCATTTTCAAATTATGTCAAAAACTGAAAAACGACAAAAATTGAGATACAAGGTTTTGTTCCGACAGCAGTGATGTATTGTGTTGCTATGGCTGCATAAAGTCATCTGATGAGTTATTTAACCTACATTTTCATCTGTGTATCAATTTAATGTCAAGAGAGTAGAAAACTATTTACTTAGCTACACAGATCAAGTTACAGTAGGCTAACAAAGTAAAACAAACATTGGCATAATCAGCCTTGCAAGCAGCTGTCATTAATTTTAGCTGCCTAACTCACTAGCTCACTCAGCTCATGGTTATCAGCAAACAAGCAAAATTATTCCAAGAGAATAATCATATTTTTTTTCCACATGAGTCATGTTCTCAATGGATCTTTCATCAAACATTTCCAAAGTTGTTGACAGTTGCAACTGTTGTAGCTTAGTTTCAAATAAGTTTCAGTGAAGTTGCATGACACTTTAGATTATGTAATATAAAGAAATTTTGTAAATTTCAAGCAAATAAAGAAAGAATGATAACAGACGTGTAGGAAAAGCAAAAAGATACAGCAAATGAGCTAAAAGACAGATCAGATAAGAAGAACTGAGGAGAAATTTACCTTGACCTTCCTCACTTCATTGGCCTGGAATTCTGGTGTGCAGTTATGGTGGATGAAGCCAATACCGCCAGTCAGCTACAGCACACAACATAAACCCTTTACAATAGAAACTATAACAGTTTTGCAATAATAGCTTAATGACATGGTACTTAATGATTTTATTAATGCATTAACAACATAGTAATTAAAATTACATTAATGTAACCAAGGAATAAATAAACAGCTTAGAGCTTGACATTTTAGCTCACTATAAAAATTACAGCTATAATTAAAATATTCTTATTTATGTTCTGTGCAAATCTTACAGCCATGGCAATGGCCATCCCTGACTCAGTGACTGTATCCATGGGCGATGAAACCAGCGGCGTCTTTATGGTGATCTGTTTGGTCAGTGCTGATGTCAGGTCCTACAGAGATAACCAATCCAAAAAATGAGGCAGTAATTGGATGGGCCTGGTCACTTTTTACTAATACTTAATTATTAATAATATTTTTGACTTCTATGTATATTTTGGATGCATAACATTTGTCCAAAATACATGTATTGTGCATGTTTTCCTTATTATGTGACGTGTAGGCTGGACCATGTAAATCAAGCCCACCTTACAGCTTACAGAATGAGTGTGGAAATGTTCCAGAATTGATCCTAGAATTCTTCAAATGATCTCTCATGCTGTACTTACCACCTGGTCAGCTGTGAAGTCAATGTAGCCTGGGAGAATCAGGAAGTCGCTGAGAAAAGATAAGAATGAGGGGTGGGCCTTAACCTCATGACACAGGAGAGAGGATGTTTAACACTGTCAGACAAACAATTAAACCTACAGCCAAACAACCATCATAATATCCTCTATCAGTAAATATTTCCCCAGAGGTCTACTTATGTTTGTGGGGTTTTAGGCACTAAAAACAACTCATTTTTACAAGATCATGTTTTCCAACCTATCTTAATCGCTTACTATTAAGTAGGCCGACATATGTAAATGATCTCAGTTCTGCCCTGTATCATGACTAAACATTACTTTTAACTTCAGCTCGAATGGGTGAATTTAAACTGCTGTAGACTAAAAAAGCTGATGTATGTAAATGTGTTAGTATCTGTGACACCACAAAAAACAGTGAGTTTAAAACAGATACTACACACACTGAGGAGTGAATGGTACCTTTTGATGTAATGGCATTTACATACTAAATCAAACTCTCAAGGAAAAAGTCTGGTTTTCTATGATAGGCACCATGAGTTGGTCCAGCGAGATAGCATGTGCTTGTGCAGAATATCCCTACTGCGACAGGGAAATGCTAAGCACTTTCTGGAATAAACTGACCACTGATGGAATCTGTAACGTGAAACCTCATTTCACTTCAGAAGACTCTGCGCAGTTGGCGTAACCATGATTAGCAGGTAAACAAACACGAAACCCTCTTGCAAAAGAGGTGACAAAAGATCAGTGGAGAAACAGAGAAACTTGACTCTGGCTTAGAAGCACCAAAGTCCTCCTGCAGTTTTGTTCCTAAGCCGTGCATGTTTGGGGATTGTGATCAGCAGACTGCTCTTTCAAAGGAGCGTGACTGCTTAACAGGGAAAGACTATCACTGTGTGACTTAGTAACCAAGTGGCCATTTGAATGGGAGATTCTAGGACGCACAATCCAGCTAGTATAAGACTTTATACAGCTATAAAACACACAGGGGGACCCCAAGTCTGCCCTAGTGACACATATTTGTAAGAAATTATTAACTTACATGCAACAGTGTCTAGTTTCAAGACAGCCAGCCAGACCACAAGCTGACAGTACTACTCAGTTACATTTATCTGTAGAACTAGATGCCTGGCTACTTGACAACACACTTGCATAAATAGTTCTTTGTATGTTGTAATGGTTCTTCAGACTGTGTTGTACATGGCTCTATCTAGAACCATTTTGAAAATGGTTTTATATAGCAACAAAAAAAGGTTCTTCTACTGTGACGATGTTGAGCTTGTAACAATAGAAGAAGCCTTTTTGGTGCTTTACAGTACAGTTTTCGAAATGGTTCTTTATAGAACTCAGGGTTCTATGGAGAATCATTGCCTTTACTAAAGAACCCTTGAAGAACCATCTGTTTAAAAGTGTTGTCCTTTGTAACTGGTGGTGCCGGTGTAGTTTTTTCCCAACATCTAAGTAACTTCTTTATCCACCTGTCAACCTAAATTTGACGCATGCGCAGATACCACAGTTAGCGTTACTGAATGGTCTTAAGTGTCAAAAGTGATTCCTGAGAGCTGTTTTTCTTAAAACTAGTGAAATGTTATATTTTAACATGCATGGAAAGCATGAACACACTCATGGAAATGGTATGAAGGGTTTTACTCCTCAGCAGTAAGCTAAATTCGCTCAATTTGCGCCACTGAGAAAACTAAAGAAGTGAAGCTTCCACCGCTGACGTTGACTCTTCTAGCCGGCTCGCTCTACAGACACCCTCCCTGCTATACCGTACTTGTATGTGAGGCCGTCGCCGCAGTTGAAGAGCTGCTGCCCGGTAAGACCATCTTCAGGCACATAACCCGTCTGCCCGCTGATCAGGTAGTCCGCCATGGCGCATAAACAGCGAAATATCCTAAACTTCTAAGCGGAGATCAAACGTGGTGCAGGACGAAGTGAACTAGTCCGGCTACGTGATGCAGTCCGACACACAGAGCGCAGCTGTCAGCAGAAAGCTCCAGAATTCACCTTCCTGGAGCGGATTTCGGGATGATCGGGGGTCTCTATTTTCATCGGAGCCCTATTTGAGAGTCAGCCCCGGCTCCGTGGTGCACACTACAACAGCACGTGTCTATCTAAAGCGTGACCTTGCGCTCCGCCGCTTTATATAAACTACTGCATCTGCGTCACATCCGCATTAAGGCTCGACTCGACCCTCAGCATTTCCCGGCCATATAGGCTGCGTCCAAAACCACATGAAACACTCGGCACACTATGGCTGCGTCCCAAACTGCATACTACCATCAGAGTGTCAAAAACAGAAGTCCATTCATTAGTGCAGTATGTGGTTCTGGACGCAGCGTTTGTGTGCTTTACTGATGAACGGTGTTGTAATGTTTTGAACAGTAAACCATTCCACCAATTTTTAAAAATTTCTGTATAATTCAATTGCTGGAATGTAAAGTCATTCAGAGTGTTTTGGTGTAAAATGAGACTCATCTATTTACAGTGGTGGTGACAGAAACCAGGGGTTGCCATGTCTACAACAAAAATCTAGGCATTTTATTTACTATACAAATCCACCAGTGACCACCTGCACGTGTTTTATATGTAATGTTGATGGTGGGAAAATCGGAAAATAACACGTTTTCTTTTGGGTCTATGTTGCCTCATAACGTCCTGTATGTACCCCTCCGCCATGAAGTTATTTAAAAAGTGGGTTTTAAAAACAGAATCTTCTCAAAACTATCATAAAACTGTGTCTCAGACATCAGTCAGCGTATTCATACATTTCATGTAACGACTTTCTGTGCTTTTAGAGGTGGACGTCTGGTTCCTATCACCACCACTGTGAACAATTCTGACTCAGTAAGTTTCTCTAGAACTGAACATTTCACACCAAACCATTCTGGCAGACTTTGCTTACATCATAACCATATAATTATGCAGAAACTTTGAAAAGTTGGTGGAGTTCTTCTTTAACCACTTTCTTCGAATTGTTACGCATATTCGGTGCATTTCTTCTTTTTTTGCGCAGTTTCCAAGCGCTGAGGCAACTACAGGTATTTCCGTATGTGTTATTTAAAAACACACCCTTCCTCATGCAGGTGAATGAACACGCCCTGCCGAGTGTTCTAGTCTGGGGTGGAGTGCAGCTTTCCCCTATATCTTCAGCACACATGTGTCCAGTTCAGGGGGGCTTACGCAGGTTTAATTTTATCTCCGCCACACAGCGCTGACTATATTTGGCCCTCGTGAACAGACCTGAAAACGGGAACGCGCACTGCCAGCTGCATGTCCGAAATGGAGCGCTACACGCTTGTTCTCAGGTGTAGGACACACTATCCTCTTGCCTATCTAGTGCAGAATTCAAGTGCTTGTGGAATTGTATATTTAAATGTGCGAAAACCTTCTTGAATAAAGTACTGTGCAAATGTTTGAACACCTCTAGTCAAATTACGTTTTGTTAACTGAAATGAAACATCATCTCCAGGGAACAAACTAATATATGGCAGTTTTTCTGCTAAATTTATGTACACACATTATGTATATATATATATATATATATATATATATATATATATATATATATATACACCTAATGAAGATCTGCCTTCCTACATTGCAGAGTCTAGTTCCAATCACAATCTGCCACAACCTGCTCCAGCTATTGAACTTCCTCAGAAGTCCTTGATGGGCTGGATCAGATTCATTAGTGTTAGGTAAGGAGGAGGCAGCATTTTTGATGCAGGTTGGAACTAAACCCTGCAGGAAAGTACATCTCCAGAAGGAGGGTTGGTGACCACTGCTGAAGAGGATTTGTACTTGCTTTACAAAACATTATCATGATAATATAATCATGATCCAAATTCAGTTCTGATGCACCACATGTAAGCATTGTGAGCCTTACCCTATGGCTTGCATTTTCCCAAATAGTCATGTACCTACCATATATTTACCATCTGGGCTAGCTTCCAGTGTCACCTAATTTATAATAACTACATTCTGCATCAAGGGCATGAGAGAGTATTAACATCCAGCAGTTTATGTTATTTTGGTTGGAAGCCTAAATATTGCTAAACTGGTGTGCTGGTATCATTCTTCTGGACAAGCTTGTCCGGTACGACAGTAATTTGTATTTTTTCACTTTGAAAATTACCATCAATTTATTTGTTAAGAAGGTCATCACTTTCTGTATGCATGCATAGAGAAGAAACACACAGGACTCGGTGTCTGGTTTAAAAACCTTCTCTCAGTAACTCTATTTCTGTATTAATGTACAACCGTTGAAAATTACAGCATTTGTTTTTCAACTTTTTTCAGTTTTTTTTTTTGTTTTTTTTTAATGATCTAACTATCAACAGCCATTTTCCAGAAAAAAAAACAACTCAATGTGAGAAGAGAGAAAGAAAGACAGACTGAAAGAAAAAGGAGAGTGATTATTAGGGGAAAGGGGGCAGGAGGAAAAGAGGCAGTTAGACTGTTTTAGAGGAGTGTTTTAATTGTGTGTATGTATGTTTGTGTGCATGTCTGTATGTTTGTGTTTTCAGCTGATAGGAGGGTGTAAGAATGGGACGTGTGCCAGAAATACAATCGTGCTATTCTGAACCTCTCGCAGCTGAGAGGGCAAAAGAGAAAAAGAAAGCAAGCCATAAGTAAGGGGGAGATAAACCAGAAAGATGGACACAGAAGAGAATACATAATAGCAGATGGCAGTAGGGGTCTAACAAGGAGATGATGGTGATAAGAAGAGAGTGAGAAACAGCACTGAGCAGAAACAAAAAGAGAAGAGGTAAGGGCATCTTTGGAGAGAGGGAGGGAAGTATGAGAGGAGAGAAGAGAAACTGCTGCTGGTGGGTCGGACGGATGTTCAGGTGTCATGGAAGTCCTTCAGCAGTGTGCGCCTCCTCTGCTCCGCAATGTGCATCTGATTCTCCAAATCCTGAGACAGAGAGTTACGTTAATTTAACATGCATGCAGGCAGGACGAAGCAACACAAGCATGAGAAGGGAGCAAAACATGAAGCAACAGGAGACATCACTGCACAAATGGATGTCGTGGGCGAAAACTTGCGTATTGACAACTGATTACTCATAGTACATAATCAGTACTAGGCGTACCGAACACGTCTGTGTTGTGATGTGCATAACCAAGTGTGAGATATGCAGTGTAGATGAGGAAATATTAATACAGTACTGTGCACAGGTCAAAACCGCCCTTGTTTGTTTCCAATCAAAATGGCCATTAGGTTACTTATTTCTCCAGCATTAGGGAAAAAAAAACAGCTAAACAATTTTTTGTGTTTAGTGTGTCCAACCTTTGCCTTTAGTACAGCTTCCATTTTTTTGAGAGGCTTGCTTTTAGTTTTTCAAAAAAATCTGAAGGAATAGTTTTTCACACCTCTAAAGTTCAGTCCAAGTGGGTTGCGTTTTCTGCTATTCACAAACCAAGTAATCTCAAACATATTCAATTGGCCTGTTTACACCTTGCATTCACAGATTTCACTTGATCACATGAAAAGCCAGGCGTAAACACCCTGAGGACACATTGTGATCAGATTACCGATCAGATCACACAAACCACATTTGAATGTGGTCACCGATGGATCTTGCTCACATTTAACACAAGTGTACAGAGAATGCAGTATCAAGTATCTGGATTGAATCCTGATAAGATGTTAGCCATATGCGTTTACACTAATTAAACGTGTCTCCAGTTAATCCGATTGCTGTGTGGGACGGAATGAGCAAATCTGCTTGATTCGCCGCAACCAGTCACTAACTGTTTATTAAGTCGTCTGCAGTTTGTTTTGCACAGTAGTGTCTGTCTATATTGCTATTAAGCATTTCGTTTCATCTGGTCCCCAATCATGTGCATCCTCCATGATTATCTTTCTCCAGACACGGATCACATGCCCAGTGACATACTGCTTGGGAAGGGGTTCTAGTTGTCAAATGTGTCTTGGAGAGATGAATGCATTTACATTGCTGTAACACGTGGCTCAATTGCATTTTAGACTACCTCCTAACGTGGTTTGAGCAATCAGAATTATATCTGTTTTAAATGTGTCTTGGGTGCGTTTACTTTTTTTTATGTGGCTTGGCCTTATCCAGACATAATCCTGATACTCAAGACACATGAAGTGGCCATGTGTAAACGGGGTCTTTAGTGAAAAGTGTAAATGGAGTGGGGCCAAAGTTTATGTAGATATGATCCAGACACAAAACATGTTAATGCAAGGTATAAACAGGTTCACTGATGTTAAGATCTGGACTCTGTGGCCAGTTTATTGTTCTAAGAACACCAGCAGCTTTTTGTTTGATTTGATAATGTTCTTCTTTTTTGTCTTTTTTCTTTTCTCAGTAACAGCTTCTTCTATCAGCTACACATTCTTTCTGGACTATAGCATTGTGTTCTCCCAGTGGAAGAGCAAGAAAAAAAACATATGGGTGAATTATCTGAAGCAAGAATGGAGTCTGTTATATTTTCTTTTGAACTTCCCTATGCAAGTGGACTCTCTTATATTTTATCTCTTTAGCAATATCTCCTGAAAAACAACTTGTACCTAATCTACCTGTGGATTAAGTAAATGAAGGGCCTACAACTTTTTCACAGTACCATAATTTAAAATGTTTTAATTCAAAACAAACAAGCAAAATTAATTGCTGATTTGATAAAGTGACCTAATTAGTACACAGGTTACCAACAATGTTCCTACAATATCACTTGTCCCGTATATAGTCACTGTTTCAAAAACCTTGTATCTCCATTTTTGTAGCTGCTTTACATAATTTGAAAACTCCACTTACTCTTTGTATGGTGTTAAACTTTCATGATGAACCCACCAATAGAAATGGTCTAAAAATACTTGTTACTTTAACTTCCACTAAAAGTTTTCCTTCTCCTGTAAAGTTAACATTTTGGAGATGTGTTAGCATTTTACTGCTCTGACACACCCATTTCAGTTCAGAAAGAGATAAATCTGAATAGCTGAATCAGGCAATCCAGCAGAATCACACTTAAAATCTACAAACAAGAAGACATTAAGGACAATTTATGTGTACTTGTTCTTCAAAATATTTACTTTACTGCAATAATATAAACAAAAGTGAACTACACTGTGGCAGTATAAGCTTTCACCCTTGTCCAGAGTGTGTGTGAGAGAGACACAGGGAAAAAATACTGCATCCACTGTGTAAAATCATGAGTCTCACCCCTCTGTCGGTGGCATTGAGATCTCCCTCTCCTCGTTCATAGCTGTCTGCCCTCTCCACCTTCCACGACAGGTTCTCGATCTCTGCTTCCAACTGGGCCTGCTGGTACTCGAACTGCACACACACACATGAACGATGAACCAAATATCGTAACATGAATACTCCATAAAATCAACGCTGTATCAATCTCACAAAACTGATCGTGCGTTTGATAAATTCACACTCACCAGTTTTTTGCGAGGTCCAGACTCCATGTAGTAGGCGTAGGGGTATGTATACTGCAGTGTGTAGCGACACTACGTAGAGAAGATCACAAACAGGGTAAAACTGTGCCTATATACATGTATGCAAGTTAGTTTTTTGTGTGTGTGTGTGTGTAGAATTGTACATAAAATAACTGTACAACCATAATTGTTTCACTTTGATATGTGCACATACATAGTATATATCTTAGGTAGATCTTTCTAAAGACATTTTTTATCTCTTCGTTTTCCAAAAAAAAATCCTGGTCCACACAACAGCAATTTAACCAAAAAATAAATAAATAAATAAATTTCACTATACTCACAAGATCGCAAAAACCACTTCAACACTTACATCAGATGCCCCTTTAGGGGACAATAAACAGCACGCCAGAGATAATACCTAATTAAAGTTTGATGTCAAACACCTCAAGAACATCACGAGTGGGTGTACTGCATGAAATAGAGTGCAAAGTTGAAGCAGAGATTTTCTAACAAAGTGACAGCATCTTAAAACAAACAAAAACCAAAATCTTGTTTGACTAAACATGGGTCATCAGAGCTCCAAAATTAGATTTTACAGAGATTCAAAGGTTTTTTTCAAACCCAACTCGATTAAAGATTATCAAGTCACAAATTTTTAGAATTGCTAAGATACACATTTAAAAAAAGATGGTTCTTCAAGGGTTCTTTAGTAAAGGCAATGCTTCCATATAGAACCATTTCATTCTTAAATGGTTCTTTACATAGTGAAATTGTTTTTCAGAATGATGGTGAATGTGTTGTATTTGGTTCTATAAAGAAACTTATAACCATTTAAACACAAAATGGTTCTATAAAGAACCACTAAAAGTGTATTTTTAATATTTTCAATTGAATTCAGTAGCCATTTAAGATAACAGAGTGCAGTAAGTTCTGATGCCTAAGCACCAAGGTTAAAAAAAAAAAAAAGTACAGTTTATTCAGTTATGAAAACATTATTTCAGAGTTCTGCATGCTTAATATATACAAACAGCATCAGCCATGACCAAGTTAACAACATGACGTCAGTGTTTTCAAAAGGCTATGTTCTGCCTGCACACATGAAAACTCTGAAATCTTTTCAAAAATCTCAAAAAGCAAAACAAAACAAAAAAAATTTTAAAAAGTAATAATCACATTATTAACTATATATAAAACTATATTATATGTCCTAAACAGAGGCCAAACGTAGAGAAAAAAATACAGTGAAATACATGTGTGGACAAAATATAATTTACTTATTTAAGCAATGTGATCCGACAGAAAGAGTATTATTGTGCATGTTTACCTTGGCCAGTAGCTTGGCAGCATTCTGCATGTACTGCCAGTCGATCCAGGTGCCCAGGTTATTCATCACCCTCTCCTGAATCTTCTCCTGGATGCGCTGGTATGTCTGAGCCTCCAGCTGCAAACTCTTATTGTGGTTCTCCCACTGATTACACCCACATACACATCACACACACACACACACACACACACATAAACAAACAAACACAGGGCAAATCAACAATACCTAACAGTAACAGTAATGACTTTGTTATGTAAATGTTTGAGAAAAGCAGGGATTCTGCGTCTCTTTGAGAATGTGGTGGCATTAGTAGCAGCTAAGCTCTTCCTTTAAGATAATTTAAGACAATTCACAGTCTTCTGCTGCATTATGTGAGTTGGGACCAGGCTTGACTGCATGTATGCAAGTATATTTCCCAAAGAAGATGCAGACATATGGTGCAGTCTTAGGTACCTAATCAACCATTTATCTCAGCAATAAGTGTGTTTGTGCTTGCCATAATATGTATCATTCGAATAAATGCAAATAAAAAGAAATACGGTAAAAAGTTAACAAGTTCTTGTTGTCAAAAGTAGCGCCTTCGATATGCGCCCATTTGTTCAACCTGATTTAATTTAACTAATGACTGATTAGTCAAACCAGGCACTGGAAACTACATATAATACAGAGCGTTCTTGAGGACAGGTTTTGAAATATGTTCATATGTAGATGTATGTAAAAAGTGTGTGTGCGTGTGTGTGCGCGTGTGTCTCTCACCCTCTCAAAGTAGAAGAGGTATTTTTTCAGGGCCTCTCTAGCCTGTGCCTGTTGGCTCTGGTTGACGATGTCAGGATTCTCTTTATAGCGACTGCACTCGTAGTACTCACTGCCATGAGTCTTCCAGTCTCCCAAACACATCCAGCAGAAATCTACACACATGCACAACCACACACACACTTGTATTTTATCCAAAGCCAACGCACCAACTGATTGTGTATATCAGGCCTGTTTATATTTGATTAAATAATCTTGCATGCACAGCAGCAGGGCTCTCTTACCGTGTTTACACTTGGAGCATTGCTGCAGAAAGAGGGGAAAAAAAAACATGAAAAGATAAACCACTTCAGAAAAACCCACTTTAATTAACTTCAGTCTCGGAAATATAAATTTTAATGAGACAGACAGTTCAATACTCAAATGTGGTCAACAGAACCACAAGTAAAAAGTTTAAATGAAATCAATGTTTATTTGAAATATGACTAATAAATAGCTAATAAGCAGTAATTAAACTCATTAAATTTGCCCCATTAACTGGGGGCCTGTATTATTTTTTTTATTAGCTATGCTACTATTTTGTTTGAACTAATCCAAAGGACCCCAATCTTAGTGCTGAGAATTAATATATTTGTGTTTTCTAACACATCGAAATTTAATTCATTTAAAAATGATAGTAATCATCGCTACATCTTATATAAACATGTTTACATGCACCCTGAGTAGTCTCCAGAGAAAGATCTTCTGCTGTAAATTCTACGAAAACCCCTTTCTGATGATCTAGCTTGAAGTTGGAGGAACTTTTTAAAAACTACAACTTAAAACACTACAGCTTTAGGTCGGATTTCTGGGTTCGGGCTGTTTAGATTTTTTTTCCCTGCTAAGGTATGAATGCAGAAGAGAGGCTGATAGCTAACAGTACTGCTGAGGAGCCTAATCTGTTACTGCAGCTGTATAAATGTAGCAATTTCAAATCATCACTGCATTTAAGAGAATACAAAAATGACTTGTCAGATGAGGAGGATGACAAACTAAAAAGGTGCCTGACTATCCAGATACCTCTCTCTGGTAATGATTTGGTGCCAAATAAAGACAGAATCACTTTTCTTCACAACTGTGTTTGACAACCTATGTAAGAGCTACACTACTGCTAGTTTGGTTGTATTTATTAGCCTATAGATGAGTGGCTAGGCTAACAGTCAGGATTGGTTAAGCACCACAGGGATTCCTAATGGTTCTATGACATTTGCAAAATGCATGCTGGGTACTGTAGTGAGAAAACACTTAAAAAAAATAAATAAATAAATAAACAACAATTAAAAATGATATGAACAAGGGGAATTCTGTTAAAACAACAAAGCTGAGGTATTATAATGCTGTGCTACTGCATAACACAACAAAAAACGTTAAACTCTTGTTTTGGGCTGGAATGCCCCTTTAATGTTCAAGCTCTTCATAAGCTGAGCCAGGTAGAGTAGAAAATTACAGAATATGAGGTCCCCAGGATTAGGACTGTGAGGCAATGAACTACGCTCCACAATTTCATTTAAGTGCACAAATACACACAATGCTCATCTAGATGTAAAGGCATCCTGCCACGATGGCAGTGAAATGCACTAACAGCTGTGCAAGATTTATAAGCATGCACATTACTCACCATGTGGTTGCAGCCTCCATTTTTCTCAATGCAGATATTGCACTTAGGACACTGCGGGTCAACAAGAGAAGAGAGAAAGCAATCAGCAAAATAAATCAACACTAATGTCTGAAAATATCTGCTCTTTGCCACAGATGTGATGCCATGAAACAGAACAAGTAAAAATGTGCATGCATGTGTTCTCACGTCTTTAGTGTGTGCACTGATGTAGTTGGCTGTCTCTGAGTCGTCTGCACATTTAGTGAGCCATTTGCGGATGGTAGCGCAATCTGTAGGGGCGTGGTACATCTGTCTGCACTTAAAACTAGAAAGAAAGGAAGACACACAGAACACAAGGAATTGAATCTGATCTTTGCTCACAAACAGATTAAAATGGGCAAGCATCTCAATAAAACATATCACCTAAGAGTGTAAGCTATATAGAATGTTTCATTACATATCAATAGGATGTCATTCTGTAGTCAAACAACTGAGCAGTTCCCTTAAATCTTCCATTTCTCTTTCACACTCACTTTCAGCAACCAATTTGGACCAAGAGCTAAAAAGTAAAATGGCCCTGCTATGAAATCTTCAGGGAGTTGGAATAAAGAATTGGTAACGCTTGGTTAAAAACATGTCAATAAAATCTGTTCAAATAGTGCATGTATGTGAGATTTTAGAGAAAAATACTGTCTGCCGTTTTGTTGGTCCTGATATTGTAGGTTAACCCTGTTTTTCCCTACAAATTCGGAAAAGGTTATTTTCCTTTTTTTCCCCCATGTTTTCTGAAAATCCAAACTTGATTAATATTCAAGTCATGAAACATGAGGGTTATGAAAATTTTCAAATGTTGGTTGTGTAGGCAGTGCCAAAAAGTGGCCTGACAATAAAATTGAGAGATTTCTGTGAAATAGAAAACTATTTTAGGTCAATTTCCTTATCGTACTTTAAGTTCTTCAGCATAAATGAGTCAAGAGGATTCTGTTCAAGATGGGTTTAACGTGTTTAAGTTAGTTGCTGTTTAAGATTGTGAGGTGCACATATAAGAGAGAGTGAATATATGTACCAGAAGACTTCACCGCAGCGACTACACTGAACTCTGCGAGCTCGAGGCTCCTGCACCTTTATGACTATAGGACAGTCTGCACCAGGACACAACTGCAGCTGGAAATGACTCTATGCACAAAAAATTGAGAGAGAAAGACAAAGAGTGAGAATTAGTGATAAAAGTAAATAAAATTATTAAATGTCCAGATTTTTAGGTAGATTAAATTAGATTGTGGTATCTGTTACACACACACACCTCCACATAGTCCCTGAAGAGGTAGCGTCTGTATTTTTCCTTCAGTTCCTCACTGGGAAGCAGTGGCAGGACAAAATCCTCTGGCATCCTGAGAGAACAGTCCTGCGCCATGCACGAGATCCCTATACACAAAAGGTATAAATTTAACACACTTATTTAATGCTTAAAGGGCCCATCAAGTTCTCTCACATACACCCAGTACACTCTTAAGTTCCCGCTCACGCTCAGACTCTATACTACCAACACATATTTACTCAATCATGTGTATATGTCAGCATGTGAATGTACACGCACCCACTCCTACGCCATCTTTGACCAGCACGGTGCAGTGCTGCTCCCAGCAGGATTTGCAGAAGGAGTGCTGACACGGTAGAGAAAGCAAGGCGTCTCTCCGAACGAACTGCAGACACACACCGCACTGCAATGACGTCCCAGCCTAGAAGTTAAATACGAATACACAATAAGGAAGAATGAACCAGCTCATAGTCCACACTTACAATGACAGCATGGTATTAAACAAAACTGGATATACATTATGGCCGTATATGGACAAAATTGCGATAATGTTGCTAAAGCAGTAGACCTTCCGATATATTAAAGTATAGTGGTGTTGATGATGTGATGTGGTTAAAAACCGGCCTGCAAAATTTTGACCACAATTTAGAGGTGCGCCGATAAGATTGTGACAGAGAAATATAACATTTATGTAGAGTTACAAATGCAGTAAACCCAAAACAATGCAGAGATTTGTGCACAGCATTGCAGAAACATTGTGCTCTTCACAGTAAAATAAAAACGTCATTAATTATTGGTTTGAAATGTTGGCCAAATCTAAACACCTGTCTGATGTAAATATTCTTTTAAACATATCTGCTGACATCGATATGTTTCCAATATCGCAGTGCACTCCAACCAAATATACATTTATTATAACTTAATTCATCAAAACAGCCACAGAAACTTTTTTGCATCAACTGAAGCTGGTCAGGATGCTCACAGCACAATAACAATTTTAAAAACTAGGCAATAAATTAGGCCAGAGGGCATACTGAATGTTGCTTGGTAAACAATGTTACGTTGCCCAAATGTACATAAAGTTTACAGAAAGAAACGTATCCTTGCATTCATAAACATTCCATTTTTAAGAGATTTAGTTTCCAGTGTACTGATACAAGGAACACAAACATGCACATACATACAATTTAAAAGGCAAGACAATACATGTCTAAGCAGAAGTATACTGCACACATATCAGTACTCACAGTGAGAGATCGACAGGTGCTCATAGGCTGAACCTGGGCCTCACAAAGCAACTGAGAAGAATTGGACTTATACCTGCATGCACACACAATGGAAAAAATTAAAACTGTTCTTCCTGAATGTTTATTAAATGTGGATGTATGGACACTTCAGTCATATTTATGCAGTGAGTTTGTGTAAACATGTGTAGTGTCTTACCTGTCCAGTATTTGTGACACTTGCCAGTGAAAATGTACAAGGACCAGTTTGGCTACAGCTGGTAACACCTAGAGTAAGTGGGGGAGAAGAGAAAAAGACATTGCTTGAAATACTACTCAAATTCTTTGTACCTGGCTAAGTGAGTAAATCTGATAACCTTGAGCACTAATCTTAAAGTGACTCGGGCAAGGTTTTAAGATTAAGGAATCATAATCAGTGTTTATCATGGAAACCTGAGAAAGCAAGTCAGCAAATTTAGCATTCCCCAAATAATGTTTGGTTAGCTGTGTCATCTTACAAAAAAGTTGTCCAGTTAGTAAAATCTCCTCTTATTAACATATAAACATCCATATCTAAAATTAAGTCCATATGTTATGTGAGCTTTCCTGAGCACAAAATTTAGCAATCCATGTGGCTAAAAAGTGAGGTTTTAACATTTAATCTGTCCTATTAGATTAATTCTTTTGGTTGCATAGAACTGTAATAATTGTAACAGTAAATAAAAAAAATCTAAATTTGATTATAAGTAAAAGTATGAAAATGATCTACTCAAATATTCAAAGACTCATCCAAGGCATTCCAATACAACAATTTCATCACTTTAGACCAATCAGAACAGGTCCTGTAGCATTTCACTCCTAATTTTGTTCTCCTTAATATAGTAAATGCAGTTGTTGGACACTAAATCAGATGGAAAAAACACAGAATTAATAAAACGAATGAACAGATGCACTGTTATGGAATTGCAGGCCAACGAACATCTGATAGTTTTTATTCAATAATCACATAAATGTCGGCCGATGCAAACACAAGCATTTATAAAAAGGAAAAAATGGACCTACATCTACCTGGATTAGCACTATAGAGAAATACATTTCTTATTTCTGTAAGGGTGCCCAGCAGCCTTACTGTTCTGCTATGCCAAAGTACAATAAATACATCAACAAATATCAGTCAAATATAAAAACTTACTGATACCAATATGATTCTGACATTATTGTGCATCCATACAAACCATCTACTGTGTTAGTGTGCCAGCCCATTTATTTTGACTTACAAAAAGATACAAAAAGAAAGCCCACTGTGATGTGGTCAGAGCAAATGCCATCATTCAGTACATTGCTGAATGTTCTTTACTGGACACATGCCCCTGCATGCTGCCACTGACATACTTAACATTGCTGAAGCTTCTCTGGGTCGAAGCACAGGCCTAAAGCTGAGCTCACTCTAGCACAGCTGTAACATTCCAACCAGCAGTCACATCAACACCACATTCAGAAGTCAGGTCACATCAAAATGTGCACAGACGCTCATGCACTCTCGTTTCACACAGTTCTATCCCTCAGGCACTCAGGCGTGCGCACATGTGCACACACACACACACACAAACCTTCAGGGCGCTGGCTACATGGTTGACCTCCTCCGTCAGCACTCGCTGGCTCTCTCTGTAGGTCAGACATGTGAACTGGTATTCTTCCGGGTCAAAAGCATCAGCTTCCTGTTGCTCCACATCACTCTCCACTCCAACATAATAATCTGCGATGTCGCCTGGATCTTCCTCCTCTGCTCCCTCATCTTCCTCCTCCTCAAAATCTTCCTCATTACTGTCGGATGCTTGGCTACTCATGTCCACAGACATCGCCCTCAGGGCCTATCCACTCTAGCGCTGACCGCCGCTCTCCACCAATAAGCGGCCTCTGTGCTGCCGCCGCCGTCTGCCCCAGACTGGACAGCGTATCCCAGGGGGCTTTGCAGAGCTCAGCAGCAGCGAAAGAAACAGAAGAAGTCACACTCCCCGTCACTCATGGAGGAACCAGAGAGAGGAAGGAACTGACAGAGATAACAAAAAACTGAGGGAGAGGAAGAAAGAGCAAAGGAGCACAAGAAACAGAAAGAAAGAAAGAAAGAAAAGAAAGAAAGAAAGAAAATGCGTTATTGTTTAGTTGTGTGTTGACTTGTTGTCTCACTTAGATATAAATCACAGCACACTTTCAGAATAAGATCCACAATTAAAATGATTCAAAAGTAGGTTAATTAGTTGCTTTACTTAGAGACAACCCATAAAACACTACTTCTGAATCAAATCAGAATTGTTCAGCACGACAGAAATGTGGATATCAATTCCAACAGGTTAAGGTTATGCACAATGTGTGCGTGCTCTGCATGGCATCACGCTGTTCCTAAGCTGAATCAAGGTTCCTGCTTTTTGCTCATCTGTTGTTCGTCCAACTCTAGGTGTTTATCTCTCTCTGTGGGGTCAATGACACATCAGTAATCCACAGCTGTTGGTCAAGGAGCCAGTGTCTTATCTACAAACATGCATGCCTCGCCTAAGTTCACACTTTTAGGGCTATAGCTGACTCTTTCAGAGATCAAAACAATGTTTTCCCTCTGTAACACGGGGATGGCACTGAATAATCAGCCTGCCAACCTCGCTCAGCAAGCTCACGCACGTCCTCCTAGCTACATGCACTCCACGTTTGCCGTCACCTAATTCCCCCTGAACCCAAGCCAACATATCTAGAGATCTGAAACGTATAAGATCAGCTGTGAAGCTCTGAGGGGATTTTTTTCGATGGCGGACGCCGGTGCCTGTCGCGGTCCGCTGTGCATTCCGCCCGCTGCTATTAATAGCCCGCGGCACACGGTGACACACATAAAGAGCCCAAACAGCTCGGTTAGAGATTACACTTTAAATCCGGGGAGGGCGGGGGAGGGACGGCACACTGCAAACTCACCGTATCAGCTCGCTGCCTCGGTTTGTTTATATCGGCTTTGCTTACTTCGCAGCGAGCTAACATTAACTTAGCTAGCTAGCTGGCTAAAGCGATCGATGCCGAGTGCCCCGCTCCAACTCCAGCACTTCACATAGGAAGACACTTAAAAACGTATTTTAAAATATCACAACCCCCCATTTAAACGACCCCAAACCACTAAAGCAGTGGGAGGTTACACATTTTCGTTTGGCAAGGTTTTTGTATCTACTGAACTCGTTGTTCGCGGGGAGAAACGAGCCAGGTTTTGAGCCCGGGGGAGATGCAGGCAGCCCCCGCCGCCGCCTCGCACTTCAGTCCGGGGACTCGCATGTAAACAAGGCCGTTTCGGTACCGTTGACAAAGTCACGCAGTCGAACGAGTTAAAGCTTACGTCCCCCCAAAACACACAGCCATTACTTTACCTAGTGGGGTGTCTCGGGTGGCCCCGTCGACTTTGGCTTGTGGAGGATTTCCAGGCGCAGAAGCGCTGCTGTTCGGCTAGCAGAACCGCTGCAGAGCGGAAGATAGAAAACACAGGAGGAGGGGAGGAAAGTGGCGTCACATCCGGCTGTGAGCGTATGGACCGAAATATCAGAGACTGGGTGTGTTAATATACCTGTAGTAGTACAACACCCACTGTAGTCGCTGTGTTTTAGTAGCACACCTACTAGTATTATATCAGTTGTAGTAGTACACCTACAGTAGTGCACATATTGTAGTATTTCACTAAGACATCTGCACTAACAACACATACTGGGTAACTTATCTTCAGTAGTATTACAACTAACTCTAGTAACACGCTGTTTTTCCCCATGTACTTTATCACTATGTATTCTATGTGTATACATTCTATGTGAATACATTACTTTTTATGTGTTGTAACGGAATACATTACTGGATACATTTCGGACAGTGTATTCAGCCATCATTACTTTTTTTCAAGTATTTTGCCCAACCCTGACTGTAGTAGTGGTGTAGCAGTACTTAGTACTGTAGTAGTACACCTACCGTAGTATCACACTAACTGCTACAGTAGCTACTGTTGTATCACACTAACTGTAGTACCACATCCACTGTAGTTTATACCACTACTTACTGTAGTGTTTCACAATAGTAGTACCTATGGTTTCACACTAACTGTAGTAGTACACCTACTGTAGTATCACACTAACTGTAGTAGTACACCTACTGTGGTATCACACTTACTGTAGTAGTACAGCTTCTGTGGATCACACTAAATGTAGTAGTATATTTACTGTAGGATCAAACCAACTGCAGTAGTTCACCTACTCTAGTATCAGACCACATCTCTGTGGTGATCATTCCAGCAGACAGACGGCTCATCAGATGTGCCAAACCGGACCAGAAGCAAGAGAGAACCTGGCCCCCAGGAGCCATTTCTGCTCTTCAGGACTGCACACTGAGGGGGAGATGTTCAGAGAAGCAGCAACTTCCAGTGACTCCATCAACCTGGAGGAGTACACAGAATCAGTGACTTGCTACATCAGCAAGTGCATTACTGTTACTGTGATGATGTTACTGTCTCCAAACTCATCACAACTCACCCCAACCAGAAGGCATGGATGACTGCAGAGGTGTGCATGCTGCTGAGAACCCACAATAAGGCCTTCAGGTCAGGGGATAAGGCAGGCCTCAGAACAGCAAGAGCCAAGCTTTCCTGGGCCATCAGAAAGGCAAAGCGTGCCTATGCACAGAAAATCCATGAACATTTTCAAGACACTGCTGACACACGGCGCATGTGGCAGGGCATCCAGGCCATCACCAACTACAAGACACCTCCACCCTGCTTGTGACAGTGATGTCCCCCTTCAGATGCACTGAATAACTTCTATGCTTGGTTTGAAGCACAGAACTGCTTGACAGCAAGGAAGACCACACTTCCTCCAAATGAACAGGTACTGTGTCTGTCCACTGTCCAGTGTTCTGTCTCAATGATAACATCTCCAGCACCACCATACTGAGCACCGGTGCCCCCCAGGGCTGTGTGCTTAGTCCACTGCTGTTCACCCTGCTGACTAACGACTTTACTGCAAAGCACAGCTCAAACCACATCATCAAGTTCACTGATGACACAACTGTGGTGGGTGTGATCAGCAAGAACGATGAGTCAACATACAGAGAGGAGGTGCAGCAGCTAACAGACTGGTGCAGAACCAACAACCTGTCTCTGAATGTGGACAAAACTAAGGAGATGGTTGTTGACACCGAAGAGTACGAGGTGACCACCACCCGCTGAACATCACTGGCTCTGCGGTGGAAATCATCAGGAGCACCAAGTTCCTCAGTGTTCACATCACACACACCTGGTCCCTCAGCACCAACTCCATAGCCAAGAGAGCCCAGCAGCACCTCTATTTCCTGCAGAGACTGAAGAAATCTCATCTGCCCCCTCCCATCCTCACCATGTTCTACAGGGGGACTGTGGAGAGCATGTTGAGCAGCTGCATCATCGCCTGGTTTGGGAATTGCAATGCCTCTGGCCGCAAGACCCTACAGCAAATAGTGAGGACAGCTGAGAAGATCATCAGGGTCTCTCTCCCTCCATCATGGACATTTACACCACACTCTGCATCCGCAAAGCCACCAGCATTGTGGACGACCCCATCCACCCCTCATACAGACTTTTTTCACTGCTGCTGTCTGGCAGAAGGTACCATAGCATCCGTTCCATCACTGCCAGACTCTGCAACAGCTTTGTTCCGCAAGCAATCAGGTTTTTTAAACTCACAAGGGCTGAACTGAAACCCCCTCACACATACACACACAGCTCTTTTGATGCTCTCACTTGAACCTACTGCACTATCTAGAACATTGCTGCTAATACTGTATATTGCTGCTAATACTGTATTCTATTCAAGTACTGTATATTTCTACCTCAGTAACTGCTGTGCTCACGTATGTTATAATCTGGCTGCGCATACCTCCATATCACAGCATGTTAAATATCTCTGCACCTTATCCTCACTACCTCATGCTAGAAATGAATGCTGATTCGGCGCTGCACTGTCCTGTCTGTTTATTGTGTCTAATGTCTGTTTTATTTATTGTATGTATTGTATTGTTTCTAGTTTAATGTTTGCACACTTACATCTGCACACTTGCACTTTGTCTGTACTGTATTATTTTGTTCCATGTTGCACCATGGTCCTGGAGGATAATTCGCTCCACTGTGTGCTTGCACACAGGTGGAAAGACAGTAAAAGCCTCTTGACTTGACTTGTATCACACTTACTGTAGTAGTACACCCTCTGTAGTATCACAATAACTGCAGTAGTACAACTTCTGTAGTATCACACTAACTGCAGTAGTACACTTGCTGTAGAAGTACACTGTAGTATCACACTGTAGTAGTACACTGACTGTAGTATCACATTAATTGTTGTAGTACAGCTTCTGCAGTATCACACCAACTATAGTAGTACACCTACTGTAGTATCACATTAACTGTAGTAGAAGGGGAAGGGGGGCACAACCTAACACATTTTGTTTTTTATTTAATAATTTAAGCATTTATTTGAACATGATTAATACTTTTTATCCAAGCAACCTACACATCTCTGCTACAAATGAAAACATAAACTTTGTTTCCAGCACCTACCATTTATGCACAATTCAGCCAAAAGTACAGTGAGTGCAAACAAGGGCTAGTTGTAGCTAGTTGATGTTGTCGCAGGAAAGTAAACTCTTAATTCAATACAGTTTTTTGTTGTTTGTGTCAGATGAAGTTTTTCCAACTTCACTGCATACGAATATATTCATCAAAATACATACGATTAGTTAAAGGAGAACACAGCAAATTTAATTTTGACCACAAAGTAGAACTCTATAGTATGATTTATAGTATGTTTTTGATAAGTCAGTGAATAAAAAACATCCAAAAATTGACTGTTTTAAATTGATATGAGGAACATACAGACTTAAATGGCCCTAAAATTTCCTTGTGGAGATTTAGTTGTAAAACTGCATAACTCCACTGTGTGAGGCTGTACTATAGCCTGGCTAGCTTTTATTTTGAGTTATTTACATGCATCAATATGGGTCAGTATTACTGCCACAAAGAGGGTTATTAAAATACAACCCCATTTCCAAAAAAGTTGGGATGCTGTGCAAAATGTAAATAAAAACAGAATGCAATGATGTGCAAATCATTTAAATCCTATATTTCATTGAAAATAGTACAAAGATAACAAATCAAACGTTGAAACTGAGAAATTTTATTGTTTTTTGAAAAATATATGCCCATTTTGAATTTAGCACCAACATGTTCCAAAAAAAACAACAAAGAAGACCGTGAACTATTGAGCTGAAATCCTATGTTAAGCAAAAATAGAAAAACATTTCACTTTCAAAACTACAGTAATTGGTCTCCTCAGTTCCTAAATGCTTAAGAGTGTTGTTAAAAGAAGAGGTGATGAAACACAGTGGTAAACATGCCCCTGTCGCTTTTTTTGAACACGTTGCTGGCATTAAAATCAAATTTCTTAGTATTAACTTTTGATATGTTGATATTTTCAATTAAATATATGATTTGCACAGTGTCCCAATTTTTTGGAAACTGAGTTTCTCTTTGAGAATACCAATTTCAGTATTACATCTGCTTAAGTACACACTAACTGTAGTAGAATATTGGTAGTGCTTGGATGGTGTGCTGTGGGGTATTTAAGCTAATCAAGTTTCTATATAAAGCTTGCTGCATTTCATTTTTTTAGTGTACATATGGAGAAATGAAGATTCAGGATCAAAACTCAACTCAGTTACTTAACAACTGTTTATTAGCATTTGCCTTATATGTTCTACAAAAATATACTTTGATAGAAAACCATTTTGAAAATAATGAAAATCAGTCAGATCAGTCTTCTGCCTTTCATGTGTTAAAGAACATGAATCCTGAATGAACAAACAGATAATAAGCCTAAGACATTTTACTGCTGTGTGTCAATAAACATGTACAGAATCTTTTCTGATCATGTGCTGGCTATGCAAGTTAAGTGTGTCAAAAAATAATCATGTATACAGAGCAGTCACATAAAATAATCATGTATACAGAGCAGTCACGTAAAATAATCATGTATACAGAGCAGTCACGTAAAATAATCATGTATACAGAGCAGTCACGTAAAATAATCATGTATACAGTACAGGCACAAAATTCCCTCCATTCCCAGGTGACTATATTGCTCAGACAGACAGCGTCACTCCATTGGAATATGGATAAAGGGGAGAGTGTTTCAAACACAAGTCAAGTGCATAACCAATCAGACATACTATTACAATTTCACAATGAAACCTTACTGGCTGCAATCAGTGGACAGATGTTGATACCAGCTGGTGGCAGCAACTGAGCTTGGAGAACTTGTTTCTTTTCTATAGAAATCAGCGATACAGATCAATTCAGGTCAGTCCTACTCTTGTGCTCCCGTGGGACTGGCAACAAGCAAGCACTGAATTCTATTATTACAATATGACTAGCTGTCTACACTGCATGCTAAGCCTGAACCTCCTGACCCCTGCTGTCTGCCAGCACTGGGACAGTTCAGGGACAGCCCTGCCTAATCACTTCTGTATCATTCTTAGCCAGTCTCCTCTTAAATGTCCAAGGTCTCAAATGCTTTCTGATTCAGGCAAGTTTGCTGAAGTCCACACTGATCCAGTGTTCTGTATGACTGAATGGATGTTCTCCACTCAGTCACACTGTTCTACAGGGAGATTCACTCGAAAGAGGCCCCAAATGTTCTGTAATAACTCTCGCGAGAACTAAGAAATCTGAACGAAACAACGTGCAATGTGCTCCTCAGTATATGGAGCTTCTAACAATCTGGGATGCCCCTGTGTCAGAGCGATGAGGTATGCGCCGGGCAGCCGTTGCGATGTTTAACCTCCATTTGCAACTTCCAGGTTCATACCCCGTACCCCTTTATGTGTCTGGCAGAAAACGGATATCAATTCCAGCATTGCATGTAATGCAATCGATTACACATACGTCAAGGCATGTAGTGTATTTTTTTGGTTCAGATTGCTTCATCCTAACAGGAGTTACAACAGAATATTCGGGGCCTCTTTCAAGTGAATCTCCCTGTAGAATGTCCTCCACCCATTTACACTGTTCTAATATGTTCTCTCTCTATTCAAACTGGTTCATTTGGCTCATCAGTTCTTATTCTGGAACATTCCAAATCCAAATGCCAACATTAGAAAGTTGGTGGTTGTTGGAGATTGTTAGGTCAACATGCACTGGGTTTAAAAGAGAACTCTAAACTTTTTTTTCAAAATTTCTGCATAATAAAATAGTTAAGATGTAAACTAATTGTTTCTGGTGTTTTTTTGTGAAATGCTATTGTAGAGAAACTTACTGACATCTGAAGACTTTAATGCCTCTACAAGCTACACCACAGAAAATCATTACCAGAAACGGTTATGAATATGCTGGCTGAGAATTTGTTATGGTAGTTTTGAGAAGACATTTTGGCCTAAAATATAAATGTTTAAAATCCATTCATGGCAGAGAGGTACATGCAAGGTGTCATAAGGCAAAATAGTACCCAAAGAAAATCTACTTTTTCAGATTTACTACTATTTTACCATTATTAGCATTACATTAACTCAGTAGACACTGGTAGGTTCACTGGTCATTTTGGATGGTAAATAAAATATTCGCACTGTAGATTTCATGACCCCTGGTTCCCTACAACACTACTGTGAAGAAATTTGAGTTGGTAAGTTCCTCTACAATGCACCATTTTACAAAAAAGAAAACTTAGAATTACTTTGTTTACATCTCAAATTCAGTAAAAAATGGGTTCCCTTTAAGAACAAAGTTGCCTATTGTACCTTTAATTAATTAGGATAACTGAATAGGTAAGCCAAACTGAATGGATGAACTTGTTGCACAGATCTGCATGGACTACCTGCTTGTAAAGAAGAGCAAAACTTGTTTATTAAGTGGAAAATGCTGCATAAGCATTGATTTGAAATGTGGCACAGAGAGACACACGTTCACTTGCTTTTTTCAAAAGGGAAGAGATGTTTATCTTGGCCACGCCTCTCTCTTTTACTGATAGACTTCTTAGCTCCTCCCTCTTCCTGCTCCTCCTGTCTGTTTTGCGGCCATGATGCAGCCAGTGTGGGTGGGGCAGTGTGAGCTCCGCCTTCATCCTCCTCTCCGGATGATAATCCGGCCCCAACTTCGTCGCCCTGCCCCAACCCAGTGCCCTTTTCCAGGCCCTGTCGCCCATAACGACGCTGTAGCCTCTCTTTGATTAGAAGGCCTTTCACTAGCAGTGTCCAGTTCGACAAGGCTCGCTTCTCACGCTTCTGTAACAGACAAACAAACACAAACATTACAAAAATGACTCCTGGACAAACATTAAATAAACATTCTTCTTCCTTTCTTGCTGTCTTCCAATATGTTCCTATATGTTGTAATAAAATTTATATTCTAGTCAGGACCTCCGCTACCCAAGAACAGAGTTGCCTGCACAACACATCATGCATTTGCACTGTCAGCATCAAATTAGGATGAAGTAAGAAATGTGCTTCCATTCTAACTTGCCATTCCTTAGTTAGACAACATTAATCTTTTAAACAGTGAATCCTATATAGATTCCTTTGTGAGGACATTATAATACATCATGGGCTCCACTGGGCAAATGTGCATTTGTCAAAGTGGCACAATAAAATCAGAGGGTGCTTTGTGTTAGAGTAATCCATATGTCCTAATTCAGTCTTTGGGCACTTTACCCTTTAACTTTTATAAAGGATGTGTTTGTCAAACTTTTATGAAGGCACCCATACATTACAGAGTGAGGAAACTACTCTTTTATCACAAATCATTTAAACCAGACTCTCACCCACTCTCTCGCTCTTTCCCTCTCATGCACGCACATGCACTGGATGTGTACCTATATTCAGTAATAAGGTTCACCATGATACTCAGCATGCAAGGTACTGTTACTGTGGACACTGCATTTTAGCTGAACAAGCCCTGATTTGACCAGAGATTTTTTTAGATATGCAGAGTAGGTCTGGTTTCACTACGCTGTCACATTGTGAACTTATGCTTAATGTGATGTTTGTACAGATGGCTTAGTGTGTTACTGAACTGAGCTCACAACTCAGGGTAAAGCCGACAATGCTATCCTCTCACATTCTATGTGCTAGCTTGAGCATCTACAAAAAGTCTAGAGGAGACGAAAATGATGCCCATTAAGACGATCAACAAAACAGGTGTCTAGAAATGGAGACTGCTGTGTTATTATACACAGAGCCACGAGACAGGAATCCCCAAAATGTGTAACCAACACATGACAACACATTGTTATTAAAACATGACATTCAGAATGCTACAGGTATGTACATGAATATTTTTCTAAATAAAATACAGCAGGGGTTCCCAAACTGTTGTGTCAGCTGAACCCTTAACCGTAAAGCATTTGTCCTAAGTACCTTTTGAAATTTTTAACAGGCTAATTTTAAATGAAACAGGTATGCATGGCTAAGTTATATAATAAATCTATATTTTCAAAGAAGCTGGATCCAAAGTTGCTCTAAACATCAGACATTTCAGATAATTAAGATGTCTTGGCCACAAAGAATGCTCTAGCTAGCTACTTACTGTAATCTCCATGGTTACAATGTTGATCCCATGGCATGATTCATTCAGTAATTGAAGAGTTTCAATCCAAAATGCTGTGTATCCACTTTTCATATAAAAAGATTTAAATTAAAATAACAGCTGATGTATAATGTGAAACACTTTTTTCTCTGATAAAGGTGGTATTATTCATAATATTGCATTGATATTTTTGTATATGTAAAGCCCACACACACACACACACACACACACACATCTTCTAAACCGCTTATCCTTCTGGGTCACGGGGGGTGCTGGAGCCTATCCCAACAGTCACTGGGTGGAAGGCAGGATACACCCTGGACAGGACACCAGCCCATCGCAGGGCAGACAGACATATATATTCACATACACATTCACACCTAGGGGCAATTTAGTGTGTCCAATTAGCCTGACTGCATGTTTTTGGACTGTGGGAGGAAACCGGAGTACCCGGAGGAAACCCACACAGACACAGGGAGAACATGCAAACTCCACACAGAAAGGAATCGAACCCAGGCCCTTCTTGCTGTGAGGCGACAGCACTACCCACTGCGCCACTGTGCCGCCCAAGCCCACATATATCATGAAAAAAAAGAAAAATGATGAAAGTGGTCTTGTGTTTTAGAACAAAACTCTTCAACTACTGAATTGATCATTATTGAATGGAAATTTTGTTACATTTTGTACTTAAGGTCACCATAAAGTGTTACATTTTACATAGATTTTTTTTTAACTTGTAAAACATTTATTAAAAACATTTCCAACACAGTCTCACAAACCTCCAGGGGTTCTCAAATCCCTGGTTGGGAGCCCTGCACTACAGTGACAATGCTGCGTATACCTTAATAAAATGTTAGGTAATTATTATTAATTATTATTATTGTAATATTTATTTTTTTTATTGGCACGTGTCTAATGTCTAACACACATACACAGATACAAATGTGTGCACACACACACCTCTTGTTCCTTTTTCTGCTGTATCTCTTGCTCATTCTCCCAGCCAGCTTTCAGAATTTCTTGATGTTCCTCGCACACAATGTAGCCGTCAGTGCTGGAACACATTAATCGAGCACATTAGACAACACACTGCTGAGGAAAAGCTGTCTATTCACAGACGCTCTCTCAGACGTTGGCGCATTCATTTCTATTCATGCTCCGTCCTGCACACACTTACACAGCGTGAGCGTATCCTCCATGGTAATCAAAGCCCGTTACCGCAGCAGCACAGTCCAGGTTGAGTTTGCGAGCCACTCTGTGCAGGTTGGGCAGACGCAGGTGCACACATCCCACTGGTAACATACATGGTTTAAACATGTATACGTTTCCAAACTCGTTACGTGGAACCTGCACAAAGAACATAAGCATTACTAAAGATAACTCCCAGAATCAGATTTAATGAAAAAAAAACACATGTACAGGTATAGAGTCTCAAATTCACACTCACCCTGCCATCGATGGCTAGAGGAGGCTGGTACTCCTCAGTCTGCCAGTGGCCAAACAGGGCCAGGTCCTTGTAATCCTTCTGCTCAGACATCATCCTGGCTTTGCGTGAGCGGTTTGAAAAGCCCTTTACCATCTGAAACAACAGGGGGCACATACATAATTTCAGCCATGCAGGAGAGAGTGTATCTCAGTAGCTGGCAATTAATAGAAAAACAAAAATAAACTGAGACAAAGTGCAAAAACAATTTTTACAGAACTTCTCATACATGAATAACTGTTAGGTTAAATTAGGCA
This sequence comes from Colossoma macropomum, assembly GCF_904425465.1. Lineage (NCBI taxonomy): Eukaryota > Metazoa > Chordata > Actinopteri > Characiformes > Serrasalmidae > Colossoma > Colossoma macropomum. The sequence continues at coordinate 29,540,669 of NW_023494793.1, read as the reverse complement.
TGCATGATCACAATCAGCAGATTTTTTGCTTTAAACATGCAATCTGCTATTGTTCAGTTTATTATTTTTATTTTGGCTTACTGGCTTCATATTATTTCATTACGCAACTGGTTTTTCATTTACAGTTCAGTTGCCAGTTCAGTCCATTAAAGAGCAAATATTGGGCCACATTCACCAATATCTTCCTACATTTTTTCTTAAATTTGTTCTTCAGAAAGGTCCTAAGAAAAAGTCTACTTCAGATTCGTGACATGCTCTTAAACCACAGAACTGCTCGCACCTTTGTGCTCTTGAGTGTGAGTAGATTCTGTTCCTACCTAAGAACAAATCACAAATAAGATAAACACTGGTGAAGATCAGAATCTCTATGAAAACTGTGTACTTTTGTTTTTTTTTAATTGTCTTCTTAAGAAAGGTTGGTGAATGTGGCCCAATTTACCTCAGTACGCAAAAGTTTGAACACACTAAACATGTTTTGTAGTTTTCGAAGGGAAAATAAATCAGCATCCTCTACAGGGAACAAATTTAAGTATGATGTTTAAGTGCACAAGTTCTATTTATTTGCATGTTGGAAAAAAATTAAACATAAAATGAGCCATAACTTTTGCATAGGCTGCATTTGATATTTTTTCTTTTTTCACAATATGTTAATTTATTCAAATAAACAAAAATTGTATATTAAAATGTGCAGAAGTGTGTACTCTGTAGAGGATGTGTGGATTTACTTTCACTTAAAAAAAATAAATAAATAAATTCAGCAAACCATGTAATGTGACTAGAGGCGTGTAAACTTTTGCCTATGACTGTATGTTGTGACTTTGGCAAATGTAAGTACTGAACATGTGCTGGTGTGTTTCATACATTCATTCAGCTCATATGCTTTAAGCTTCTGGTTTAAGAAATGCTAATAAAAACTGTCCAAAAAACCTAATCTGGCCATAAAGAAATTGAAAGTGGACATAAAATTTAACGCTTGGTGCATCACTAATATAAACTGCATAATCACATACAATAATAGCAGTTAAAAAGCTGTACAAGAATAAACAATAAAATCAACATTAAATCAACAAAAGAAATCAATCAATAAAAAAGGAAATAAGTCTTAAGGCCTATTTACCCCAGGCAGGATTTGTTCAGAAGAAAAAAATTGATGCAATTTTAAAGTGATACCTTCACAGCAAGTCTGATGCTTTAAAAAAAATGAATATAGGCACAAGGCAGAAGTAAAGAAAGACTCCTCAAGTACTAGCGACAATGAATTTATAATTTCTCTTTTAAGCGTTGCAGCTAAAAGAAACAAAAACTGGCAACAAACTTTTTTTCAAAAAAGCCTGGGCATGAACAGATTAGGATATACCTAAATAAAACAAAAGAAATTAGAGCAGAAATTAGAACAGTCACTGTACTAAAGCATTCACTGTTGCCTTTCAGCTATGATCCTCCACATATTTTCTTTGTGCTTTGCATGTATACTGTCTGCGTAGTCATAAAAGCTTTTAGGCTTATCCACAAACAAGATGAAATGTTCTGCTGCCACCATGATGCACATTCGCTTCTCCTGTAACAATGACAATGGAGCTCTTACTGATCAGCTGGACCTGTGACGCATCTGTACAATGCAGAAAATCAAGCTGGCTCCACTCAAAATTTTTTACACATGACTGTAGTATGTCAGTTTCAGACTCTATGTGAAAAGATAGCATTAACATGCCAGTGTTAGTTTTCAATACTTGACGTGCATTTGTTCCTCCATAAAAATCTGACTCTGTGAGAAAAGATCTTTAGAGACAGAAGAGTTCAAATTCCCTCCCACCTTGTAAGGCTCCTCCCCCAGCCGGACAGTGCGTGCTTCCTTTAGCCAGGTGTCCCTGGAATGCAGCGTGTGGACACAATCCCTAAACATACAACATATACACAAACCACAAAAAACAGCTTTTTACTGCAGAGTTTTCACACTGTAAGGTTCCTGTTGTTAGCTTAAATCTTCTTTAAGCTGACAAAATCTGAGAAGCATATCTTCACATAGGATTCTTAAATCCTTTTCAATAACACAAGTAGCTGCTAAAGAAAGCTACTAGTTTTCCTTCACAGATCAGGAAAACTTTTGGCCGGTGTGTTTACAGCTCAGAGCTTCATCCCTTGCTAAATTACTATAATAATTTTATCTGTGTTCACAAGATGGTAACCTGAAGAGAAAAGTTGACTGAGATAATTATGAGAAAGGTGCAGTGTGAAAAGATATAAAGTTTAAGGTAACAAGAGTGTTCTGAGTCTGTCAGCACTGGTGTGATTTCACTACAGACAACACTTTACCGTGAGTAGACAGCTTCTCCCCGGCAGTAGCCCAGGATGGCCGCAGTGCGGGGGTACAGGGCCTCGTATTTCAGCAGGTGTCTCTCCAGCGCATACAGAGGGTGGTTTTTGTACTCGGATATGGAGGTTGGCAGTGGCTTATCCAACAACTTATCTCGTAGCTGGGGTGGAGGAATGAGGGTGTGAAAGAGAGAGAGAGAGAGATGGAGTCATGTGAATGTGGAATGTATAATGCACTTATGACTTTTAGACTGGCTCTAATCAGTGTTCATTTAAGCTACACAATGTATGTTTTGGGGACCTCTCTGGTGGAAATGTGTAATTGCATGCTCAATATCAAGCTGGACCTTCTTTTTGAACCTGTGCTTGTGATGTTAATATATAAAGATGCATGACGTGGTCCAAAATCTCCTACAAAAACAGACCCGATACCTTGGACTTTTAAACTATTATTTCAGGCTTTACATGATGACTTGCAGCAGCGCACACATACCATATTTTAGCATGTTTTTGCTTCTCCTGACTCAGTAATACAGTGTCTTTTAATTTTAACAAAAAGAAATTACATATGTGACAATATCATTCAAAAGTTTTGAAACACGTGTCATATTAATAATTGCTATTATTTTATTAAATAATAATTTCCATGTGTAGATTGAAATGTTGTAAATTAGACAATAAAATTTTTGGATGTTTTATTCATTATTATATATATATTTTTGGAACAATTACAAAGTCTACATACATTCAATAATCGTTTTCTATTGCCTTAAAAGGGAATTCCACTTTTTCAAAAGTTTTGCATAATTACATGGTTAAGATGTAAACAAAGTCCTTTGTTGTGAAATGATCCTTTCTAGAGAAACTTATTGGGTCAGAATTATTCACAGTGGTGGTGACAAGAATCAGACAACTGAAATATTTACTTCCTCTAAAAGTTAACCCATGGAAAATGACTACACAAAATAGTAACATGTACACTGCTAGATGTCTGAGACATTGCTTTATGATAGTTTTAAGATGAGATTTTGGCCTAAAACATACTTTTAAAATCCATTCACAGCAGTGAAGTGCATGTAGAACTTTGTAAAGCAAAGAAAAACATTTTAAGAAGGATTTACTACTATTTTAGTATTATCAACATTGCATATAAAACTCACTGGTCATTATGGATTGTAAATAAAAAAAAAAACTTTTGCATTATAGACTCATAGGTTTCCTTCACCATTGCTGTAAAGAAAGTCCCATTTCACATCCAATATCCAATCCATACTTTGTTGATAATTTTGCAGAAATGTTCAAAAATTCCTTCTAGGTTGCCCACTTTTACATTGCATCACTGCTACTATGTTCATCATTCTGAATACATCTAAAATACAGTTTTTACACCTTCTTATAAATTATTTAAAAGCTATGAAGTTGTGCAGTACTAGTATCGTATTAGAACCTATTTATACAAGTATCTGCAACAAAACTGGTTTGGGATTTTATATTATTTTAATGGTAATTAAAAATATAAATAAATCATGTGCTAGTGTGTATGCATGTGAATGAGCAGCCACACCAAAACAGTCAAACACTGTTAACCAAATAGGCAGTGTGATTTGAGATCTGATAAAGACACACACAAAACGTGTGCACCTTTCTTTGCAAGTTTCTTCTGGCGCTTATACTGCAGGTATTACAGTGTGCTGGACTTTTGTCTTCTTGCTAGTCTGCACTTTTAGCAGTCCTACAAACTTTTATGGAAGAATCTGAAGGTACATTGAGCTCTGTTTTGGTTATCATCATTATTAACATTTACTTGATCTCACACACAAACATGAAAGGATGTTTGCATGACAGCAGTACAAATATTTTCACATAAAAAAAAATTCCAGTGTAAGTATATATGCATGTGAACATGTAGTCTTTACCTCTTTGTCCTCTTGTTGCTCTCGTTCAGAATCTGGACACTCGTAGAAATCTAAAGTCTCCTCCCACCACTCCGAGTCGATGCGTCGTCGCCGTGATGACGTAAGCCAGGTGGGGTCATACCTAGTGCTCAGGTCTTTTAGGTAGCCCTCACTGTCCACTCCCACGACGTATGTAATGGGCTGAGTGGCCTGCTTGGTGCAGAGCTGCGGTTTGCCCACTCCTTGATTAACATCAACACACACCCACCTCTTCGCCCCCTCAAGGTACACCTCTATCCACTCGTCATCTCCTTTTCCCTGCCTGCGCCTCCCTCGACGCTTTGTTTCCTCATGTTCTTCTTCTTCGAAGTCATCATCCTCCTCCTCTTCTTTCTTTGCACCCTTTTTGACCCCGCTTGACCGTCGCCGCGCCTTGCCTTTGTCCTTTCCTTTAGTCTTTGAACTCCTTTTTGACCTCTTACCTCCATCTTCTGAGTCATCACTCTCTTCCTCACTGGTCAGCTGAAACTCCTCTCCACCACTAGCTTCCTCCTCCTCACTGCTCTCTTCTTTGTATGACACTTTCGATGCAACACTCCTCCTTTTGGTGTTTTTTGGCCGTTGTCCCCCAGCTGCTTCTTTTTCTTTGTCTTCTTCTTCACTCTCATTCTTTTTCTGTCTCTTTCCTCCCTTCTGCCTCTTAGTCCCAGTGTTGGCACCGAATGATCGTTTGGACCCAGGAGACACTTTGGGTTTTTCTGGCTTTTCATCAGGTTCATCAGAACTGTCTTTAGCAGCAGGACTGGTGGAGCTTTGAGTTTTATTCTAAAACAGAAACACACGTTCAAGTAGATCATATATATTAATAAAAAGATAGAAGTTTCACCCGATTCTCATTAAGTACCAAACAGGCAGTGTCATTAGAGATCTGACATAGACAACACAGATAAAAACTGTAGTTAAAATAGAAAAAAAAAACTATAGTTACTATAGTCTGCTTGACGTTTTGTCTTTTTGATAGTCTGCACAATCAGCAGTCCTAAAAACCTTTTTTGGGCAATTTGTTGGTGCCTTGAGTCTCATTTTGGTTTTTATCATCATTATTAATACTTACTTGATCTCACACAGAAACATCAAAGGGTGTTTGTGGAACAGCACAAACATCCTGAACCTCAAATCTTATTTTTTTTAATGTTCTAGAATTTTAGCACTGATGCTTCATATGGTTATCAGCTGCCTCCATACAGCACTGTGCAAAAGACCACTTTCATTTATTTAATTTCCAGTCAAAATGGAACATTATTAATTTTTCAGGAGATATTTCTTATGAGATAACCAGTCACCATCAGATTAACACTGCTTAAAGCTTTCATTTTTGACAGATGTGAGAAAATCAAGCTCCACTCAAATCTGAAAAAAATTAACAGGTGTTTCTGCCCATCCTTCTACTGTGAGAAGACACCTCAACACTATGGCTCTGAAAGGATGTGTAGCTGTCAAGAAGCCATTACTGAAATAGTAAAAAAACAGAAGAAAATTTGCAAATCAAACAAAGCAGCAGCTGCCGTTCTCAGAACAATAAACTGGCGAGTCCTGAACTTTGGAGGTGTGGAAACATAAATAAAGTCTGCAGTGTTTCGGCCCCTGAGGAATGGAGCCTGACACATATGCTGCAGATCATCAACAAATCATCAGGATTGGCCTGGCTTAAATGTGTTGTGAAAATACACATCTGTTGTGGAGATACCAGACTAAAACCAGACTATTACTTTTTGTAAGTGAGAACTTAAGAAATCACAAAAATTACAAACCCACACAGATGTACCTTTTTAGTTGGTTGTTTGAATGGTACAGGCTGTAATGAGAGCACCAATCGACAGAATAGTTGCAGCGACCGTAGCATCAGCAGGAACAGCTACAGAGAAAAATGACATCATATGCATCACTTCATGCATCCATGTGAACATCATAACTGATGATATACATAACAACTGATGATATATTCAGAAAAGCATACTGTAATGCAATTTACCAAAAACATGACATCTCATCACATTGCCCACTTGTAATCCAGAGCAAGACTGCAGTTATTACACTTTTATAAACATGTCGCAGGCCAAAAAAGTTAAAATTTCACTCACATAGGTCATCTCTTCATGATCACGTGCTGACAGACTCCCCAAACGTCTCTCCAGCACCCCCCGCAGTTCCACACCCTTTTCTTCAGGAAGCTCAGGGTTTAGCGTAAACGTTGCTCTAAACCTGGGAACAGCCAGCCCAATTACACGCACACAGAGATCAAAGATATGTCAGACAAGATTAAAACATATGCAGAGCCATTAGACAAGATTAAATGCACAGCCACGCAATAAATGAACACAATTAAAGTGATTGATTATTCTCACCACTTCAAAAGGCCCTCAAGGAAACCTGTGTTGATACGTTCTGTAACAACACTGGTGAAGTGAGCGGGCAGTAAGGACAGTGCAATGGCCAACAGGTCAGGCTCACAGCAGAGGTGGTTCCGGAACAGCCCACCGGCCAATAAACACAGCAGGTGAACCTGAATGACAGGGAAATGACAGCAATATGATGAAATGCCAAGTCAAACCTGTTTTGATGACTTTGGCCAAAATGCCAGCTAATAATGCCAAACCATAAAGTCACATGCAGCAAAAATGCCAGTCAAACATTCCAGGAGTAGGTTATAGAGGACAGCGAGTACAAGAGTCAGAGCACAACTGTACATATAAAAAACGCCTGCATTCAGACACACAAACATACACACCCACCTTGTGTGTATCTTCCAGCAGCTCCTTGTTAAAGCGCTTCATCATTCGGCGCAGGTAAGTCTCAAATTCAGCTTTCCGCTTCTCCCTGGCAACAGTTACCATGGTGTCATGCTTTCCAGCTGTCATTCACTGATCCCTACTGATTCTATTGGCTGACAGTATGACAGGCAATGGCATCTGTCCAAGATATGTCACTTGGCATTTGAGTACGTTCAACTTTCAGTTATATTGTAACTTCAGGAAAAGTTTAGAAAGTTACATAATATATCAGAGCCAGATTCATAAAAACAGCAAAGCAATCACATTAATCTGAATAAGAGAGACGAGTCATTTATCAAGCCCCATCACATTCTATTAGTTTCACCCACACACACTCACTTCCTCTGTCTCTTGTGCATGGCCTCAGCTGTCTCGATCTCAATCTCTACTGGCTGAGATGGGACTGCAGGCTCTAGCTCAGTATCCACAGGTCCCAAGGGGCCGGCCAGTTCTGAGAAAATATGCAAAAAAAAATTCTTTTAAATCGTTTTTAGGCTTGTAACTCACAAGAATACTAAACATTTGTTCTCAAAAACTCTTTTTATGCATGTAACCTTAGGAATGTGTGCACTAAAGTAGGTAATATGGCAAAAATACAGTACTGTGCAAATGTCAGAGATTACCCATGTAATTTTCAATCAAAATGGCCATTCTGAACCATTTACTCATTTTTCAGGAGTGATTTCTAAGGAGATTAGATATAAGATAATGATCTGGCATAAGAAAGGGAAAGTCAAAAAAGAATAAATGAAAAAAAATCAAGTGTTTCCAACAAACTGTTAAAATGAATAGGGAAAAAAATGGAACTCCTAACAATCATGCAAAATCTGGTTAACCATCAAAATGGTCACCAAATGATAAGCCGTACTTAAAGGCTGTCAGGAAGCTGTTACTGGGAAAAACAAACAGACAAAAAGAACACATGCAAATCAAACAAAGAAGCTGCTAGTTATTTTTAGAACAATGGACTGACCACCCGAGTCCAAACCTCTTCATTACTGACTGCGTTTGGGATTACTTGGATCGTGAGATGCAGAAAATGGAACCAGCTTCTAAGACTCAACTTTGGAGGTATAGAACAATATTCCTGCAGATTTCTTTGAAAAATTGAAAGCAAATCTCCTGAAAAGAACAGACACACTTAATACTGAAAATGTAAAAATGTATTATCATATCTAGCTGCTGAGGTTTGTTGTGCTGTGTAATTTTCAGTTTTTTCTGCTTTTATCATGCTGAAAATGAACAATTTGTGCTTAATGGTCATTGAAATTAAATAAATGACTGTGGTCTCTAACTTTTGCACAGTACTATATACTATAAAGATATATACATTATCACAGTATACCATGTGCATCACAACATTTACTTTTTCAGAGGTTCGGAACAGAAAATAAGCCCTAGTAGTGCCGTATTTAATAAATAATGTGAAAAAGCCATGGGTACAGATTTTTTTTTATGTAATGTCTCACATACATTATGCACTGCATTAAATCCAATTAAACAAGACTAATTATGCTCACTTTGTATTGAAGCAGTTGCTCAGTGTTCTTTCTGTGGTGACGATATCCCAGATGTGCTCAGAAAAGCATAATGTGATGTAATTTATGAAAATAATGATAAAGTACCATCACAGTGCCCACCTCTAGTGTGTGCCGCACTCACACACACCCTCACCTTCCACTTCCTCCCACTCATCTTCATCACTCTCCTCACTCTCGCCATCCTCTTCTCCTTTCTCCACTTCTTTCTCTTCTTTCATCTTGTCGTTTGGTGTGGTGCACTCTGGAAATGTCACACCCACGTCCTCACGGGGATCACTCATGTCCTCAGGCTCTTCCTTCACTGGCTCTGTGACCTGGAAGTATTTACTCGTCAGCCCGTCCGAGGGCTCGTCTGCCTTTTTTAGGGATGCACGATCATATCGGAATCATATCGGTATTGACTGATAATTGCTTAAAAATAATTAGCGGCATCGGACAGATAAAGATTAAGCTGATTTAGATTAAGCTGATATTTCAAACTGGTATTTGATGACCTACTTATTGTACCCTGGAAGAGGTACATGTTTAGGTGAAGCTGGTCTATTGTGCTAAAATATCTACACTTTATTCATTTTACTGCATTTGAAACTTATTATTAGAAATAAATGTTACACTTCTCCACACTGCTAATCCAGCTAGATGTAGTCCCATTTTCAAATTTTTATAATGGTTTATGTATCGCCATCAGCAGATTCAGTTGTATGCAAAAGTTTGGGGGTCAAATTACATTGTTTTTTAAGTGAAAATAAGTGAACACATCCTCTACAAAGAAAATGCTTTTGCACATGTAAATGCACATCATATTGGGGAAAAACATAAAATGTGGCATGTGCAAAAGTTATGGCACATTTTATATTTTATGGTTGTTTTCAATATGTTAAACTTAGCAAATAAATAAAAACTGCACAAAAAATAGCAGAAAAATGCCATATATTAGTTTGTACCCTGTAGAGGATGTGTTGACTTCTTTTCACTTAGAAAATCAAGAAAACATGTAACTTGACCAATGCTCTAACTTTTGCATTTACCTGTATGTACACATAAAATATCAGATATTGACATCAGCCAACATTTACTATATCGGTGGACCCCTACCTTTTTTGATGCTCGGCCTCTGGGCTTTGAGCTCTTGGTGACATTTTTGGCTCCAGTGCTGTTTCCTGATGAAAAAACAATGAATATCAGAAATAAAAATGTAAAAATAAATTTGCCATTTATGCCAGGCTGCTGAACCCAACACACAAACATATACAAACACACTTTTTCCCCAGCTTCAGCATGACAGCCAGTAGAATGCACTGTCTGTATACGTCAATATACTGCCATATCACTGTTACATCCTATACCTTAAAAAAGAAATAGATGCTCGTAGACAAACACTATGGCACAATTTTAAGATTAATGGGATTAATGAAGCCATCAATCAATCCCAATCCATGGCATGTCAAGAAATAACATATTCCTATGGACAAAACTGACCACAAAAAGTACCAGACTGAGTTACAACTCCATTGGAAATGCACAGGGATTATTGTGACCCCTTTATGAAGATTTTGGGTAGTGATGCAATAATGTTATTTTTTCAGGACCTATGATCAAGAAATATGGAAATGATATTTATGAGGGTCACTAACAAGACTTTTGAGCAATACGTGGAATATGCAGTAGTTTTTTTTTTTCTCTCTCTCAAAAATCCCACTCTATTTGGTCAATTAGGACCCCCTCCTACCTCTGCTACTGAGTTGTGTTGGCAGGAGGTGCACCAGTTATTGACAAAACAAATGCACAAGAGCAGCCATGCAAAGTTCCCCAGCTGCAACCTGCAACTGCAACTGCACTGCACCCTCCTCCTCCACTCACACAACACCATAAAACATTATCTAACTACAGGCCATTCACATTCACTACCACACGACCAATCCCAATATATTTATATGACTTTATATGACTAGCATATAGCAAGTTCTAGTCATAATGCACTTATTATCAGCGCCATACTAGCAGAATCTCAGCTAATAGTCAACACAGTAAACACTGCAGTGAAAGTGAGGCATATAAGCTAAGTTAGCTAACTACAGTTTGCTACAGCTAGTATATTATAAACACACTCGTGTTTGGTGTTGAAGTTCTGGAGTAGCAGCTACTGTCTACCTTTGGTCTTCGGCGTTTTGGGAGCTTTGGGAGCTTTTGGAGCTTTGCTCTTCTTCGCAACCTGCTTCAGTTTCTTTGTTGTGTCCTTTTCAGTGGCAACACCTGCTATCTTTTTATGTTTAGCCATAATGCCGACGCGCAGTCCGTTTCAGTTTCGCACTGTACAGAGTTCAGCAGTCCGGTGTATTTGGAGAGAAGGCCTTAGGGACACTACACGTGGAGCTACTTATGTAAACCCATTCACACATCGCAGTTACTCAACACGGCACCCTCCATCCTTTCATAACACAGAAAAAGCGCCGCAGCTCTGGAGCTGAGGTCTCTGCAGACGTCACATCCACTTCCTACCAACAAATGCTACTAGCAGACTGGAAGCTGCTCCGCCCGCTAGAGGGCAGTGTTGCGCCAAGTTAATACAAAAATGTCTGGGAACCCAGAGATCCGCACAGTTTCAGGTGTTTTCTGTCCTCAGTGCACCTCATCCCGCTCATGAGGAGTTTGATAAATACTTGATAGATTAGGAGTGTCGAGTCAGAGAATCATGGGTCTCAGGACTGGAGGTGAAAACCACAGGATCTACTTCAGTGACCTGCCCTGCACATTTTAGTGTTTTTCCAGTTCTAACACACCCATTTCAACACAAGGATGGTTTTCAAATGAGCCCCTCCAACGAAAAAACACGTTAACCATTTCCAGCTATTTTGTTTTCTATTTTATTTTGTACACATGCTTTATTAAATTTTAATGACTTCTTTTGCATTTCAGTTTATTTTAAATACAGGACATTAAACAATGCCAAATCATGCTTATATGTTTTTTTACTAAAAATGTCATGTACTATTTTTGTTGCAAGGGCTCAATCAATATGTGCAGACCTGTGGTGCTCTAAGACAAGGGTTGTGATCCACTGGCCAATAACACAGATTCCTAACCCTGGTCTTGGGCCGCATCTGAACAGTTGAATGAAGCTTCTCTTACTGTCTGCTTTCTTTGATTTTGACTGATCTGTATCTGGCACTGATCTGGCAGAGCTGACTAACACAAAGATCCGCTTGGGATATCAGGCAAAATCAAGGAAAGCAGGTGTAGACTGCCCTTTACTCTGCACTTTCTCTTTCTTGCACTTTCCCCATTCCCAATACACAAATCAGCTAATTTATTATTTATTATTATTATTATTTATTTATCACTGATTTAGCACATTAAAGTCAGTCTTTTGGTCACATTGGACTGTTAATTTTTAACCAAACAATTTAATCCCCAAGTCAAGTATTCCAATAACATGTAATCGAATACTGTAGACTATTAGATGTTCATCCAATGTATAACTACACAAAATGTCATCACTTTAGACCCACTTTTCCAACCCTGATCCTGGAGGATCCACCTGCCCGCCATTCATGCTTTTGTGATTTCCTGCTGTAACACACCCACTTCAACTCAGGAAGGGCTTATAAATTAGCTAATATGTTCAATTAGGTGTGTTGGAAACAGGCAAAACACTAAAACACAAGCAGTAATCCAGGACTTGAGTTGGGAACCACTGCTTTAGACCAACCAGAACAAAAACTTTTTTTCTATTGTGCTAAATGTAGTTGTTGGCCATGAATGAGTTAATCTGAATAAAAGATACCAGAATTGAAGCTCTATTTGCACTGCAGTCAGTTTATTAAGGTCCTGATCTTTAGCTGATGAATGCAGGTAAACTACAGGACTTTAAAGTGTGATATGACTAGGGCTGTTAGGTATTCCAGCATGAGTTTTGGGGAGCTTTGGGGAGAGTAGCACATTGGTATCTTTATGTCCATGAAGACATTTTAACCCTGTTTCTGTTGGTTGGATGTATGCAAAAGTTTGAACACCACAGTCAAATTACATGTTTTGTTCATTTTCATTTGTGAAAATATGTTAACACATCCTTTATAGGGAAAAAAAATAAATATGACTTTATATGACTAGCATATAGCAAGTTCTAGTCATAATGCACTTATTATCAGCGCCATACTAGCAGAAGTAGTCAACACAGTAAACACTGCAGTGAAAGTGAGGCATATAAGCTAAGTTAGCTAACTACAGTTTGCTACAGCTAGTATATTATAAACACACTCGTGTTTGGTGTTGAAGTTATGGCATTTTTCCTGCAAATATTAAGCACAATTTCTATTTCTTTGCTGATATTTGGGGAAAAAACATACTAGTATACTGCCATCATTTTGTACAGGCCACATTTTATGTTTTATGTATTTTGTCAATATGATAAAAACAGCAAATAAACAGTGATTATGCAGTAAAATATGTAGAAGTGCGCTCTCTGTAGAGGATGTGTTCTTATTTTGCATTAGAAAATCAACAAAACATGTAATTTGACCAGGGGTGTCTTTTGCATATGACTGTATTTAGGTAGGTCTCAGGTATTTAGGTAGATGCCAGTAGTTTGAACAATGTTGAAGAATCTGAAAAGTACTGATTTTTCATGTTGATTAATAGTCTTTTTTTTAATACATCATGTCCACCTCAACTACTTGAGGTCTTTTTGAACCAAAATGCAGCTGCTTAAGACAGCATTTTTTTAAATAAACAGTTGCTACCACAGCATAACCATGAATGCATTTTCTAAATGATGAACATCATGATGACTCAGGAAGAGCTTATCCAGCTTCTTGAAATGATTAAATCTATCATGGCACTGATTTATAGCCCTGTAGTGCAGCTGACAGAGTGAAATTCAAAGTGTAGTTTATTTTCTGACATATTGGTAGATGTGTGTGGTGTGTGTGCCTTGAAAAGTCAAGTGTTAAACACTGAATATACTGTTGAAAAGAATGAGAGAGAGAGAGAGAGAGAGAGAGAGAGAGAGAGAGAGAGAGAGGGAGAGGGAGAAAGAGAGAGGGAAGGACAGTGAGACAGAGAGGGATAATCACATCAGAGAGCATCCACATAACTTCATTTATTTAAAGTTTCAGGCATTGATTATTACTTTCATGACTTAATTAATATGTAAATGCAAGTTTTAACACCTTACATACACCTGTTCTTGGCTCAGGTCATCAAACCGAATTATAGTTGATCAAGCACTGCAATGGCTTCACATGAAATGGGTATAAGGCCTACATGTTACTAAATTTACTACAAAGGACTGGAAGACTGAACAGACCTGTTTGTGTTCTTTTAGATTACTTAGATGTTTTTTAAATATGAATATTTGTGTTGTTCCAGATTTGAGTAGCATTTTACTGCAAATGCATTTAGCTGAACAGTGTCCATTTGAATGCACAGGTTGTGTGACTGTAATATGAATATTTGTCACTGCATGGTAAATGGAGAGAACACTAAGTTCCAATATACCACCAGTATGAAAAACATAATCCCTTTTTGCAGCTGTGAAGGCATGCAACAGATCAGAGCTATGTAGAATAGGCAGATGTTAATACGTAGAATAAAAAGCAGAATAAGTAGGTTCTGTCCTGCTGACATGCACATTCATAATGATAATTCTGTATTCAAATCTCCATTATTTTGATACTAAGCTTACACGGAAATCACAAAATCAGGCCAAGTGATGGTAAAATCATCAGGCCTTTGCTGTGGCATGTATAATATACTGAATATGAATGATATGAAAGAATTGATAGACCAGTGTAATTTGTTTTCATGGCATTCAGCACCGTCTGCTTTTAGGCCTGAAGGAAGGTTTGGCCAGGAATCCACCCAGAGTTTCTCCATCTCCATCCTTATAAACCTTGCAATTTCACCATCCTTTGTCAAATGTATTTTGTACCAGGTGTGGTATATACTTGGGACCTGTTTGATAATGTTGATCAAACTATATAGCTTGAAGGGGAGACGCAACAGGTTTTATCTGCTTCCAAGAGGTGTGTCTGTCCCAGATGGGTGGTACTGGACACAGAGAATTGGTTACAAAGTCAGAAAGAAAAGCATTAAAAATCAGTAAAAGTAGCATTTATTTTTCAATCTACTAAATAAATACCATACATATAAGCCACACTCAAGTGTATCAGAACAACACATTGATAGCCCCTGGTGCTGAAATAGAACATGTAAAGCACCACAGGAATGCTTGGGTGACTTGTCCCTGTTCAGTAGCATAAAGAACAACATAAAAGCCTCTGTGTGTTATCAAATGACAGTTTATTATTTATTAATTTCATGCAGTCAAAAAGTCCATGGCGTATAGTAGTTGCTCTGAAATAGCTCATCTAAAGATGCCAGTGGGTGAATGAATATCATAAGCTATGTGCAAATAAAAACGCCTTTAGAAATGCATGATTGTGGCTTTAAAGCTCAGAGTGATGGCTCTCTGCCGGTGTTAAACTGGCTCTCACAGACATGAATCAGCTCACTGCAGGCCCGCTTTAATGAGCACAAGGCTGCACCTTTACTCATTAAAGTTCAGCAACTGAGGTCTATTAGAGTTATGTGTGTACGTGTGTGTGTCTGTGTGTGTGTGTGTGTGTGTGTGTGTGTGTGTGTGTGTGTGTGTACCTGGTGCCGTCGATGCAAATGAACAGCTGTCTTTGCGCCGCTCCGCAGCAGATGTCCAGCTCGGAAGAGAGAGAGTGCGCGTGCGCATATGTGTGTGTGTGTTCATATTACTTCAGAGAGCTGTCTGTAAACTCGATTGGCAGCACAGTTTCAAACAGTCTCCCTGCAGCAAGTAGGGCTCGCTGGGCATCTGTGCCCGGATCCGTGCCAGCACAAGTATGCGTGTGCCAGCACAAAGATGTGTGTTTTTGTGTGTGTGCCTTATAGTTGACAGGTGAGGACAGTTGTTTGGCACCCCTTTCGCCACTGCCCTCCACTATGACGGTCCCCATGACGACGCAGGCCCCCAGCCCTGCATGGCTTCCATCCCTATATGAAACTCACAACAGTCAGATAGGAATAAAAAGCCATACAGGACAGCAGGCAGAGCAGGCAGGACAAAAGAGAGCAGCTGCACATGAAGTTTAGGCCACTCTAGTATGTCTTCATAAACCTGGCTAAGTGGTTAGTTCAGTCTAGGCTAGCTAGTTTAGACAAACCTAGCAATAAAGGTTAAGCTAGTTTGTTCTGGTCGACCTAGTCTTGATACACCAAGCAAAGAGGTCAGGCTGGTTTGGTCTGGTATTGCTCATCTTGGTAAGCCTGGTTAAGAGGTTTGACTAGTTTATTCCAGTCTAGCTTGTCTTGGAAAACCTGATTAAGAGGATAATTTATTCTAATTCAGCTTACCTTAACAGACTCGGCTAAAAGGTTAGGACAATTTATTCTAGTCCAGCTAGTCTTGATGATCTCAGCTAAAAGGTTAGGCTAATTTATTCTAGTCCAACTAGCCTTGCTGAACTCAGCTACGACGTTAGGCTAAATTATTCTAGTCCAGCCAGTCTTGGTAAACCTGGTAGACTAGTAGAGGATAGACTAGTTTATTCGGTATAGCTAGTCTTAATAAACTTGGTTAAGAGGTTTGGCTAGTTTATTCTAGTCCAGCCTAGCCTTGAAAAACTAACAGGTTAAGCTTAATTCTGGTGTAGCTAGTCTCGATAAACCTGGCTAAAATGGTCTGGTCTTATTAAACATGATCATTATTCCATGGTGAAGCTGAAAACTAGTGACAAGGCCAGCCCTCCATTTCTGTATTTATTCCGTCTGCTACATGGTTAGTACAGCCTTTAAAACCCAGCCTTAATAAACCCCACCCCAAACTTCACATCTGGATGGTCATTTCCAAGTGGATGGTCATTTCACAGGAGTGCACGTTAAATTGAATGAAGGAGCCAGTGCCACGTTTCTACGCATTTCTTAATCGATCTGCTGGAAGAAAACACCCCCACTCGCACTTGTTCCCCTGCAGTGTGGCTCTCAGTCCAGGCCATAGTCATTAACCTGGCGAGGCAGCGTTCTAGCGCTCCTGGCGGAGCGGCTCGGTACTGCAGCGGCGCCGTAGTCCACATGGACAGAGATGGTCAGGACGATCTCACCTGCTTTTCCCCCGCCATACTCACCACCGCCACCACCACCACCACCAAGGGTGATCCGACCGCTGCTCTAGACACGAATAACGTCCCGCATCCGCGTCTAAAAACTCTGCACCAGCCAAAGGGCATCAAACGGGGGATCTGATGATAAAAGCCACACACACACACACACACACACACACACACATACAGCGGTTAAAACGTGAATACAGATAACACACATTGTAATGTAAAAGCTATACGCGTCATTCCTGCACCATGTAACGGAGCGAGCGGCTTCATTGCGCGTGCAGACGGTCGGGAAGCACCTGTTGTCCGCCGTTAGCTGATCCTGCGAGCTTGAACCGGCGCCGTCTGTTGTCCGGTGCGTCTCGCCGGTCCGTCCGGCGCAACAGGAGGCAAGAAAGGCACGAGGGAAACGGGAAAAAAGGTGGTTTTGGAAGGACAGCACTGTACCTGGTGAGGTTAAACCATAGCCTGTTTCCTGTGGAGCTGGAGCAGGTGAAAAAAACACTTGCAGCGCGCGAAAGGCGCCCGTGCCGCTGCTAGAGTCACAAAAATCTCCAAACTGCGCAACGTCGCTGTTCAAACGCCGGGACCGGCGGGTCCGCGCGCGCTGCGTGTGTTTATATAGAGGAAGGCGCGTGCAGCGCGTGGCTCGAGAGGAGGAGGAGGGGATCAGCGAGCCCGAAGCAGCGGTGTACACGGTCCCGAGAAGCGGACGGGAGCTGTAGAAAGTTGGCGGCGAGAAACGGAGGGAAGGTGGGCTCGCGCTGCTGCTCGTCCGACAAGTGCCGGGGTTTGGAGCGGCGCTGCGCATCTGCGCGCGTGCGTGCGTCCGTCCGTCCGTCCCTCCGGTTGGGTAGGTGGTGGTGGCGGTGGGGGGAGAAAGGCTAGATCCCCCTCCACACCCCCCACTCCTCCTCTTCCTCCTCCTCCTCCTCCCTCGCCGCCTTCGGGACAGCCAATAGCGAGCGGGCAAAAGGAGGCAGCGAAGGCGACGTTACCTGAGCGCGAGACGGAGCTTCTCTCTCGCGCGCGTGCGGACTCTCTAGCAGCCTCTCTTTACATATACACACAGCCACGAAACACTCACGCGGGGAAGAGTAGGCACGGGACAGAGGAAGGACGAGAAAGAGCGCTTAAATATGCACGCGGTGTGTGTGCGTGTGCGTGCGTGAGCGCGTGTGTGTATGTGTGCGCGCACGTGCACGTGGGCTCTTTTCATACCCACTACACTCTGAGCGCACATATAGATAGATATACATGTGCTTGTGTGTGCTTTTGTGTGTGTGTTTAGTGCTTTGTGGGGACTCACAGGAGAAGAATTCGAAAATCTATGTGTTATTAAATCTTTAAGATGAATGGTTTGATATAAAAACCTCAGGCAGATTGTTTTAGATAAAGTTATTACATAAACTGGTTACAAATGAATATATGAAAATAATGTAGAGTTGTGTCTTAACTTTTCAAGCGACAAAACTAGTTTTTCACATCTGGATCTAGTATCAGCCTAGCCTGTTTAGTGGTAAAAGCCAAGCTATCTCTGCCTTCTCAGTCTCCTCCTTAACAACACATCCTTGGCAACAAACTCACATTAAGGCACTCGTGTTTTGGAGTAGCAAAGCATAACATAACACATTTACTGGCAAATATTACAGTATATTTACAGTTCAGTTAAAACATAAAATCAGCATTTCACTGAATTGTTGGTCTGTATATGGGTAGGTGACATGATATTCATGTTTTGTGTCCAAATCCATTATTTTCCCCTCCAAAATGTAATAAATACATGACATCTATCAATTTTTTAAAACAATACCCTTTTATGTGAGACAATTTACAGTGTATCAATAAAAAAATGTATTTTAGTCTCTTTTTCCCTCCAAATGTCTAAAAAATGTTTGTTGGTACAACTGTGCAACCATATATGTTGATTAAGTAAATAAAAAAAAATATCAAAAAAGGTAATTTAGTTATATCAAATTCTAAATAAAATAGTATGGCATGATATTATGTTTAAAAACTATAAAATAAAAACCATGTTGCAAAATAAGGCAACTTTAAAAGTACTCAACTTACTGAAAAACCTTTCTACACAAGTTCTTACTTCCTCAAATGTCAGGCAGCACAACAAAAAACAAAAGACTTTTATTTTGACACACTTTTACGAAAGAGGGGCCAGGTTATTTCATTATAAAGAAGCCCCACGTGACCTTGGTGCAATGCCAAGGTCAGTAGCCCATTTCACAAATGTTGGAAAAAATGTCATTTTTGAGTCACAGTTAGAACAGCTCAGTTTAGCATGTCAGGTGGTCTGACCTCAGGAGAGACAATGTAAATGTGTAATTAGTATAATAAAGTTTATTTATTTGAAAAAAATATATGAACTCAAGTTCAAAGACAAAGTAATTAGTCTGAAAAGTCAGGTGGCACAACCAGTAAGTCAAATTATGCAACAAGACCAGTACAGTTTTAATAACTGAAATAGGCAATTAAAAGCCTTGATAACATTAACTATATTTAAGATATAAAAACCACATAGATGTTAATGCAAATATATATATATATATATATTATATATATATATTATATATATATATATATACATATATATATATATGCAGACATAAAAATGCGCATCATGTCCTTTTATTAAGATTTTAAAAAAATTGTCATCTCAAAAACCTTATTTGTCATTGGCCTGTATTTACTCCATCTTCATGTGATGAAACATAATGAGTACCCAAATAGTAATTTCTGCATTTGAATACTGGCACCTTGAATGGTTAACTGAGTGCTCAAGCACTTGTGCACATTCCCAGTATTTAATTATCAACATCATTTAAAAAGTTGAAAGACTGTAGGTTCCCTGGTCACTTTGAACCGTTAAAAAAAAGTTTGTATTTGTGTTGTAGACATTGTGACCTCTGGTTCCTATCACTACCAATGTAAACAAATCTGATTTGTTACGTTTTTACACAATGCACCATTTCACGTCAAACTGCTCTGAATGACTTTGTTTACATCTTAAAACTGAATTATGCAGATTTTTTTTTTTTTAAT
The DNA here is from genome assembly GCF_904425465.1 of Colossoma macropomum. NCBI lineage: Eukaryota > Metazoa > Chordata > Actinopteri > Characiformes > Serrasalmidae > Colossoma > Colossoma macropomum. The sequence continues at coordinate 29,520,897 of NW_023494793.1, read as the reverse complement.
TGGTAAAATTCATCTTTAAGGTTGGGTTCATTTACAGTCAAAAGGAAGACCCCACAAAGATAGGAATACAAACTTTGGACTATCTTTAAACTTTTTTTTTACTCTGCCAGGCGCCCATTCCTCACGGTTGTCCTAACGACAGAGACTGAAAGTCAGGACCCTTGAGACAAAAGACAACTATCTACAGCGAGAAAGAGGAAAAGCAAACTACTCTAGACTCCAGGGCTGTTCGGAGAGTGAAGGGCCCCTGGGCTCCTCACTGCATTCCTCAGCGTTTCCTCGCGCCCCTACGCCTCACGTCACGCTGGAGAGGGGGGCGGTACAGTCCCCAAAGCACAGGCTTTATTTTCCGCAGGCACTAGTACAGCCATTTAAAGCAAATGTCAATGATGTCACCCTTATATCTGCCTCCCTTTGTTTGGGTGGTTTTGTATTGTGCCAACTGAAAATAATTGTTTGGACTCATAAAAGGAACTATGGAGGAGGCCATGCTGGCTTTGTTAGTCATTTTTAGATCTTGAAAAGGAAAAAAAAATGCTGATTATCTCAACGGGCCTGAATGAGGAGGATTCTGTCAGCGTCTTATTGGACCAGACTACCTGTTCTCTGAAGTGGGCACAGTCGTATCATTTTACTCTGAATCCAAGGGTCAGTCCTTTCATCATTTCACACCCTGTTCACAAGATTAAAACCTTTGACATTGTGTGCAGAGCTATGTGCATGCTTCGGGCGAGGAGGAATCATTAGGGCTGTGTTATGACCAATAGTCTGCCCTGAGGCTGTGAATGTGTGTGTGTTTGCAGACACATCAGCATTTCAGACACGGACACATACACACTAAGGAGTTCTCTGGGGGTCTCTATCAACTCGGCAGGCCATCTGATGTGACCAGTGAAAGGAATTTATTGCTGTTACTTGAAAACATTGTCACCTGTGCTTCCTGACCATGAAAGGGAACTGATGGAGAAAGCTAAAGGAGGTGTCCAGAGACTTGTTTGTCCCTCAACCTCTTAGACAAAACATTGGACAAAAGAACCAACATTCTTCAAACTGGAAAGATGTTTCCAAGATCCTACTCACTTTATTTACATCATCAGCAGAACCATCTTATATTGACACATGAGGCAGGTTCCTCTTGAGCCACCTAAAAAGCATGATTCACAAGAATAACTGAATCCTGATATGAACAGAGTGCTGTTGCAGAAAAAGAGAGTACTAGTAAGAAGTCTAGCACACCTGTGCGCCTGCAAACATCAAAACATCTCAGTTCGTCGTCTCCAAAAGAAAACCTGGTGGCTCCATCTGGCATACCACCTGACACAATGAACCCACCATGGACATACCATGGGCTGGAGAGAAATCCCTCATGAACATTTTCTATCCACTCCACTCCGATCCAAAGATACAATTAATGTGTACCACAAATTCAAACCAGAAACAAATCTTACACATTATGACAATTACATTTACATTTATGGCATTTGGCAGACACTCTTATCCAGAACGACTTACACTTTGATCATTTTGCACAGATAGGCGAAGGTAGTGTTAGGAGTCTTGACCAAGGACTCTTATTGGTATTGTGTAGGGTGCTGGCCTAAGTGGGAGATTGAACCCTAATCTACAGTGTAGAAGGCAAAGGTGTTATGCACTACACTATAATAATACAACAAATGTGTCATTTTCTATAAGAGTAAGAGCAGATTCTGCAAAAAAAGACCTTCAGATGAATTTCAAGCTGTGGGAGGACCTATGATGAAACTACCAGCAATACAGGGGGCCTGGGCCAACTGAACCACCGAACATCCCTATTGGACCCCTTATATCACTAGTTATAGTGCCCATATCATGAAAAACAGTATTTTCCTCACTTTATTACTCAAATAAAGGAGCTTAATGTAGTATTCAAACATGCTTAAGGTTTGAAAACATAAAATTCACTCTCTAGTCTATATGGTCCACAGGTGGAATCTAAGCTGCAAAAACAGACTATTTTGAATTCATTGTTTTTGGGATGAAAAGTAATATATCCATATTATAAATACAATATATATATATATATATATATATCATATATATATATATATATATATATATATATATATAAAACAGCAGTTTAGCTCCTCCCGCTCATGCTGAAGTTGTAAAGAGTGTTTCAGCCTGGACTGCCTTTTGAATGAGGCACAATACAGAATGGCTAGGCAGGCACAGTAAAAAAACAGCCTGTTTAATTCTAAGTGATAAAGGGGGACTAGAAAATGGTCATGTAAAATGAATTATGACTGATTTTGGTACAAAAAAACACACAAAAGTAATAGATCACCAATCAGCAATGTCATACCCATGACAAGCTACAATAACTACAATAATAATTTAATCATTAGCCTATATTAGCGCACTAACTAGTACGTAACTAGGTCTTTTTTCTATTAATTGACAGCACACTACAGTTTGAATCACCATTCATACATTTGGAAATTGCTGTTTTTCAAAAATATAAAAACAATTTTTCTGCAGGTATATGCATAAAATGACTCTACTACTTTAAAACTGATTTATATGAAGTTGTGAAAAAAAAGAAATGCTAGATGTGTCCAGAATGGTGAACAGAGCTATAGATGAGTCTATAATGACTGAGAAAGATGTATAACTTTAAGAACGAAGTTACATTTAACATTCAGAATGTCATTATATTTGAAATGTGGTGATCAAATTTCAAAGTAGATAACTACATAAGAAACCACCATCTATAAATCCACACAGACGTTTCCTAAACCTTGTCCTTCTGTCCCAGCTGTCATTGGGTGGAAGGCAGGATACACCCTGGACAGGTCACCAGTCTATTGCAGGGAAGACTGACAGACAGACATATACATTCACACCTAGGGGCAATTTTAGCATGTCCAATTGGCCTGACTGCATGTCTTTGGACTGTGGGAGGAAACCCACACAGACACCTGGAGAGCATGCAAACTCTACACACAGGGGACCCTGGTCGCCCGGCCAGGAATTGAACCCAGGCCCTTCTTGCTGTGAGGCGACAGTGCTACCCACTGCACCACCACGCCGTCCCCGTCTATAAACTACTATCTGTATATTCTTAGAGTATATGATTTATACTTTTTTATATGTATTTATACATATAATAATTTCTTGATGTTCCCAAAAACTTGAACAGTAGTGTTATTTTTAAATGGTAGTGTGATATTCATATACGGGCCTTTGATTTTTTTTTGCAGTGGGGCACATCAGATCTTAGTTGTGCCAGTGGCTTGGCCTCAGAGAACATAAATCTTGATTTTAGCATCTGTTCTCACCACAAGTGAAAAAGACACTAAGACAGTGGTCTTTTTATCATAATGTGCTTTGGGGATGTAATGAAAAAGCCTGTCCAAGTCACATAGTTTAGTGGTTAGCAATCCAGTGACTTAGTTTGGAAATAATGTCTATCTAAATAAACAAACTGATAGGATGGTTTTTGGCAGGGAATTAAATGAGAATGATTTGAATAGTCTTGGTTTCAATAGTCTGAGACAAAAGGAGAAACATTGCTTCTTATCATAATTCAGTGCCAGCCTTCAACAAAACACAAACTGAGAGAGAGGGAATGCAAAGCCCCCTGACTGATTGGAGTTGGCCACAGTGGGAGAGCCGGTTTTAGACTCAGCGCTGCTTTCATGGCTGCACCTGTGTGTGTGTGTGTGTGTGTGTGTATGAGAGGGTGGATTCAGTGGCCGGCCGCTCCGACGTGGGGAACAAAAAGCGAAGGGAGAAAAACGTGCGCGTCATCTGGTCTGCAGCGAGGCACCATGGCAGAATTCCCCGATCAGCTCTACGCCTGCCGCTCCAGCACAAGGCCACAAAGAGGCGTGGAATCAAGCAGGATTTAGCCAACAAAAAGCCTGCAGCCACCAAACACATACACACACAGGTAGCGCAACACACGCATACGCACACATTCCAGAATTACTGATTCAGCAGCTGGACCTGTTCTGGTGGATGAGTGTACACATGCCAATATACGCACACACATCCATGATCTACAAACATCGATTGCCAAGCGTGACTATTAGAGTTGGGCTTTCAGTTCAGGCCATAACTGTCAAAACTTGGTAAAAAATGACAAAAAACAACACCTATGGGATTCTGGTACTATGTTGGTGCTAAGCTAATGGTGGTTCAAATGAACATTCTATGTTCTAGATAGACATTTTAAGCTTGTAAAAGAAATGACATGTTTTGTTTGAAGCTTGTAACAGACATATTTGCATATATTTTATGTAGTATGCTGAAGTTTTACAGTGACTCTTTCAGTAATAAGCCCTGGCATGTTAGCTGTTTTTCATTTCTAACATTTGACAGAAACACGTTGGTCAGGCTACTGGTTGTATTCACAGTCAGTGATGTATCTAAGGCTTCCTGAAGGCCCTAGAGTGATGTTTTTTCTAACATCATTGGTCCCACCCATTAAATATCAAACTGTGATTGGTTGTTTCCACTGTCAGTTTCTAATTATGTTACTGGTCAATCTGACATTATGTTACATTCTCTGTTCAGCTCTAGTCCAGCTCTAGTCCTAAGCAATGGTAGAGCTAGCATGGCTGTATCTATCTAGATACCACAGAGAAAAAAAGCTTGTATTGGATAATTGTCTGTTGTGTAGAATATTACTGCAATACTTGCAGAGCTTAAATACAACAAACATGAAGAAATAAAAATGAACTACGAGGCATGTACTTCATACCATTATACCTTCTCTAAAGGCCTGAAAGGCCCTGAGCATCTTCCACTAATAAACATGCACACAAAGGACAAACATGGGCATACATAATCACAAAAATACATAAACATGATTGCGCACACACACTCACGCACACACAGCAAATATGTACCTGCAGCATGGCTGATCACATCAAATATGTTATTATTGCATTAATATTCATCACTCAAATGGATGGATAGTATGAGTACGTACTTTCTACCGAATGTTTGTCAAACTTGTTGACATACCGGATATGAGAATAAATCTTCAATTTGAGATTATGATCTATGTTAATTTCCGTACAAACAATATCCCATATCCCACACCCACAATTCCACTGAATATTTCACATTCACCACAAGTACATTTTTCCTTGTAACGCTACTTTTTTTAATAGAAGTAAATCAGTGTAGTTTTACTTTCAGGAAGTCTGTTACTGATAAAGTATTCAACTTACATACACTTCAACTTATATACATTTGAAATACATTTCAAATCCATTGCAATTCATGCTGAAATACATTCCAAACACTAAAAAGTAGTTTAGAATATATTGTCATATTAATCAAATATATTTTAAAATACATTTAAAATGTACCATTCAAAAATAAATGTATTTATCAAATACATCTGAAAATGTATGAAAATAGCCAAAAATATTTGTCTAATCCACTTTACTGTTTGGAGTGCCTTTGAAATGATTTTGTATTCCAGTATCTAAATTTTATATATTTTAAGTATTAACAATTAAACCTTTAACATAGCAAAAGCAAGTGTTTTTGGTATTGATACACTGTGAAAATGCAATTTGATGATTTGATATCTTTTTATTTGACATACATTTTGTGTGGGCACTGTCTTACTGCATAAATACCACATGCACAATGTTTAATGAAAAGTACAATGCAAAACATAAAAGTCAGTACCATTCATTCAGTCCATGTATGTTTTTTAATTATATCTGTAATCTTTGCTAAAACTACATATCATTGAAAAAATATAATAACGAATACAAATAAATAGATTTTAACAAAGATATTTCTGGCCATTTTCATATATTGCAAAAATATATGTTATAAATACTTTTGGAATATATATTTTTTTTCACATGGGGCCTATTAGCCAGCGAATTTAGCTAATGTAACCACAAGATAAGCTAATGTGTTAGCTTGAATAATATGAACTTACTAAAACATTGTAATATGAACTTACTAAAACATAAAACATTGGACATTCTTTCTGTATGACAAATATTAACCATGTGCAAAGGTAATCTGGGAAAATTATATGTAAAGCTATTTATGTGGGCAGTAAGCATTTGGCAAAATTACTTTAACAAATCCATGCAATGACTAGAGTGCAGCGGGAAGTCAGGAAACAAACTGTTTATCTAACCAACATATTAATAACTTTACTAAAAACAAAACATTATTTTTTATGTTTTATTTGATTTATGTTTATTTTGTATTTATTTTTATGTTCTAGTGTTTTTACTAGCAAAAACACTTTTACTGCTAAGATAATAGTTTAGATAATAAGATAATAGTATCTATGCTGTGCTACTTGTATCCAGATCTTCCATGGATAGACAGAATCAATAAGTAAGACGTTAACCTTGTCATTAGCACTTCAGAATGGCTGTCTGTATGGATATCTACTGTGTAGATCCCTCTGGTAAGACAAGTAGATGCACGGCTGCATTGCCTGCAGGGCGGCTGCCTTGTCTGCATGGATGGTTCTGTGTATATAATGTGTTCATTTACACGTGTGTGTGTGTGTTATGTGTAAATTCCTTGCTGTGCAGGCACTCATATTCAGCATTGAAAACGAAGGTAAATCTATATATATATATATATAAAAAAAATATATATATATAGACGAGAGAACAGAAGCAGCAGGTGAGACATACAAGTCATGCGCATATTCTGGAAGGTGCAACTACATCAGTAAAAACTCCCCACCCATAACCTTACATAAAGAATCTATTTGACCAAGTTGGTTCAAAAAACAGTTCTCGGTATATGTTCTACAGTGTATGTGTGTATCTACAGTAGCGTCCGGCCACTGGCTGGCGCTGGCTCCTAGAGACTCTGGAGGTGTGGCTATGCAGATGACCACACAAAAAGGCTCATGGTATGTGTGCACCCTCCTAAAAAGGGACTGTTTGTGTATTCAAATGTCATCCTCTGGTAGTTTAAAGGTATGTGTACGTGTTAAGGTGTCAGTTTGTGTTGGGAAGTGGGATTATTGTGCGGGTGTTTTGCATTGGGGCTTGGTCACTTTCAGGGAGAATGTAATGTACTTTTTTTGTTGTGTATCCAATAAAAAAACAATTTTATAGCAGATCATGGCTCATGGCAATTCAGGTGCTTGTTCATATTTGCCAACACTTTGATGTATAAAGGCTATATATATATATAAAATGGTGTAACAAACTATTATTTATGCTAAAAGTCATGGTTGTGGACATCTAAGTTGCGCTCAATAAAGACTACCCTAGTTAAAAATTGTATTAGACATGTTTATATAAGAATTACTGTTTTACTAGGACTTTTCATTTAGAGTCATGTACTTTTATACTTTTACTACTTAAAAAATGTACCATACGTCTTTCATACATTTCAAGAGTACTTGTAAGAACTTGTGTACTTCTGCCACCTCTGCTCAAAATGATCTGCCAATATAGTGAAATAATACATAGACGTAAAGTAATAAGTAGTGACATTACTTTTTAAGTAATAACTAATCCCATTACATTCTGAAAGAAATGATTAGTAACTTGCAATCAATGAATCATGTTCATGACAGTCTCTCTTTTGACGCAGTTGTGTCATCAAGTAATAACATGGAATATTCCATCATAGCAGTGACCAGGGGTGGCGCTGCAATGAAATTACTGGAAATAAACACAAATAACACAATATTTTTAAAATGTATATACATTTAAGAATACGTTATGTAACATCGACACAAACAGTATTTATAATTTGTATTTTCATGGGTCCCTTGGCTCATGGGGGCTCCAGGCTGTTGCCTAGCTTTGCCAGTGCAATGACCACCTCTGCTCACAGCAGAACTTTGGATAAACCAATGAGCAGCAAACTAACAAGAGCAACAGCAAATGGAACGTGCCAGTTCCCCTTGAAACAAGACACAAGACAACACAACGTAGCAGGATGAGAGTAAGAGGGTTACAGTCTCTGAGGAGTTGGAACCACTGACTATGTATATAATAGGCTTGTATATGATATATGCACTCATTGTTTAAAGGCATGTAGCCACTGCTGGACACTGGTGATGACAATGGGAAACTGTGTTCACTTGATGGAAGTCTTTAGATTTTAATAATCAGGTTGATGCAGGCATTGTTCTGATGATGAAAATACTGTTATTGTTTTACTGAACATAATAAAAAGAAATTCTGATCAAGTTTGTTTTTTTCCACTCATCAGCTGTAAAAACAAAATGAACTACTTTTTAAATGGAAGAAAACTCTTTCTTAAGGCATCATTTCAGCAAATAATTATTTGTTCAGCCATTTGAACAAATGTGATTAATCGCAATCAAGTACACAAAAGAATATAATTAACGTTAATAATTATTTTAATAATTAATGTTTAAGAGCCCTAATTTCAACACAATCTTCCGACACAAGTTCCACACTACAATCTGTGCAATGTTACATGGAAAACTAACAGCAAACACCAATGTCAAGTGAGTACTTTTTAGCCACAGGACTGTGTGTGTGAGTGTGTGTGTGTGCATGGCTGGGCGATTTTGCTGTAGATGGATGCCTGAGAGGAGGTGTGGTAGGGGGTCCAGCAGTGCTTTGATCATTACCGCCTGTGGAAGACAGGTTCTGACAGTGAAACTACCCCCTCTTACACACATACACACATCTAAGAAGTATGATTACAGTAACTACAGCAGCAAATGTACTCTTCTAGAGACACTCTGGGAAATGGAATCACTTCCCCTCTGGCTGCTGTCCTTAGGCTTGAAAGGAAAGGCCTCATGGAAAAATGAATTTTCCTCGCTTTTTTGCAATAAAAGAGTGTGAACATTGTTAAACTTTCAGAACATACTGTTCACTCTCAAGTATATGTGGTTCATATAGGAACATCAATCTTCAAAAACAGCCTTCAGTGTTTTTGTGATGTCACAAAAACAACCACCTTTGTAAATATATCCATTTATTCAGCCTACAGCAGTTTAGCCACCCCATTCACATTAAAGTTATAAGTTATTATTAAATTATTAAATTATTAAATTATTCACATTAAAGTTATGCTTTTTGAGCGATGTACAATACATAATAAGTCATTTACATGTATCAGTCTCAAAGGCTGGAAAATGATTATGAAAAAATGAATTATGACTGTTTTTGTACATAAAGACAACAAACACCATAACTGGATTTTAAGGAAATAAATAAAACACAAGAAACATGTAATATATGGGCCCTTTAACACTGCATTCTGTTTTTACTTCAGTCCTTAAGCGTAGGTCTGTTTACTCCCTGTCAAAGTAGGCCATATTGTATACATAAAGAAGCTGTAAACATAAAGATGTTTCCTCTTGCTTTGGTTTGATATGCCTTAAAGGGCTCATATTCTGGTGAAAAAGACTATTTTTCTTGCATTGCATTTCTCCCCTGAAGTTGACTTATATTTGTGTGGTTTTACATACCAAATATAGTCATAACTAATTTGAAGCAATGATACATTTGCTTCCTGACAGCCAGGAATAGCACAACATTTAATTGTATTCCCTACATTTTCCACTCCAATAACACTGCTAGAAACTGCCTGCAGTAGCAACACTGTTGATCGCCTCACTGTGAATGGGTGGGCTAAACTGCTACAGGTCGAATGGGTAGTCATATGTCACTGTGCTTGTGGTTGTGACATCACAACCATGGTGCACTCAAATTGGCCTGTTTTTGCAGCTTGGATTGTATGGACAGCAGAGTAAATGGTAGACTTTGAAACTCTGTCAACGTTTTTTCATGATATGAGGCCCATATGCTACATTTTTCTTGCATTTTATTTTATCCCCTGAGGTTCACTTATGTCATTTGTGTAGTTTTCTATTTTCGATTATTTTCATTTTCCTCTTTTTATCCCTCAATTAAACTGACTGTTTTGTTACTGGACCTTTAGGACAGATACATGATAATTAGCTCTGTTCTGATTGGCTGTGACTCTTTCAAAAAGCTGAAATACTCTCTATATCATGAATGAAAAAGGGGTGGAGCTATAATAGGTGGACATTTGTAAACGCTCTGGTTTTTGTGACATCACAAAAACAAAGAATTCAAAATGGGCTGTATGTGTGCATCAGCCCACAGATTACACTTCTCTCTCTTTCTCTCTCTCACACACACACACTTTCTCTGTGTAAGGTAAAGGCAGAAATCTGACATCCTGGTTCCTGTTTAAGGTAGACCTAAGGTAGTCTATGTGTGCATGTAACAGGAGGTCTGTACATGGTCAGGATCTGTCCACATTTGAACCTGTATGAATTTACTTTAAGAGGCAGTCTCCTGGACGCAGATCAAGTCGGTCTTGAATTGAAGATGTTTATTTTACGTATTTTTCGGGAGAACTAGATGTAAGCAGTGTTGAGGAAACCACCTCTAAGAGTCCTCCAGAGACCCCCCCCTCCCTTCTCCATTTACGTGCGGGTGATGCACACGCATGTGTGTGTGTTGTGTGTGTGCCTGTGTAGTGAGACAAGCAGCTCTGCCCGCTGAGTGGTTGTCATGACTACAGAGAGGAAATGGAATGCAGTAAATATCTCAATTTGCCAATCAGCCCCCTTCCACTGTCATCAAACAGACACACACAGACACACACACATACACACACTACACACTCTAGAGACTCTCGAGTCTTGGTCTTTTAGGAAAGGGTCACTACATGGCAAAAATCGACAAAGGAGAAAGACAAACAAACAGACACAACCAGACATCACTTGGCTCATATAACACAATGTAGCTGGGAATTGCAGTACGAGTTACTCATTTTTTAGCATGAAGAAAACATGTATTAACAGAAAATTACACAGAACCCTCAACAACCGAATATAAAATCAGATTTGTTCAGTATTCAGTGTGTCCGCTCTCTGCCTTTACTACAGCTTCCACTCATTTTGGGAAACTTGCTTTCAGAAAACTATAGAGATATTTTTACACACCTTCACAGTTCAGTCTTAGAAGTTGGTTACATGTTCTGCTTATCAACATCCAAGTAATCCCAAACACATTCACTGATGTTGAAGTCTGGACTCTGGAGTGGTCAGTCCATTCTGAGAACACATGCAGCTTCTTTATGTGATCTGCAAATTTTCTTAGTTTTTGTCCATTGTTTTTTCTCAGTAATGGCTTCTTAACAGCTACTCATCCTTCTAGGCTTATAGTGTTGAGTTGTCTTCTCACAGTGGAAGGATGGACAGAAAGACTTGTGGATTTTTTCAGATCTGAATAAGAGTGGAGCTTGATTTTCTCCTCTCTCTCAGAGATGAAAGCTTTAAGTACTGTTTACCTGACGGTGGCAGTTTTTGTGGTCTACCAGGTCTTGCACAGTTGTTAGAGTCCCATTTTCAATAAATATTTTAATACATTTTTGAACTCCAGTTTTGGAAAATCCTGTTGTTTTCCTCTTATTTTCATTTGATGTTAAAGATAAGTGGATTATCTTTAATGTCGTCAGAAATATCTCAGAAATATCTCCTGAAAAATGAGTAACTTGTTCACAATGGCCATTTTCTCTAAGATTTGCATAATATTGTATATACTTTTGTTAGACTTTAAGGTATCAAAAATACATACATTTAACCAAAATAAACAACAAAAGCACACCTATTAGCAATCACGCAATAATTTTTCAAATAACTGTTCTCTTGACCGTAACATCAAATAAACACTAGTTTGATGTTACAGTCAAGCTTTCCACAGTTTGTTCTTAAATAGGGGAATAACTCAATTAAACAATGTGACGTATTTTAAAAAGGTTTAAAAAAAGTGTTTAGAACCCAAACATCTGGATTTACATTGTGTAGGGTCAGTGATTAGGATGAAGTGATGAGAGAAAGTGACTCCTATTCACTCGCTCATCCGGCCCACACAGGGGAGAAGAGGAAAAGAAGCAAAAGAAAAAGAAAGTGGGAGGTGGAGGATTTGTGGCAGAAGCAGTGAGAAAAGTGAAAAAGGAACTAGGTTTAAATGGGCGGAAAGAGACAAAGAAGGAAACAAAGACGGCAAGAAAAAAAGAAAAAGAAAAAAAAAAGAAAGAAAGGAAGGAGAGAGGAGAAGAAGAAGAAGAGAGCCGGTCACCTGGAGATGCCAGCCCGGCCTGGGCTGAGCCGCAGGGAGGGAAGGAGGGAGGGAAGGAGGGAGGGAGGGAGGGAGGGAGGGTAGGGGAGCTGTCGCCATGGAGAGGGGCACTGGTCACTATGGCAACCGCTGGGCTGGGGGTCAGCGGCCACAGGAATGTGTTTGCACACAGAGGTGCATGCTGGGAGGAGAGTCCCGCTGCGCGTGTGTGTGTGTGTGCGGGTCCATGTTGCCATTACAAAGAGGTAAAGTGAGGGGTCCGGGTGGTGAGGTAGTTATGGAGTGTTAAGAAGTCGTCCTGAGGAAAGCTTTAAATGCATGTTAGATTAGAGCTCACGTAAGCCTTTATCTACACAGCGTGATGTCCGCAGGGCTTAAGCCAGCACACGCACACCCCCTCGGACTCAACTTCATACCTGCTCCACTCTCAATTGTGGATTTTCCATCCATCTGTTATATGCAAATTTTGAAAATGCACATAAAAAATCTGGATAGAAAAGTCTTGCAAATTTTGACTAGTCTCATGGAGCCAGACGTGATCTCATAACGAGAATGTCTGTGGACATCCATGAGAATTTTTTGGCTACATGTGGGTGAGAACATAGATTATTAGAGTGTGAACAAACTGAGCATGAAATTTCTAATCCAATCCAACACCTCAGGAAGGTGGCACTCAAAGTAGGGGGCAAAGGTGCATTCGTCAATATTGTCCAACGGAAAACAAGCCTGTCATTGGAGGTAATGTAAGTTAGCATGGCTGAAAAAAGTTCCTATAAAAACTACAATTTTTGTAGATGAATGTCGCAATGTCACAGAAGATATTACATACAGTAAAAACAAATAATATCTCTTGCAATGGAAAAACTGTTCTGTTAACTAACAACAGTTTTGCTACCTAGCTTTTTGGCTTGTGTTATTGATTGTACTCCAAACATTAAAAAAAGAGCAGAAACTAGAGATATTTGGGAGCAGATTTTAGAGGGAGCACACCCTTGTTAGTGGCAGATTTCTCTGCGACCCAGCACCAAAAGTTTAACACGTTGTATACATGTTTTCTCATAATGAGCTAACACCTCTTGACTAGCCGAACCTTGAACTTTTGACCTTAGGACACCTAGGGAACCTGATTATGCACACTGATTATGAACCCAAGGGCCCATTTTTAGTTTTTTAGGAAATAAATGCTACGTTTGTGGTGAAATGGGCAGTTTTGCTTGCAAGTTTTCTTGGTATGCTAAAATGTAGCCTTTACAGCCCAGATCACATCCTCTTGGGGTTTACTAAAAATTATATTGTGATTAATTGTATCATACTGAACGCTGTGCCTCTAATCTCTTTAACCTCTGACTCACATGACCCTCAGCTATACACACACTCACAAACAAGCAAGTAACTAATGAGTAGGCCTACACATGCAAACAAAATCTCATATCTTCAACTTATTGAACAAGAAAAAAAATCTTCTTAGCCTAACATCTCTAGTAACTTTATAATGTAATGTAACTTTTAAAATAAAATGTAGTGATAAGCTGTTCTGAACACGTGCTGCTATGTATGTACTGCTTGAGACAATCTTGTATACTGTGACTTGTCATATTTTGCATGTTATGTGTTGCACCTTAACCATAAAGACACACCATTTCATAGTATGTCTACATATGGTTCAAATGAGAAATAAGGTAAAAGTCCAAAAACTTACTTAAAGTAAATTAGGAACATTTTTCAGGGTCATTCATCATGAAATGTTCATGTAATGTAAAGGACAGCTGACATTTTCATATGTTGTGAAAGTATTAAAGCTGAAAAAACACAGCTACATGGTTTTCTTATCACTGCGCTGATACATTAAATCTTGCATGTCCATGAGCCCAGTTGCTTATCCTCTGCCTAACCAGCTGCCCACAGTTGTGACCACCAGCATGTGTGTGTGTGTGTGTGTGTGTGTGTATGTTTACTCAGGGCAGCTCCAGAGGAGAGGAGATCAGCATATGATTAGCGATGAGCAACATCCTCAAAGCAAAGGCCATATGCCACGCTAGCCCACCAAACACGCACACACAATGTTGGTGTTACTATATTAGTGAATACTTTCACTGACTTCTGTATTACTTAGCTGAGCAACGCTACTCCTACATCTACACCCACAGCTAACCTTAACCTCATTAACCAAAAGGCAGTTTTTTAAAGGGCCAATATCACGGGAAAAAATCCTCACTTTCTTTTTAAACAAACAAGTATGATGTGTTATGTACGGATCCCTGCTGGTGACATCCCGTATAAATAAAAAGAATGCGTGGCCACGCCTTATTAATGCATGAGAATGTGACGCTAATGCTTGGCTACATCTTAGTAAGGCATGGGAATGAGATAATTAAGTAGTGAGCACCACTTAGTAAGGCATTGGAACGAGATCATGCTTTATTAAGCTGTGGTCAAGGCTAAATTATCTCGTTCGTATGCCATACTAAGCTGTGGCCATGATTTAATTATCTCGTTTCCACGCCATAGTAAGTCTTGGCCACGCATTAGTATCTTGCTCCCACGCCTTACTAAGTCGTGGCCACGACTTAATTATCTTGTTCCCCCACCTTACTAAGTCATGGCCATACATTAGAATCTCATTCCCACGCCTTAGTAAGTCTTGGCCACACATTAGGATCTCGTTCCCACGCCTTACTAAGTTATGGCCACACATTAGTATCTCGTTCCCCCACCTTACTAAGTCATGGCCACACATTAGAATCTCATTCCCACGCCTTACTAAGTCTTGGCCACACATTAGGATCTCGTTCCCATGCCTTACTACGTCGTGGCCACGCATTAGTATCTCATTCCCATGCCTTGCTAAGTCATGGCCACTACTTAATTATCTCGCTCCCACGCTTACTAAGTCATTGCCACACATTAGGATCTCGTTCCCATGCCTTAGTAAGGCCTGGCCATGCATTAGTATCCCGTTCCCATGCCTTACTAAGTGGTGGCCACAACTTAATTATCTCGCTCCCACGCTTAACTAAGTCATTGCCACGATTTAATTATCTCGTTCCCGTGCCTTGCTAAGTCATGGCCACGCAGTATTTTTATTTATATGGGGTGTCACCAGCAGGGCTCTGTAATTATGTAAACACTGTTAAAGTTCTAAGTTTCACTCTCCAGTTCATATATAGGAACAAAGCTGTAACACGGGCCATTTTGAATTCACTGTTTATGTGACATCACAAACACATTATCCACACTGAATAGGTGGAGACATATGCAGCAGTTTAGCCCTGCCAAGTCACACAATCAGGCACAAAACAACAATAAAAGTAGTCAATCAGAACACAGAGAACGAGGTCGTTTACATGTATCAATCTTAAAGGTACAGTAACAAAAACAGCTCTGTAAGTCCTGTTTTTGTACCAAATATTTTGGTACATAAAACCACACAAACATTACAAGTAAATCTCTGGTCCAAGAAAAATGGACCGTTTATCTTTTATGTTTACAGCTTCTTTATATATAAAATATGACATACTTAGACAAGGAAGAAAGGGAACTTGGTCTGAGGACTGCAGTGAAAAGTGAAGTGAATTTGGTATATAAAGGCACAGAAACAATATAGGTGGACCTCAGGGAAAAAAAAATAATACAATAAAAATGTAGGTTGTGAGCCCTTTAACTCATAGTTTTGGTGAGGACGGTGAGCTGCATTTGTGGTGGAAAGGGATGTTTTTCTTGTGAAACTCAGGAAAATGTCCTTATTTCTACAAAACACTCGTGCTTTCCTATCATCATGAAGACAATTGGTCCTTAAAAGTGTCAAAATTATACACAAACACACACAAAGAAGATGAGAGATTTTTCTTGGTGTGCTAGCCTTTACAGCCCTGACCACCTCCTCATGAGGGTCTATTGTAAAATACTCCATGATAAATTGTATGATTGTGATTGCTGTGTTTCTAAACTCTGTAACCTCTGACTCACACTCGTCAGTCCAAGTTCTTACACACACACACCTGTCAAGCTCTGCCCACTCTTGTCATTTTCAGTCACAGATCTCTAGCAGTTCACCCGGTTCAAGTCACGCGCGCGCACGCACACACAAACACAGAGTGCTCGGAGTCGGACTGTCCACAGGAGATGCAGTGAGATGGAAAACTTTAATCGCATTAAAAGAAAAAACTTCTCCTTTCATTTGGAAATTCCACTGCTTTTCCCTCCTCACTTCCATTTTCTTCTCTCTCTCTCTCTCTCTCTCTCTCTCACTCTCTCGCTCTCTCTCTTTCTCCTTCCTTTCCTTGTACTTGAGGCCGGGCCAAGGCTGCTGTTCACAGACCCCACTGCCCCCCTCCATTCCCCCAGCCCCATGAAGGACTCTGGAGCTACCTTTCTCTCTCTCTCTCTCTCTCTCTCTCTCACACACACACACACACACACACTCTCTCTCTCCCTCACTCTGCTCCTCCTCTTCCAGAAACAGACAGATCAAAGCCTCCCCTCCTCATGGTCCAGACGGCATGGTCCCCTTCATTCTGTCACTCGTGCTTTGTGTAACTCTTTCCGGTTTCATGCCACGTCCAAACTCTCCTTTTGTCATCTGGCTCCACACACACACATATACACATGCGCACGCACACACTCGGCTGGGATGCACCACCTGAGGAGTCGGGGGATTAGCAGCAGTGCGGTTCAAAGAGTGAGCAAGTGGTGAGGGAAACATTCTGTACTTCAGTAGTGCTGAGAAACTTTCACAGTTCACCACCACTTTTGGCCTCTTCTAAAAGACTTTGAACTATAAATCAAGTTTCCAGTGAAACTGATACCATAACAAAGTAAATGGTCTTCAATTTGATAAAGTTTAATCTAGTGTGTTAAAACTGTCAAAGTTTTGAAACAAACCATTCACTCCCCAGTCAAAATGGTCCATATGGACTGCTTTTTGCGTGAGGCATAAAACAGGCCAGCCAATCAGATCAGAGGTCATTTACATACACTCACTGGGCACTTGAATAGGAACACCTGTACACCTAGTAATTCATGCAATTATTTATTCAGCCAATTGTGTGGCAACAGTGCAGTGCATAAAATCATACGCGCCAGCAGCTTCAGATAATCTTCACATCAACCATCAGAATGGAGAAAAATGTGATCTCAGTTATTTTGACCGTGGTGTGATTGTTGGTGCCGGACAGGCTGGTCTGAGTATTTCTATAACTTCTGATCTCCCGGGATTTTCACACACAACAGTCTTTTGAGTTTCCTCAGAATGGGGCAATAAAGAAAAAACATTCAGTTCTGAAGACAGAAATGCTTTGCTGGTGAGAGAGGTCAAAGGAGAATGGCCAGACTGGTTCGAGCTGACAGAAAGGCTACAGTAACTCAGATAACCACTCCTGACAATTGTGGTGGGCAGAATGTGGTGAGCATCTCAGAACGCCACATCAGGTTCTACTTCTGTCAGCCAAGAATAGAAAGTTGAGGCTGCATTGTGCACAGTGGGCACAGGCTCACCAAAACTGGACAGTTGAAGTCTGGAAAAATGTAGCCTGGTCTGATGAATCTTGATTTCTCTTGAAGCACAGAGATGGCAGAGTCAGAATTTGGCACCAACAGCATGAATCCATGGACCCAACCTGCCTTGTGTTGACAGTCCAGGCTGGTGGAGGTGGTGTAATAGTGTAGTGAATGTTTTTTGGGCACATTTTGGGCCTGTTAACACCAATCTTTGCTTGAATGCCACAGGATATTTGAGCATTGTTGCTGACCACGTGCATCCGTTCATGGCCACAATCTACCCATCTTCTAATGGCTAATTCCAGCATGATAATGCACCATGTCACAAAGCAGAAGTCGTCTCAAACTGGTTTCATGAACGTAACAATGAGTTCAGTGTTCCTCAGTGGTCTTTCTAGTCACCATTCTGAATCCAACAGAACAGCTTTGGCATATGGTGGAACAGGAGATTCACAGCATGAAAGTGCACCTGAAAAAGGAATTACATGATGCAATTATGTCAACATGGACCAGAATCTTGAAGGAACCTTTCCAAAATCTTGTGGAATCCATGCCATGAAGAACTAAGGCTGTTCTGAGACCAAAGAGAGGCCCTACTCAGTATTCATATAGTGTTGCTAATAAAGAGGTCAGTGAGTGTATATCGGCCTGATTAATGGTGAGAGATAAAGAGAGGTTGCAAAATGGTAATATTAAATAATTTATGTCTTTTTGGTTAGAAAACAGCACAAACATCATGAGCAAATCTCAGGGAAAGAAATACAAATTATGAAATCATGAAAAATAAACAGGTTTTAAACTTTTAAGACGAAACTGACGTCAAAATAACAGATGTAGTATGTAGTATGTTAACATAGAAAATGTTATGTATGTTATATAGAAAATAAGCTGTAAAACCTTTGTAATATCACAGAAACCAGTACATTTATGTACATATACCCACTTAGCATACAGCAGTTTAGCTCCACGTATTAATGCTGATGATATAACGAGTCTTTAAGTCTGGACTGCTTTTTGAATGAGACACAATACAGAGCAGCCAAACAGAACAGAGGTCATTACATATATTAGACTTAAAGGAACAGCCAGTTTAATTTAAGGAATAAAAAAAGTTTGGAAAATTGTCATATGAAAATGAATTACGAATGTTTTTGGTACATAAAACCACACAAGCATTAGGAGTGAAAAAAAAATACATATATGAAGGATATGGGCTCTTCAATGTAATGTTAATGTCTATATTCTGTAGGTCACTGTTAATAAACTAATAATTAGAAATGTATGCACTTTCACACAAATAAGCACAAGAGTTAGTTATACAAGTCTCTGCACCTATGATCAATGGTTAGATTAGCACTGCAATAGAACTATAATAAAGAATCATGGCTTTTAGAGCTTCTGCTCTGAGAACTGCAGCCACAATCTGTAGTAGTTCATAAATCCACAAGAGGGCAGTGTTGTGCCTTCTATCGTTTCTCATCTTTATAAACTGGATTTTAGAGTCTTGGTTGAAAGAAACAGGATTAAAACATATTCTTTAATCTATTCTGTAATTATTACAAAAATTAAACCATTTAATAACAGGCTGAAAACCTTTTGTGAGTGTAGCAATCAAACTGGATCAGTGGTCAGTGTTGAAACCCACTGGTCAGGTTGAAATCAAACAAGCTGTCCATCACATGAGGTCCTTCAGTACATGGTCAAATTTGTCACAACATGACATTTTTACACCACAATGAACAGATTTCTATATTTCCTTTTATATTTCCACTACGATCAAATAAAATAATTTAGTAATTAAAATAATGAAAATAATTTGAAAGATGTTTACTGAGGTAATTTAATTCAGTAATGGTAAGGTACTTATTAACACAAAGTGCGTATACTAATATCACAAACATTTTTTTATGTTTCTCATTTCCACAAAAAAAATAAAAAAGAGAAGCAGCCTAAGAGCTTTGGATCATGTGATTTAAGGAGACATCACATTACAATTCATTATGTTTTATCTGGTTTAAAGGAAATGTAAAGATTTTGATAGTAAAATAATCCACAATCTCTCATGATGTTATAGTCTTCCCAATACATATGGAATTTATTCCATATTAATGCAATGTACTATCAGGCACACACGCAGACCCATACACGCACACACCTGTTATGAACCACCTGCTTACGGGTTCACGAGGTAGCTGGCCTGATGATCCGAGTAACATGTCAGGTCAAAAGATGCTCCACAAAGCACACAGTCACGCTTATCAGCTGCTGAGAAAAAAACAAACCCATCTATAAAATCATTACTAAAACTCTAGTCCCCATCCAGAAGACAAATATATGTACATATATGTTTTCATATTAAACATATGCAGTATATGCACATACTTCTCAATATATCGCTATATAATTCCATGTATGTAAGTATTCAATAATGGCACAGTTAAATATATCCAGCACATATGGCATAAAATATATGCTATCTACAAGTTACTAATGTATAAAAAACAATGACAAACATTAATATAATGTGATCCCAAACTGTAGTGTTTACAACAGAGATGAACCCTCTGTATATAAAACTAAGTATTTAAGAAATAAGAACATTATTCATAAAATGGAGAAAAAATACACAAGTAAACTTAAACTGCCTAAATTTCATTAGTGTGAACGTTAATAGCTTAGAGCCCCTTGTAGATATATTTTTATATACGAAACAGTATAGTAATTAATATAGTAATAGCAACTTTATAGGAGAAAGAAGAAAACCTTTTGATGTAACAAGATTTTTTTCCCATTCTTCACAAAATTTGAACACAATGTAAAACTAATGCAAAAGTTTGGGCACCTCTGGTCAGGTTAATTTTTTATTATTATTTATTTTTTATTTTTTTATTTTTAAGTGACAATACATCCTCTCAACAGAGAACAAACTTACAATGTTTATTTGCTAATTTTATTATGGGGGGAAAATAACTTAAAATTTTTACAATATATTAAACATAGCAAATAAATAGAAATTGTACGCTAAAATTTACGGAAAAATCCCTTATTGTTTGTTCCCTCTAGAGGATGTGTTAACTTATTTTCACTTAGAAAAATCAACAAAACATGTAATCTAACCGGGGTAAACATCTTATAAACACATTATTGAAGCTTTTGCTTTATGCATTATGCACATGACACTTAGCCATTGTACTTTATTTCATTTAATTTATTTCATTGCATTTATTAAATTAATTTAACCAGTTGAGTTGTTGAATTCAATTGAATTCCTGTTTCTTTGTGTTTAACATAGCATTTAATATCTTCTTTTCTCAACTAAAATAAATGAAGTATTCATTGTTTTCATTACCACATACATAATAATAATTAGTGAGGACCAGCAAGTCAGTTAGGGACCCCAAATGTTCCCGAAACGGCCATGGAAATGAGAATGAAAGATGGCACAAGTCTACAAGGATACGTGCGCAGCACACGTTTACACACAGATGAGGCTGAGGGGTCATCTGTGTTAACATCAGCTCAGTAGGTGAACATGGGTCATATCGAATCCCAACCACCTGTTAACTTCCCCACCTAGATACAGAGAGCGATAGGGAGAGACAGAGAACTTTCTCTGGCAGGACACACGCAGGATTAATTGTCATGCCATGTCATTTGCTAAAGTACTTCGCGGTAAGTTATTATTGTGAAACTTTTACTGTTTCTTTGTTGATTTCTGCAGCAGTAAATGGGCCATTTGCCCTGAAAAGGTCCTCTTCTGATTACTTTATACTGCAACAAAGAGGCCCATTTAGCTTTATTATATAAATCATTTTACTTATCTGCTCAGTCTGTTCGTGCAGGTCTAATCTGCCCTCACATCAACCACAAAATGCGAAACTGCACGTCCATCACCCGTACCACACAACTTAAACTACAAGATACCAGAGCACAGTATGTGTGCAACGTGTGCCCACATAACTGCCACATAACTGAGTGTATCAATCTCCACAAATACACATCTAACCCGCACCAACATAACAGCACATAACTTTCTGTCCAATAAACACCCTTCTTCTTCCTTCCTTAACCCTCATACACCGTCTGGACCAGTCTCATCTGAGTTGTTACTATGGCGACAGGACCCGAAGAGCAGGCATCACCTCAGATACCTCTACCAGATAATCTCAACTCGGTCGGAACAGAATGAACACACACACACACACACACACACACAATCAAAGCAGAAGGACAGACCGACTGTCTCACATCTGAGTATGAAAAGTTCATCTGGCTGACAGCAGGGCAAAGCTCTCCTGCTTATTCATGCAATTTATGAGCTCTTTTATATTTATTAGCTTCAAATGATCTCCATCCACATGCAGACCTCACTTCAACACTGATGAACTGACTGAAATCTGTTTGATAGATTGAAAACTTTCCAATTCCAAACAAACATTTGAAATTTTACTCAACATTGAAGGGGAGCCCAACACTGTTTCTCCACATTTGCAAACAAAGTCATTCAGAGTGGTTTGATGTGAAAGGCTCTGTTCTAGAGAAACTTGTCAAGTCATAATTGTTCACAGTGGTTAATACCTCTAAACACTACATCACAAAAAGTTGCATGAAATATTTGTGAATATGTTGATTCCTGAAACATTGCTTTGCCACAGTTTTGTGTAAAATATACTTTTAAAAGTCCATTTATAGCGGAGGGGTACATGCACATAAAATATAAAATATAAATATGAAAACTTGGAAGACACATGTAGGTTTGCTGGCCATTTTGAATAGTAAATATGATGGCTATATTTTTGTTGTAAACGTCAGGACCCCTGGTTCTTATCATCATCACTGTGAAGAATTTTGACTTTCACATCAAACCAATCTGAGTGACTTTGAACAACTGAATTACATAGGAATTTTAAAAACTAGGTGGAATTCCCATTTAATTAAATTTATTATTGATATTGTAGCATAAGTGAAAAAGAAAACACAGGCAAAAATTGCGCTTTAAAAGCGAATGCTCTTTACTGAATAGGCAGCCAGGGAGAATCGCCGCTCAGTACTGCTGAAACAGCCTAGATAGCAGGCAGGTCACTTCTAACCATACATCTTCAATTTATGATAGGTGCTAACACTGACAGAGCAAGCCAGTAGTGGGACGCCACAATTTGTCATTGTATGTGATCAACTGATAATTAAAGAAAAAACACATTTTCAAGAACAGATTCAAACCATTATAAGATGAGCAGAAATATGTTTTAACACACCTCTCAGACAGTCACAATCTTCTCTAAATGCTACCTTCCTCAACAAAGTGAAGGAAAAACAACAAACCTGCAGTGAGAATGGCAGTGGCAATAAATTAATCAGAATTAGGCTAAAGATGGTGAAAAGGTGTTGCTGAGGATCGTATGCCTGACACATGATATCCTGATCATCTGGATGGTGGTGATATTTTTGTTTCATTCCTGAAGCTGAAAGAGTTTTGGCTTAATCTAAATGCAGGGCCACACTCAAAATTATTTACAGACAGACTATTCTGGCTGTGAGGTGAGCAAGACTTTATCTGGCTTACTGTGTTTGCTAAAAATATGTTAATATGAGGTCTAATGATGAATAATGTTACAGAAAAATGTTAAGATTAGTTAGCTAGCTAACTAGTTAGCTTTTCTTAACTAGCTGTTGACAAGCTTGAGGAATCAGTCAGATCGAACAGGACTGTACAGCACTCACATTTGTGATTAAAACATTGTGTGTAATGATAAATATTAAAACACTCATACACATCCCATTCTTTGTATTGCTTCATTAACTAAGGTTGGCAAAAAAGTTATGTAAAAGATGACGAGGCCTCCTCAGCACTGACAAGCTCCTCAGCATTTAACATTGCTCTGACAAGCTCTGGTGTTAGCTTTATCTGAAGGGGTAGCTTCCATCACTAAAACCTCATCCTTATTATCCTTATAAATTCTTATTAGACATGAAAATCTGCCTCTTTAACATCAATGGCTAAACAATTTCCCTGGTTTGATGACTGTAAACATGGTTTTCAGGATCCTTCTTATCTTTTGTCAGTTCTTAAACATGTATGTTTACACTGAACATATTATGAAACCAGTTGATTTTTGAAAGAAAAAGGTTTCAAATATACTACTCTGTGTGTTTCTCAATTTTTGGTTGTTCTACTGAAGTGCTACAGATGCTAGCAGGTAGCCTTGGCCTGAAAGTTTGACAAACATGGCAACAACTTCTCAGAACTTTGCAAACACTACTGATCTCACACACAGAGGAAAATCAATGATCATTTATTTATTCATCACTGTGTGAAAATGCTCAGTGATGAGTTGTGCTAAGATTTGATGTCAGAATCATTCATGGGTTAGTTAGCCAATTCTGCATCTAGCTGTTGTAACTGTATGGAACTGAGTAGACAGATGACAAGTCCCAAAAGATAAAGTGAAAAATAACAGGCACAATAGCAGACGGCAGGAGATGGTAAAAAGGTAATAGGGTAGAGCAAATAGGGAATAGTAGGCAGGGAGAGAGAGAGAGGTTTGAGATCTCTGAAATGAGATTCAGGAGTGAACTGTGTGTTTTTGGTCTGGCGTCATTTTTGGAGAATGTGCTTTGAGGTGTTCCTGTAAGTGTGTGCGCAAGTGTTTATGTGTCTGGCATTTGGACGGAGTGGATTATGGGATTACGGTCAGGCAGGTCATGTGACTTGTGTGGTCTGCAGTGACCCTGCTTATAGACAGATTACCCCGGTGAAGGTGAGGCAACCTCTCCTCTCTACCCTTCTGTTCATCCATCTCTCCATCCCTCCATCCGTATGCCCACCCTCCTCATGGTCAGCTCCCATTTCCTGAACGCTGCGGCCGGCTGGACTGCTACACTTGGGCTCTCTCACCTGCAAGCACATATTGTTTTTTCTTGATTTCACCCAGAGGGGCCTTCACACTCACTGCCATCATCATCCTCTTTCCAGACACTCCGCAGGTAAGTCTGACCTTTAACCTCATATCATGCATGCCCATCAGTCAGCTCAAAGGACTTCTCCCCAAAGTGATGGACTGTTTTATGACTGTGTGGAAGCAACATGGGCCATTTTTACAAGTAGACAGCATTAAAAAAATGTAGAAAGGTATTTAACAGCACCAACTGAGCTTCATTGCAGGCCTGGTAACTGACTTAGTAATGGTTCTAGCATTTTTACCTGTGCAAAATTGGATAGACAGATGGATGGCTAATATTTATCCATCTCTGAGCTGGAGAACTGGCTGAAGTACTGGCTAAAGAATTTACAGAACCTTCACTTCATGTGGAAGTTCTTCACACTCTCACATCTCATTTACAAATTTGGTTCTTTAGAGAACTGTGCAAGTAACCCTTTTTGGTGCCTTTAGTTTTACCAGTTTTATTTTTAACAAAGCTTTATGTGAGAGGATAAAGTGATCACTTTACTTCCTTACTACAGTGGAAGAATGAGCTGCCCTGAAACTATCACAAACAACAACAGCAGCTCTCTAGGACATGAGAGAGCCCGGCAGCCAAGATTAAAATGGGATGAGAAAACAGCGTGGCTGCTCACAGAGGCGAGGTTTGCCACATAGAGATTAAACCCTGTTCTCAGTTCATGCATCTTCCTTATTGAACATCCACTCTCACTTCATTAGCTGCACTGGCACAAAAAGCATTAGCTCCAACCGTTTCCCCTTGTGAGATGCAGGGCTGTAGGCGTGAGCACAATAATGGACTTACTTTAGCGTAAAAACTAAGAAGATCAATGCTGGGCGGCAAATTTAGCAATGTTTTACGGTTTTGGAC
Organism: Colossoma macropomum; assembly: GCF_904425465.1. Lineage (NCBI taxonomy): Eukaryota > Metazoa > Chordata > Actinopteri > Characiformes > Serrasalmidae > Colossoma > Colossoma macropomum. Next base: position 29,495,491 of record NW_023494793.1, on the reverse strand, counting down.
ACTCCCTGAAAATAGAGGAGCAGAGAAGAGGTTTTAGGAAGGTTCAGTTCGGTGGGAAACAGAGCAGAGTTAATCTGGGTATCAGAGAGTTGAGACGTGGCTAAGTGCCTGAAGTTTCCTCGAAACACTGAACAGCTAGAACACGTGTCCTGATTTGATTTATACTGCAACCTTCTTAAGGTGAAAACCATGAAGAAAAATAGGTTAATGTGAAAGGAGTTATGAAGTTTGCCAAGAACCGAAAAACATTCACTTTTAACTGCTGGGATCCTATTTCATACAATATTGCACTACTATGGTGCAGCTTGTGTGACATACTGGCGCCCTCTAATGTTGACTTGTGCAAGAACCACAGGGCATTACTGGACATCTTTTAAAGAGTGATTACCTTTGAGCATGGGCAGCACTGATTAATCTTGTTAGGCTACCACTTAATACCCTGTCGGAAAAAAAAACAACAAAGACCACCTAGTTTACGCTACATATGCTACATACCATGCAACATACGCACCATATGCTAGTTTTGCTGGTGATCAGCATAATAACTTCCATTGCTATTGACTAGCAAGATAGCATCCAAAACACATTGTGATGATGGCATAGAAAGAGATACAGAAGAAACCATGATTCTGCTGCGAATAGTGTTCCTTTGTTAAAACACAGGCAACAAGGCACACCTCACTGAAACATTGGGGAAGGTCACCGTTAGCCACAGGCCTCCTCTCCATGATGACCAACTGCCAACATAAAACACCCAATCTCTCAGACACAATAAAACACAAATAACACAGAACACATCTTCAAACTAACAAACAACAACTTTAACAACATAAATGCCCTTTTTACTGGGAGTGCACACTTCCCATGAGCCTCTTCACATGGCCCTATTCATGGCAATGTCTCCAGAGTCTCTCTACAGCAGCACAAGCCAGGAGTGGGATGTTACAATAAGCTGTTTTATTTTTAGCAGGGTATCCTTTACCTTCTGCCTTTTTTTCTCTGCTTTTTGGAAAACTGCAGTTTTAAATATAGTAATTGAAAAGGAAACATATGTAGGACACATTCAGTTAAAGATCAAAGTCAGGGTGAATACGTCTTATCATGTTTCAAAGAAGTATCAAAGTATTAAATTGGGCTAAAATGGGCACTTCTAAATAGACAAAGGTTAAAGGTTCCATTGCTAAAATTTAAATTAAGATACTGGAATACAAATCCACTTCAAAAGGTATCCAAACAGTAAACTGCACTAGAAAAGTGGCTATTTTCATACATTTTTAAAAGTATTTAATAAATATTAACATAACATATAAAATATATTTCCATGTATTTATTTTTATGTGGTACATTTTAACGTGTAATATTTCACCATACATTTTAAAATGAATGTGTTTTAAAGTAGATTTGGTTAATATGGCAGTGTAATCTGAAATACATTCTAGTGTTTGGAAAGTGTTGTAGCATGGACTGCATTGTATTTAAAATGTATTTCAAATATATAAAAATATGTCTATATTTTTTTCCACATGGGTACAATGCCACATAGGAGCAAGTGTGTTTCTGCAAAAACAAGACACAAAAAAGTCTCACGGCAGTGGAGGAAGTAATACTCGAAGGAATTTTCCAGTGTTTTTTAATCTAATCTGAATCTGCATGTTGTCGATTACATAGACAATAATTTTCTTGCATTTCCTGGTACCCACTCACAACAAACTTACAATAGAGGCAAATGGGAAGATGATTAAGGAACTCTTCACATATGTTTTAAGTCAGTGAGCTTTTGATCCGTTTAGTAAGTAAAAGCACATGCATCAAAATTACTGGCTATGGTAAATGACCACATGATACAGACATGGCAGACAGAGATGAGGTTTAAAACCTCTGAAGTATTTCTTTAAGCGGCCTTAAGTTCAAATTCGAAGAGGTGAAAAGTCCACCAAATGTGAAGTATACATTGATAAGCGTATTAATTCACTGACTCTGTGTGTTTCAGGAGGCGATGGTTGGAGAGTGGGGATGAGGAGCCATGAGTCACTCCCTAATCACCTTCATGGCTCCCAGAAATCTCTCCAAACCTCTCTTCACCCTCATTCCTGTGTTCCTTCTTCTTTCTCTCTCCTTCTTCTCCTGTCCGTGTCTCAGTGGTCCAGCCCGTGCTCCTCTCTTGGCCGGACAGCCCTTCCTGGTTCTGTGGGGTGTGCCCAATAAGGACTGCCTGGGCCGCCCAGATCCGGCGGCTTTCGGGATGGAGTGGGAGGGGCGAGTGGCTGTGTTTTATGAAGACTCGCTGGGGCTGTACCCGTATTTCAGTGCTGATGGTCAGCCGGTCAATGGTGGCCTGCCGCAGCACACAAGCCTGGACCTCCACCTCCAGAAGGTGGAAGGGGACCTGACAGCCACTCTGCCCCAGGCAGGAGCACCCGGGCTGGGGGTGCTGAGGTGGAATGAATGGGCCCCTCAGTGGAGCAGAAACAAGGGAAAGCAGGGGAGGTATCTGGAGGAATCACGAGCCCTGCTCCGGGGATTCTTCCCTGACTGGAGTGCGGAAGAGGTGGAGAAATGGGCTCAGGTAGATCCACAAACACATAAACACATACATTTGTATGTGTGTAACCCTAAACCTAACAATAAAAAGAAGTTGATTTACTCTTTCCAGTTGAAGTGATTCAACTTTATTAAACACACTTTACAAACGACATTGTAGGTTATTCCAGTTTTTCTCTAGTTTGTCAACAAAGCCATGACATTTTTGTCCTGTAAATGTGCAAAAACAAACACACAAATGACTACATTTACATAAGCAGGTAAATCCTGTCTCTCTCCCTGCTATCCCCAGATATCTGATACTTTTTTATTAAACATTCAGTGGCTTCTTTGGGAACACATTCCAGATTTTCACCTCAATAGTTAGTCATGTAATTGCATTTTAGGAATCAAAATGGGCAAAATATCCTTACAGTAAAAATATTTTTGGGTATCTTTTTTTATTTATAATTGTTTATGTAGTTCTTTTTTGTGAATAGAGTTTATGTGAAGGATAGAATTTATATGTTTTATCTTATATTGTTATCTTTAGTATTATATATTTTCTATATCGTAACAAGTATCAAACTGTAACCTTGTTAAGTAATTATCAAGATTAATTACTCTGTTAATTCACTTCTTGTTACTTCTTTTCTTGAGTGCCTTGCTCTCTCTTTGCTGATGTAGCAGTGTGAATTTCCCCATTGTGGGACTAGGATTATCTTATCTCATAGGCATACAATTGAGCGCTACATGTGCTAAATACAATGCTAATTATACTAATTAGGTTTCCTTCTTTGGAGGAGGAGGAGAACTCCTTAGTGAAATCAGTTTGTGTTTTGCTGAGTTATAGCGAACACGTGTAGACACTACAGAACACTGGGTATCAGTGTGAATAGCAAATAGTTGATCCTTTTATGAAGATTTCTGAATCATATTAATCTTGATAACCATAATAATGGTTATCTAAGCTGCCTTTTGGGTGGCATTTTCTTTAAAAAGTGCTCTGTCAGTCACACACAGTAAATACTATACAAATAAAGCACTGCTGTCATTTCCTGTCAGGTGGACTTTGAAGCAGCAGCTCAGTCCATCCTAATGGAGACCCTGAGAGAACTGAAGAGGCACCGCCCACAGAGGCTGTGGGGTGTGGCTCCATATCCAAGCTGCTACAACTCTGACCCTGCCCAGATGCTGCTGGCCAATTACACGGGACGCTGCCCAGCTGCGGAGATGGCCCTAAATGATGAGATGATGTGGCTATGGAAACGAAGCTCAGCACTCTACCCTATCCTGTCACTGGAGAAACTACCTGATGGGACCAAGGGGACGTGGCTTTACACATCCAACCAGATCAGAGAAGCACTAAGGGTAGCGGCTCTAGCCGGGTCCACCTCTGATCTTCCAGTTTTCCCATTGGTCAAGAGTGTGTACGCCTCCTCCAGTACATTTCTCCCTGAGGTAATAACTCACTCTATCACATTGTACAGTATGTGTACAGTGTAGGTCTATATAGTGGTGCTTGCATGCAATAGATTGTATAAAAGTGTTTTTATTGTGTGTACACTTTTAAAATAAAGGTGCCGAAAGGGTTTTTGAAGAGATGTCATTGAAGAACTGCTTTCCAAAAGAGCCTTTCAACTCATAGTTCTTTAAAGGAGTACGCCTGCATCTTAGGGGTGGGGAGCCAAGTCAAGCATTTGTGTTTTTCCTGCTCTAACACTCCAAATAAACCTGGCAATTAACTGATGAGTTAAAAAAAGACATGTTTGATCAGGAAAATCTCCGAATTCTGCAGGAATCCAGCCATCAAGGACCAGGAGTTCCCCACCTCTGCTATATCTGATGCTAATTTCTAATGTCAATTACCATTAATGATAATTTGGAGACGTTACTTTGTACTTAGTAAATTAACAGAAAACGTACGTTGAGCCTGATGAATGGAATGCTGTAGTGTTACTCACTACTTTATCCCAAACACATGCACATCTCTTGGTTCTTTATGAAACCAAAAGTTGCTCATCTATGGTGTTGCTCCAAAGAACCATTTCACACCTCAATTTTTAAGAGTTTACATATTGTATGTAACTACATGTATGTGTTTGCTTCAGGCTGACTTGGTGAATACTGTAGGAGAGAGTGCTGCTATGGGTGCAGCAGGGGTCATCATCTGGGAAAAATCCATCAGTACCAAAACACAGGTACAAATCTTCTACTGATCCATCTATCCATCCTTTTATTGTACTACATTACAATAAACATGCATAATGTATATACATCTTCATGTGTGTCCATCAGAAGTCCTGCTCTGAACTCGGATCCTACGTGCGAGAGGTTCTTGGCCCTTATGTGGTCAACGTAACCACGGCAGCACGTCTCTGTGGGGTCTCGCTTTGCCAAGGCCGTGGTCGCTGCGTACGCAAGAAACCAGAAGACCCAGTCTACCTGCACCTTCCTCCCGCCCACTTCTTGCTGATGCCCAATGGGGCGGAGGGTATCCGGGCAACAGGGGAACTTCCTCCCACCTACTTGGACATCTGGAGGCGGGACTTCCGGTGTCAGTGGTTTGAGGCACTGGAGGGAGCAGCCGCTGATCAGGAATCAGGTGGGCCGGACGTTGGAGGCCAAAGGCCACTGCCCACAGTAAAGTCACCCTCTGTTATCGTTCAGACTGAGGTGACGGTAGTCACCACTACACCTACTGGACAGCAGCCGACAGTCAGTGGATGCCCCTCCCATAATGTGCCCAGTATACTTCTCTCTGTGCTGTTGTTTATCAGTTTTGCAAACTTTCATATCTGACCTGCCTGGAGCAGGATGTATGGGATGACCCTACTGGCCTTGATTTTGTGTACTGAAACATAGGAGATTAGCTTGCTGAGATCAATGCCACAAGGCAAATGCAGTTGTGAGTTGCATGAATGCTCAAAGTGAGTGAATTCTCTTAATATTCTGCTCAGTGAGCAGTGAGCAATGACCGTTTAAAAATGGTGATGTTACATTCTTTCTGAACGTTCAGGCATTTAGGGAATGCCCAAATGAGGAGAGGATCATTATGAGGAAGATTTAATGGTTGAGTTTCCATTTAACAGCAACTAGTTCTAGCTCAGTGACTGAAGCTGAAGTGGCCATTCAGTTACTTACTCAATCTCATTTCAGTCAGAGTGGACTTGGGTGGCTAACTTCAAGAAGCACACAGAGTATCTACTGACCTTTGGCTGTTTGTTTAATTGCCCAACACCAATGCATGTAGAGATGACTCAATGGGCCATTTTTAGATAATACAGATCTTACTGGCCAATGTGCAGATCCTGTGATAAACACATTACATGCACCACAGCCTTCCTTATGTGAAATTTGCAATACCCAGAGACTTGGGTCTTGACTAGATGAGTGTCATTTGCACATCCTGATCTCTCTAAGAACATTATTCAGTCACACACTTGGCATTGAATTATGTCCATTATATCATGTACCATATATATGGGACACACAAGGTGTGATACATAATGTCATTCTTTACACTAGCAAAGTTTCTGGTGCCTCAAAGGGTTGCCAGAGCATCATGGCCTTATCTTATAGGAACAATCAGTAGCATTTTCAGCTGGCATACGTCATTAACTCAATGCTGGTCTTGTGCCAATGAGAAATTATTTTAAAATATAAGTCACTCTAAAGGCGCACTGATCATAATTTTTTATGGCCGATTTTGAAATCTTTAAGGAAAAATTGGCTTTTTTTTTTTGCATTTGATTTGCATTAACTTTTTATTTAAAATTATTTAAATAATAAGCTCACACTATGTGGGTTAAGTGAACACAGGAAAAACACTAGGACCAGTACTTTTCATCATCCAAAGTTGCAATATAAATAATGTTATTTGCTCTGGCATTTCCAATCTCTATCGTGCCTCCCTAAATCATTAAGTAAAGTTTCCCCTCCAGTTCATGGCATAAAAAAATGCTACTTGTTGCTCTTACAATTTAAAAAAAAAAGCACAACTGTGAGACTGCTGTGTTGGATGGAAGTGTAAAACATGTACTTTTTATTAAGAATGAGTTGTTGGCACTTTCTGTATTGTACATTTTGTATTCATGATGTAATGTAATAATATAACATAACAATAACCAAACATTCAGTCTCTCGTAAAGTTTGAAGAGAGCTAAAATGAAATAAACAAATGGTTGACGAACACCCACGGCAGAGTATGCACTACACAGCAATGTTTTTGTGCACTGATACTTATCATAGCTTCTGTGTTAAAAGGTTAAAGGCAAGATAATTTGACACAACACTGTTAAAGGTGCAATAAGCAAGATTGTCCATGAAAACGTATGAAAATTGGCCACTGGAGGTGCAGAGCTGTGGCTCATTTAATATTTTTTGTAATAAACCACCAGAACAGTTGAAGTTTCACACATTCGCAAATATCTAATATTTGTAACAAAACTATTTTTCCCTGTCATATCTAGCACAGTGTTAAACACATACAGTTTGCTGAAGTTTAGCTTATTTCAGTCTTTTCTACTTTAGATTTCTTTAGCTTTAACAGTAACTTATGTAATAAGAATAGTGGAAAATCATGAAATCATAAATAATTCTGAGTAACTCAACATCGTTTGGCAATATCTGTTGTTGACTGCCAACACTTGCATCTGTGCGGTTATTTTGTTCTGGGACTAAAGGCTTTTTCTTCTCTTTCAGTGACACACAAAAAAGCAACTTGCATGCTAATAGCTTTCTAAAGTGAGTGTGTGCAGATGTTCTTATTAATGTTTTTTTTTTTAATATTTCCTTATCAAAGCAATACTGTATTCTTTTTGGTACTGAATAATACATGTTAATTGTAAATGCATATACAATAAAGATGTTTCTATAATTCTGACCACAAATTCGTAGTTTTGGCCAGGAGGTTTTTTTTAGCTTGGTGGCCTGATTTCCACCCTGGTAATAAAAACGTGGCTGATATACTTTTCTGAAAGTGTGCACTATTTAAAATATATATTTTACATGCATTGTCAAAGTGGATACTATAGTTGCTTAGTGTATGGCTGCAGGGCAGTTTCCTGCTACCAGCCAGTCATCTGATCATCTGATAGTGGCCATGGGTAATAATGCTACACCATCCGTGTGATATAGAGTTACATACAGAGTTACATATATGCAAAAGCCTGTAAGCGGTGAACATGCTGCAGCCTGACCTCAAAGAGGCCTTTAACCTCACAAACAAAAACGTGTGCCGGCTTTTGTGTAAACAAAAGTGCACATGAATGCAGACACATCACACAACACAAAGCTCCATATAAACATGCACAAACACTCGTACTCCTCTCTGCACACGTACACGTGCAGATGCTACAATGTAAAACACGCACCTCGGGGGCTGGCAGGACAGCGATAAGTGCATCATCAGATTTGCTAAATGTTGCAGAGCCGGTCAGCCGCTCCTCTTCACCTCTATCAGTCCATCTGTCCAAACTAACCCCTAATCTCATGTTTAGTCTTTGGCTTATCGTTAATCTGGGACTGAGACACGGATCTAACCACGTTTACCGTGAATCAGAAACTTCATCAGAACCATCTGCCAAGCCTGTAAACAGCATAAACAACACTAAACAATAATAAACAATGAACAGTGGTAAGAACCTAAATCTTGTAGTCTCTCAAAAGCAAATATGTACAGTTACGTAATGAACTGAACCCAGATTAAATCATACGTGAAATGGAGAGGAAAATTCTAAAGTAACTTTTGGCAGATTTAGATAAGAGGTCAGTGATCAGTGGTGCTGTTAATAGCCCTTTTAACCCTAAGAGCCTGTATGTGGTTTCACACTTTGGTTGCTCACTTTGATAAACCTAAGACTTTTATACTAAATTTCATAACGGGTAGACTAATATGGTATCTACTGTGTTTTTTTGCACCACAAAACTATGAATTTTTCATACAGAAGTGAAAAAGAAATACCAACCTCCACTTGCAAAAGCAAGACTGCAGCACCTGGTGAAAGCAGTTTTCTTAGAGACCATTGGCTTTTTACATTCTGTCAAAAATAAAAATTTTGCCAAACTATTTTATGCATTTCAAACTTTTCCCCCTTCACCCCCAAAAATGGTGTTCATTTTTTTTAATGGTGTTGCATTTTATAAATGTTCCGTTTTCTTCCCATTTTGCTGTGTGGGCATGACCCCTTGCATATTTATGACCACCTCTTGATTGACAGCCTGTTTCAAACGTAACCAGTGCAGTTCATTTTGAAGTTTGGTGCAGGATCACCATACTAACCTAACCATGCATGAATGTAAAGAGATCACTGATACAGAACACAACCTAAAGATGAGCTTGGTTACTCGTATATGGAGACTATAATACATTTTATACATATTGCAGGTTGAAATACATATCACTATATTTTATTGTGTTTTGTGTGTATGATGTAGTTTCCACATGACAGTGCTAAAGACAAATTTCCATTTTATGAAAATGAAATATTCTATTCTAAGTAAAGGTTTGAAAAACACAATTAACAGACCCTACATATGAACTCTTAAAAATAAATAAATAAATAAATAAATAAACAAACAAACAAACAAACAAACAAACAGTCAAGGTTGGGTTTCCCAAAAGCATCTTGGCAAAAAGATCATCCTTAAATTGTAGAGCGAGTATCAACCTGAACACTAAGATGCTTCTGAGAAACTGGGTAACAGCTAATTGGGTAACAGTTAATGTTAATTAATTGAGTTAATGTTTAAGCTTAAATAAGATCTGTACTGAAGAATTCACAAAAAAAAAAAATTTAACATGCAGGTCTTAATGCAGGTCTTACAAACTTCGAATGGCGGTCTACAGCTGCCTTATGAAGTGTGAAATCCTCTGGTGGAATGAATCTGAAGCAGCCAAAAAACACTCCTGCAGCGCTACTGTGTCTGATCCACTTTTACCAGCGCAACACACACTAACACACCACCACCACATCAGTGTTACTGCAGTGCTGAGAACGTCCCACCAGCCAAATAATACCTGCTGTGGTGGTCCTGTGGAGGTTCTGAGCATTGAAGAACGGGGTAGAAGGGGACTAACAAAGCATATAGAGAAACAGATGGACTACAGTCTGTAATTGTAGGACTGAGCTGATAAAATGGACAATGAGTGTAGATACAAGAAAGTGTTCTTACTAAACGGCCAGTCAGCGCATTTGGCCTGACACAATCATATGCAAATATATTACATACTTGCAACTAGGTTAAGAGTTTGAATGGATTTGGAAAGGAAAATACTGTGCTGGGTCTTACAAATTTAAACCCACAATCTGACTTCAGGTGCATTCCAAATTTATGCCAGTATGTATGTCACATTTTGATTGTATAAAACTACCTGTAACTGTCATTAATTCACAGTGCATATTGTGTCACAATCACTGTATCAGAAAATAATAATAATACGCATATCGTAACACCCTTATTTCACAACAGTTACTGAATAAGTGTTATGATCAATAGTTGAATAATAAGTTGGGGGTTCAAGGAGATGTTTGTACCGTAAAACATTCCTTCAAGGATGAAATGCATTGAGCGACTGAGTCTGAATACTGTGGTTAAAGCAGTGGACTCAATGTCTAGCTCATTAAATGATTCATTATGCCGGGGGTGATTTAGAACTGTAATGCCAGTGTGGGCTTCTCTCACCAAGAGCCTGGGGCTGCCAACCCACCTTAATCCTGACAATGGCAAGTGAGGATACTCTCTTCTTCGAACACACACACACACACACACACACACACACAGTGGCGAGAAACAGTGAGCTGATCTGGCCAAGCTGTGCGTCAGAAGAGAACACGTACCAAGAGCTCACCTGTATTTTACCAGGAATTCAGTAACTGTTATCTTCCCCTGCGGTCTTCCAGCTCTCGTCAGGTTTGGTCAGCACATACCGTCTCAGCTGTTCTCAGCTGTAGAGCTTAACACTGTCCTACAGACAGAGCGACCTGACCAAAACTGGGAACAGAGATTCACTCACGATCGCAGCAAACTGTTTCAGATAAAAAGCTGTTACAACATGGGAGGCAGAACAATAGAGTAAAACAACAGTTCGATTAAGATGTATACATAATTGCAGTTACAGTGTACAAAGCTAAACAAGGAAATAGAAAAACTGATGTAAAGCATATGTTGTACTGGGCAACTACACAGCATCCATATGCAAAACAGGCCAAATCTTTCCTTCATATTTTCTGTTTCCTCTTAAATAATTTATATTATATATAATGTATTATAATAATGCTTAGAGTGTGACAGCAGGCCTGATTTGCAGCATTTTTATCGTCTTTGTACAATTGTACAGTTGCTTTCGTTCTTTTTTCTGTATCTACTTATTGTGTCTATGGATCTTTACTAAATCTTAGATTTTTAATATGTATTTGTTAAGTCATTGAAAATGAATGTTCAAGTTGTACTTCATCCCTCATTCATCCTGTTGTTTAAATAGAAGTTTTGATTTCTGTTAATAAGCCCACCACAATTACTACACAATCCTGATCACAATTATTTTTCAGTTGTTAGCTTTTACAATATGTTTGCACCACAATAACAGAATTTAATTGGGTGTGTTTTATCAGTTGGGTAGAAGAAAACTAACGTGAATTAAAAAAAAACAAACAAAAAAACAAAACAAACAAAAAAAACAAACAAGTGCTCCAGTTTTTGCCTTCAGATGGAAAATACTTAGTATCGACAGCTTGAAAGCAAGACAGTTAACTGCAATTATTGATATAGCAATTACTAGCCAGCTGAGATTTCATGATTGTGAGAGGCCTACTAGTTTGCTACAATACCCTTTTAGTTCCATTGCAAAACTACAGCAATTTTTGGTCACCAAAAATCATGGCTGATCAACTACGTCAGAAAACTGTAAATTCAGTTCTAGTCATCATTCATAAGTACTTACTCATCCAAGTTCATATTTGAAGACTGACACATAACGACTGACTCAGCCATACCAAAAGGTCACTGCCAAAAATAAGGCAAGACATTTTTCTGGATCATTCTAGTAAATTTATTGTTATATTTCATTCTTTAAAACATACACTGATGCCAGACAGACTGGTTGATAAACCGGGACTGTAGAAGCAGAGATGCATGGAGACGGATATGGGTCTGGAGATTAGGGCCCGAAAGAGGAAAGGGACTGTACCGCACTCCTTCATTTCATTCATCAACTCTGTCTGCCTTTTCTGTCTCAATCACTAACTTGCACTAATTTCTTCAGTCAGAGGGATCGCTGTGAAATCACTGGCCGTTCAGCCTCCAGCCAGTTGACACGCACCGCACCTCACGTGCCATGGAAATTCATCATGACAGTTGCTGTAGCAACACAATGTCCACAGTTCCCAGGGCGATTAACTGGACACGTGTGTTAGAAACGATCAGTGGTCACCGTGGAAACAGAACTCAAACGGGGATACATAGCATCCAATCTGAAGACACAACAAAAAATGGCTTCTAGTGAACGGTTCCGTATGGACAAATACTAATCCGACACATTTCCAGTCTTTAATTTTGATGCCTTCAATAGCTAGGAGGTGATACACTTAACATCACCAGTCCATCTGTTAAAACAACTGACGCACGCACATACACATGCACACACACACACACACACACACACACACACACACACTCAACCATACTTCATAAATAGTCCCACTTAAGCTACTGATGCATTCATGGAGAGAGAGAGCACCTCTTTGTGGTCAGAAGTATGTCGGACGGTGTGAGCTCACAGAAAGAAGTCCGCTTTTCTCTCCCCTGACAATCATCCTACAAGCAACGAGCCACAACAAGAGGAAGGGCTAACAACGGGTCATCTCCATAGGGAGGTGCGAGAGGAGGGGAGGAGCACTCGCAGAGCGTTGCTAGGAGACACAATCATTAGCAAAGTGATTCGGTTGCATGATAATTAGCAAACTGTCTGCAGAGGGCGGAGTTTCATCGCAAAAAAGCATCTCCAGGAGCTTCTTAGTCATCAGGGGGCGTGGCTTGTTGCCAGCAGTTACTTGCAGATGGCTTCCAAAGCATCCAGCGTGCGTTTGATGTCTCTGATCTGAGCGGCGAGCGCCTGGATGGGCTGCATGGAACGATCCAACTCCTCACACCGTGCCATCAGTGTGTACATTCCCTGCAGACATGCAAAATTGTGTGGGGAAAATACTTCATAAAGACAACTGACTTAATACTAACAAAGCGAGAGAACACAATAAAAAGGTTTTTACAGACTAACATTAATCAAGCACTCATACCTTTATGCTCATGTCCACTGACTCTCCCAAACTATCCACAGAATCTCTGTATGTCTGAATATATCCCACACTCAGAGCAGTCATCTATAAAAAGAGAGAGAGAGAGAGAGAGAGAGAGAGAGAGAGAGAGAGAAAGAGAGAGAGAGAGTCCCATAAATCTTAAGACGTCTTCGCATAGAGCACCATGAAACTACTACTACTACCTACTATTACTATTACTATCACCCTAAGACAGGGGTCGGCAACATGCGGCTCTTTTACTGCCCTGTTGCAGCAGAATTAGACTTTTAGGTAAAAATAAAATAATCCTCCTTTGCAGTAAAATAAAGCTCTGCTGATTGTTCTAACACAGTTTTAATAATGGTCATAAATGCTGGAGTTATTTAGCAGTTAACAGTTAGCAGTTAACTCCTAATTCACCATCCTTTAACCCTGGTCACAATAGCAAAGTAGACAAGAATCTTGCCTAGCTAGTAACTAACGAAAAGGCAAAGAGAAAGATTTAAGACAAACATCGATAATCGATAATATTTTTGCTAAAAGGACAAAATGGCTCTTCTTAACATTTGGGTTGCCGACCCCTGCTCTAAGAGAAAAAACATGCACTTTTTAGGTAATAACTGAAATCAAACAATTTCCCTTTTCATTACTTGCACAATGGCACTAACTTGTTTCACGCTGCATTTTGCAGAAAAAGTAAATTGTGAAAATTAGTGTGATCAGGGAGATGACTTTTACAAATGCGAACTTGGCTTCAGGAACTGTTTTTAAGCAATAAGAAAAAATAGAAGATGCATGATCAGTGTGTGTATATGAGGGACATGTGTAAGAATGCTCACATTCTGGATGGTTCCATTGAGGCTGCGGAGCATCATCTCAACACTGTGTGCAACTTCCTGTGTGTGTTTGTGCAGGTCCAGGAGCACTGAGGGGTCTATAGGGGGGATATCAGCTGGCCGACGCAATGAGCCACGTCCTCGGACGACTGGGCCTGAACAGTCCGCTGCACAAGGCACCAAAACATATGCACGTATGCAGTTAATGTCATAGTGAAAAATCAAACTGACATAATTTCCATCAATAAGTAAAGGCCAAATTCAGGTTTCATGAGTTCAGCTACTGTTTTCAGTTTTCACGAGTTTCATAATTTTGGCAAGCAACTGGCATAATGCTTCTTAGTAAAGTATGAGCCTCAGCTGACTACATCAGCGTTGAAGCTCCATTTTTGAACATCACAACACAACTTGGTATGTCTTGGGATTAGGACCCGACCGATATAAGCGACCTGCATTATCAGTATCGGACGATGATTAACAGTACAAGCATCAGAATAACATGTTATCACATAATAAAACTGTTTTTGAAGAGAACTAATGAAAAATATGAAAAATAAGACCTGATAACTCAAAAACAAAAGCACACAGCATTCTTACATTATATTTAAGACTGTGAGTTGGTGTTGTTTAAGTTTAAAAGAGTTTAAAAGAGTTTAAAAATTGAGAACTGACAATCATATCTGCCAATAAAGCATATAACTATATTTATACTTTAAAACTCAAAATATAAAATTATATTTGCCAATATTATCATCTGAATTTTTAGCACTCTAAAACTGGTATCATCAGCCACAAAATTCCATATCAGTAAGCCCCTTACTTCGGGATGTCATGTAATCGAATGAAATGAATTTAGAATTTTGGAATTTTGCCTGCTGCGTATCTAGTGCACCGAAACACTCATGTAGCTTCAGCACATACACCTCCAGTGCTGAAAATATCACAAACATGCACTTACAGTCAGTGTCAAGGCTGCGCTTGGAGCTCATTTTGATCTTCTGTTCCAGGTTCTTGGTGATGAAGTGTGTGAGATCACCGTCGTGGCTAACAGTTCCCTCCAGTTCCAGAGCACTGGAGATAGTAGCCCTGCGTCCCTCTGCCTGCCCTCCTTTGACCCCCATGCCCCGTGAGCTGCCTCCATAAGCATCACTAATGCCGTCCAGACTCTTACTGTCCTGCATGCCCCTCACAACGCGTTCTCTGTCCCGGTCCCGCTCCGGCGCCGAACGAACCCGCACCTCTGCCATCACATGTGCTGGCCGCTGCCAAACATCAGGCTCTGGCATCATAGGAGCAGGAGCTGAACTGGGTGGAGGGGCTGGGACCAGGGGTGGGGCCTGCTCAGGTGGAGTGGAAGCAGTGGAAGGGGCATCATCTTCAGAGACGGAGTTGTTTGGCACTTCTGTGGATGGGGTTTCTGAAGTGGCTGGGTCCTCAGTGGTGGTCTCTTTTACTGGCTGAGAAACAGTTATGATTATTATTACAACGGATTTTAAAATGTCAGTCTGATGTGAAAATCAACATACACAATTTTACCTTTAACCTAAATTTAGTTTGATATCCAAACTTTATTTCGTTAGTTTTGCACTGGAGCTCCAAAGCTACTGTAGCTAAAAAGGTAATAGAAGCTTATGTACATGAATTAGCAATTAGAGTGAATGCAAACTGCATAACTGAATCGTTGCACACTTGTCTTAAACCATTTTAAGTTGTTACAAACAAATCTCAAACAGATTTGTTTAAATCTAGTTTGTTATCTAAAAATGGAAAAAGCTACAGACTAAATTCAGGCTTTCCAGATAGCTGCAGCTATTGTTTTATATGTTAAATGTCTACACTGCAAATGTTGAGTCTGTGCATTAAGTAAAACAAGCTAAGCAATCAAATCTTTACACTAACTTGTGATATTTTACATCACTGTGGAGATATTTTGGCCCACTCTTCTTTGCAGAATTGTTTTATTTCGGCTACATCTGAGGGTTTTTGAACACTAACTGCCTGTTTAAGGTCTTGCCACAGCATTTAAATTGGATTCAAGTCAGGACTTAGACTTGGCCACTTCAAAACCATAATTTTGTTTCTTTTGAGCCATTCAGTGTGCTGCGGATCATTGTCCTGCTGCATATCTTAACTGTGCTTGAGCTTTAGGTCACAAACTGACAGGCTGACATTCTCCTTCAGGATTTTCTGATTAGAGAGCAGAATTCATGGTTCCATCAAGTAGGACAAGTTGTCCAGGTCCTGCAGAAGCTAAGCAGCACAAGACCGTCACACTACCACCACCATGTTTAATGGCTGGTATGATGTTCATGGAGCGCGGTGTTTGCTTTATGAGAGATGTAACGGGACCCATGTCTTCCAAAAAGCTCCTCCTTTGACTCATCACTCCAGATTTTCATCCCCAAAGTCTTGGAGGTCATCTAGATGCTTTTTGGCAAATGCGAGATGAGCCTTTGTGTTTTTTTTTTGGTCATCAGTAGTTTGAGCCCATGGATGCCATTTTTGCCCAGTGTCTTTCTAATTGTGAAATCATGTACAAGTGAGGCAAGTGAGGCCTGCAGTTCTTTAAAAATGTGCAAAAATAGTAGAAACTGGGAAGGGGCAAATACTTATAAAAATTATAGAAAAGGTCATATATCTCTCTTTCTTGAACCCCACAGATTAGTTTTGGCTTGTTTGCTATGCAATATTTGTTTGTGAAAATTTAAAAAATTTAGCATTTTTGAGTTTGGAGAGAAAAACACATCGGGTTGGATTTTGCGGGACTTTTTCAGACAACACCACACATCTTTATGTATCAACAGCACACACACAATGATGACAATAGTGATCATTCACTTAAATCCACAGATTTCTTTCAACACGCTCACAATCATCTGGTTGATCTGCTCAGGGGTCTGAACTGATGTTACACATTTAGCAGTTACACATTTCCAACAGAGAGGTCTTTAAACCCCCAAACCTTACATAGTGTATTTTTAACCGTGTTTTGCTGCAAATTACTTCACTGCAGTATGTTTGCTGAAGTGAAACAACAGTGCAATGTGATGTGATGACACCTGCTGATGGTGTAGATAGCTTTGTTGATTATAATGGGGGGAGTTTTGATTTTGTTGTTGTCGCTCACTCACATCACTTGCTGTTAGAACAAGGTATGTTGTAGCTTGCATTTCACTTTAATATTATAGTATTTATATTAGTAATATAATATTACTGCAAGAGAAATACAAATAGTTCTACAGTTTAAGACTGAGAAGCTGTCACTGTAACTCTGATCAGAAAGATTAACATGACTCATTCTGTCTGGATCACATTTCGACAGTGTCACATTCTCATTATCGCAATGCTGGATTTTTAACAGCATGTGACAACAGGGAGGTTCATGCAGCTCGGTAATGCAGCTTTTGTGGCTGAACAGGTACGTGGCTGTCACGGTCAAACAACACAGATAAACTGACACGTTACGTATGTTCGCACGTATCATATTACTCAAGAGAAGTAATCATGTTGATCTAAGATCCGTGTTTGAGCGTCACGTCTTAACAGATTTGATTAAACAGACAAATGATGTGAAGTGCTTAATACAGGCCTCACCTGCACAGAAATGTCTGTAGTCTCCCGAGTATCCTCACACTTTTCCACATCATCATCATCATCATCATCATCATCTTCTCTTTCATCTTTCTCCCCTCCTCCCCACCCATCATTAGGTTGTATGTGTGCCGGGTCATCTGTGTCCATGTCCGATCTGTTTTGGGATATTGGCTGTGAGTGAGATGTGTGTTCAAGCAGTAACTCGTTTGTGTGAGGGGGGCTGTCATCAGAGGTGTTTGTATTGGTGTGAGGTGCTGAGTTTTTGTGTGTTTGTCCATATACCGGCTCTGTGCCGTGGGGTGTATACGTGTGAATCTCTGGAACAGTTTCTTCCTGTTTGTTTTGCTCTGAGCAAGCTTCTCCGTCTCGACACTTCAAGGAGGCAGAGCCATGAGTGCTCATCCAATCGCGGGTCTCTGGAGAATCAGAAGTGTCCACCCCATTAGTTGCCTCCTGCACATCATAGCCAATCCCAGAGGAGTGGCTCATCCCTCAACCTGCTACACAAAAAGTATTATCAGTCACTATCAACATAAACTCCATATCTCCTGTGTGAGTTTACAACTGTAGTTCTACATTATCATCATTACATTCCTTGGTATCAAGCCCTGCACATAACAGTCCTTATCTTACCTGTATGCAGCACAAAAATGCAAACCTTTTTTATAAAAGAAAGAAAAACATTTTGTCTGTGCTCATTTGAACACCAAACACTATGTCCAAAAATGGTGTAGACCCCTGCTCATTCTATGCTTCTTCTGAAATCTACGGCATTAATAGGGAGTTTGTTCCCCCTTTGCTGCACAAACAGTCTCTATTCCTCTGAGAATACGTTACACTAGGTGTTGGAACATTACTGTGAAGTTTTGATTGCATTCAGCCACAAGAGCAGTGAGGTCAGGTACTGCATCACAAATACCACTCCAACTCATCCTAAAGGTGCTCCATCACTCCAGGCAACACAGTTACAC
Source organism: Colossoma macropomum (assembly GCF_904425465.1). NCBI lineage: Eukaryota > Metazoa > Chordata > Actinopteri > Characiformes > Serrasalmidae > Colossoma > Colossoma macropomum. The sequence goes on along the minus strand of NW_023494793.1, from coordinate 29,477,275 downwards.
TGGTCCACAGCCTAGTGCTGGGGGCTTTATAATGCTCTAGCTGACATTTAACACCATGATGTTAGCAATGGGTGCACTAGATGGACAAAAGTATTGTGCACAAAACAAGGCCTATGAAGGCATTGTTGGGAGAAAGATTGCAAGCCAGGCCCTCTCGTCCAACATCAGTGTCTGACCTCACAAATGCTCTTCTGGATAAGTGGGAAAAAATTCCCAAAGACACACTCCAAAATCTTATAGAATTTTTCCCAGAAGAGTGGAAGCTGTTATAGCTGCAAAAGGGGACCAACTCCATATAAATGCCTATGGATTTAGAATGGAATACCATAAAAACTACTGTAGGTGTAACATGCAGGTGTCCCAATACTTTTGTCCATATGTTGTATTTCTCAAAATTTCTTCATAATTCAGTCAGTGACATATAAACAAAGCCGTGTTTTTATGCGAAATTTACCATTCTAGTCAGAACTGTTCTCAGTGGTGGTGATAGGAACCAGACATCGTAAGTGCCTAATGCCTCTAAAAGCTCCATTACAGCAAGTTATTGCATGAAATGGTTACAAACACATTGCCTAATGCCAGAGACAATGTTTACAATACTTTCCTGACAAGATTTTCACCTAAAAATTGTTTTTAAAAAGTATTTCATGGTGAAGAAATACATGCAGGGTGTTATGCGGCAAAATATTATCCAAAGAAAACACATTTCTTTTATAAATTACCACTATGACACCATTATCAACATTACATATAAAAACCAACATGTAGGTTCACTGGTCGTTTTGAGTGTTAAATAAAAGTGCCTATATTTGCATTGCGCTGCCTTGTTTCTATCAGAATCACTTTACTTCGCTACATATATGTTACACATACAAGGGACCTGTCTTGGCGACTGCACACACCTTTCACATGTAACATACTGAACATACCAGACAAGCAAACTGACTATTAACACGTAATTAACTAACGGAAAATTCAAATAAAAAACAATACATAGAATAAATAATAATAAAGAGCTGTGGTGAGGGGCTAAAGAGATGTGTGACATGTTGTATCACTACTTATGTAAAGAAATCCATGTCGGCAAATTTCTCTGCAAATATAGCATTTCACATCAAACCAACCTGAATGACTTTAAATCTCACCTAACTTATGCAGAAATTATGAAAAAAATCAGTGGACTTCCCCTTTAAGTAGCTGAGTTCACTAATGGAGGTTTGGATACTTCTGGACATACAGTGTAGGTTTCATCGGAATCACTGAGTGGTATTATAATTATTTGCGCCACAGCCGCTCCCTCTCCCTTATTACTGTCACATAGACCATGAATCACATCACAGTTTTCATGGCACAATATCCGACAGCATAACCAAAGCATAATCACAACTAGCCACGTCATTCATTCCCTAGATGCAGCTACACTTACTGCTAATTAAGTTAGTGAAAAAAAAGAATTCAAGCTGGACACTGGGCAAATTTGACTTAAAATAATATTAATGTCAGTATACATTTTGTTGCGATGTACATGATTATTCTTTCACAGTCAGCTAGGTTAGCTTAGCTGTCTAGGTGCAGCAGATATGATTAAGGAACTGAAATCATATGACGACGACACTCTCAGCTAGCATTAGCCACCTAAACTGTGTTACAAAAGCAAGCTCGCCCACTTATTTAACCAGTTCACGGGTAGCGGACACTGCAGCTGAACTTAAGACTGCAAAAAGATGAGAGAACCTGCTGACTTTCCTTTTAATACCCAAACCCAAAACAAAAAGCCGATCAGCTGTTCCCGTGTTTCCACACAAGTCATCTGACGTTAGCTAACCACAGCTAGTTAGCATTAGCCGCCTGCCGTGGGGAATCAACGATAGTTGGCTAACTGCTAACTGCAGGCCTGGAACTTCTATCTTCGGGAAGATATGATCCATGTGTCCGTCATCATCACCTCCTGGCCGACCGAACACGCTCCTCTTGGTGCTAAATGCCAGGAAAACGCGACATATAAGCCGCGCTGTGAAACATAAACGATAAATATTTACCTCTGCACTTCTTTCCTCAGGATGAACGTTGCCAGGAAACTAAGTCCCTGATAAATGTCTGACGTGCTAAACCGCAAGAGTGGAACAATAGTTCCGCGTCGCATTCGTAGGTTGTTTCGTAAATAAAACGTTTATTCTGATATTTTTTTTGTATCTGAAAAATACAAATATTCATGCAGTAAATTGCAAATTTGTCGGGGACAATATGCACCCTTCATTTTCATTTCTCTTATGATCAAAGGATAAATGACAGGGAAAATCTAATCCCAATTCATGTCCTGAATGTGAATGCTCTGTGATCTGGCAATTTTTTTTTTTTTTATAGATATATTAATAATATATAACTTATTAATGGAGTGAATAATAATTAATCTAATATTTAATAACCATAGCCTTATATTTTTAGTGTTGTACATTGATTACAATACATATCTGATACTTAACAGAAATTTTGAAAAATGCAAAAATCAGACATGATTTGACAAACAATACATTCTGTCAAACGCACACTCTTAGTAACAAAAGGTTTTCTACAGCACCAAAAAAAAGAGGCCCATATATGGTACTGTAAAGTCAGAGACCACCCCTGAATTTTTTATTTCCAGTCGAAGCAGACATTAAGTACAAGTTATTTATTTTTTATTTATATAATATTAGATGTAAGATAAGCAATCTATTTGCAGAAGGAAAAAAAACAGCAGTTTCTAAAACTGGAATTAAAAATATTATTTAATGATACAGAGAAAATGGGACCACAAACAACTGTGCAAGTCCTGGGAGACCACCAAAAGGGTCACCATCGGATAAACAGTACTTAAAGTTTTCATCTTTGAGAGAGAGGAGAAAATCAAGCTCCACTCTTGTTTCGGATTGAAAAATCCACAGGTGTTTCTGTCCATCCTTCCACTGTGAGAAGACAACTCAACACTATGAACCTGAAAGGATGTGTAGCTTTTAAGAAGCTGTTACTGAAAAAAGGAAAAAGAAGAAAATCTGCAAATCAAAAGAAGCTACTGGTGTTCTCTGAACATTGGACTGACCATGACCAGAGTCTAAACCTCAAACATCATTGAATGTATTTGGGGTTACATGGATCGTCAGATGCCAAAAATGCGACCAACTTCTAAGACTGAAATTTAGAGATGTGGAAAATATCCCTGCTTTTTCAGCTGAAAAATTGAAAGTAACAGCAAACGCTATAGTGAACTAATGACACTATTACTCTATTGTACAATATTAGCCCCACAAAAATCCATATTAGATCACATGAATCTTACATTTACAGTGAAAAAGCAGTCAATCTAAAGTTTTTTAGAGAAACAGGTAAATGCTAATTGTCTGGCAGCTCAGCTAACATTACTAGCTCAGTCACAGCTTAACTTAAAAAACCTCGGACCTTGTAGCTACATTTTAGCTGGAAAACAGCGGATTTTGAGAGGTGATTCTTAGGTTTGTTTATTGGTAACGTTAGCGGTAGTATCACTGCACACCTCACCACAATGACGAGATTTGCTTCTTATTCTAATTTTCCATTCCAGTTTAAATGGTGCAGCAGTTCATTGCCTTGGAATCATAAGGTTCTATCTGACATTTTGTCAAGTTGTTCACATAATCTTATTTCTGCGACAACTTCTTAAGATTATTTGAGGTTTTTTTTAAGCTGTGTGCATTTTGGACTCTTCATCTAGAAAACAAAAAGGTTCTACCTCCAGTTACAGTCAAACTCTAACTTTGTTCTATAACTTAGCTCTCTGTTAGCCAGTCAGCACTTCGAATACACACAAGAGGACCAATCAAGTCCCTGATCTGTTAGTCATGTATGTAGATCGGCATGCTAGTCATCTCTGCAAATGTATTTAATGAGACTATAGGCTACAGATCAGCCAAAATCAAGGAAAGCAGGTAGAAAAGTAGGTGTTTTCAGCAATTCTAAACCAGCCTGGACTGACAAACCCTGCCATGATGGCGTATCTCCCACAAAGCACTGCATTATGACATTCTCGAACTTCCTCTTTCACTTTTTCTTCACGTTAAGTTTTGTCTGAGAAAAAAAAAAACTCATTGATGAACTGTTTACGAAGATGAAAAACATTAAGAAATTTCAGGAGATTTAGGAGGATTAGTAAATCATATCACCCAATACACTTTCTCTGCCGGTTAAATCTGACCTCATGAGAATTTGACAGTGGAGGAACAAACAAGTTCTCAGAAAAATACAGTGAGTATATCTGGAGTGTCTATTAAGGACTGAATATATGAAAAGGAAATGAAAGGAGCTAAAAATTCTGATAAATAGTTTTAGTCACTATAATTTATATGCTCAAAAATGATTTATTAGTTTTAGTGAAACGTTATTTCCAAAATATGATGAGTTCTCAGTTTTTTTAAAGTTAACACAGCACAAACTCACAAACTCTTTTTACTTAAATTATACATAAATCATACAGTTATATAAGAAAGCATTTAAAATAACCTTATTAAACGGATAGTTTTGGTCCTGAAATCTGATTGGCTAAGCCACGTTCAAAGCCGTTGTAAAACACTCGATATACGCACACTGACCACCCCACAACCCCTTAACACTGTATTACTGCCACGTCACAAAAAAATCCTTGTGCTATTAATGGATTAATCTTTGAGTCTAATGCTGCTCACATGAACAACTGAGTGTACTGATGAAGTAAGAACACATGAGAGGCTGATAACTTACTTTCTTAACTTGAACTAGGCTGGTCAGCTAGCCAACAGGCTAAAACATGCTAAACAGCCCCAGTGTGGGAAGAGGGGCGCCATTAGCTTGGTGCTAAATAAGGCTTGCAGTGGTAATTTGGTGACCAAAAAGGTTTTTACATTAAATAGTGCTGCTTTATATGTTAATTGTAATACAACAAGAAGTTCAAAAGATGAAATGACCACAATGTACAGTAGTGGGAGACCGGATTTCCATGTCCTCATTCAGCAGCCCTTGTTTCCTTAGCAAAGATACCCAAGTCTAAAGGAACTACATTTCTTGCAGAATACTTGATTATGATGATAATAATTGATAATAACTTAAAGTATTTACTAAAAAGATGTGTATTTTATCTTTTTTTGTTGCCCTTTCTTACAAGCAAAAAGCTGCTTGAGACCCAACATTCCCTATGAAAAAATGGCAGTAACCAACAGCCTCTTGTGTTTTTTTTACTTTATTATAAATTACACTTTATATGTAAATTGATGAATAAAATAAATAACATGAGCTTTCAGTGTTGTTCTCTTAAAGAACAGCTCCGTTAGCAGCTCTGTTAGTAACAAACAGTATTGTTCAAAACTGCATCACATTCCTGAATGTGGTTTTCTTACATAACTTTTAAAGAGACATTACCAATGAATAATTCATAATAAATAAATAAATAAGTAAATAAATAAATAATGCTATTTTATGTTAAAGAAAATGTATTAACTTTTTCCATATATACACATATATTATATATATATATTATATATATATATATACATATATATATATATATATATATATATATGGAAAAAGTTAACACATTTTCTTTAGCATATACATATATACATATATGTACATATAAATATATATATATATATATATATATATATATATATATATAGATAGATAGAGAGAGAGCGATATATATATATATATATATATATATATATAGAGAGAGAGAGAGAGAGAGAGAGAGATATATAGAGACACACATTATTATTTATTATGATGTCACAATGGATGAGTGACCTTGTAACATTCCGTAAGTCCATATTCTGTCATTTCTGATCAGTTCAATGACAAACAAACACCAAAGCAGTTCACGTCCAATTTGTGTAAACTTTAATTGAGTTTAGTGGAAGAAATTGAACACAGCAGAAGACGATGGAACAAAACTCTGCAGCCTCAGGTTCCGTACATTCCTTTTTGAGTTTGTTTATTTTTTTATTATGTATTAATTTTTTAGTGTTTTTTGTTTCTTAGTTTTTCTTTCTCACAGCACAATATGAGCACATTTCAATATCACTGCATTCCTTAATAACAAAATAAAATATAATGCAGTGTATAAGCCTAGAACTATCATTACTACAGATATATTTAGCTTATCTTCTATGAAATAATATTAAATATTCAAATGATCATCCTGCACTCAGACACTTCTCAGAGAAAGAGGAAGAGAGCTGAGGAGGGATGCAGCCAGTGTTTCGAGGGAACAAGCAATGTTTCCAACACTGACGCTCCTGCAGGGAAGAAGAGGAAGGGGGCAGTGAAGCGGCCCAGGAAAACGACTCCTGGACAGAAGAAAGCCACCGAGTCAGGTCAGTCCACTCACCCTCAAATGTAAAGTTAAACTCAGTTAAAAAGAGCAAATGCGCAGCCGAAAGTAATGGTGGGGGGAAAAGAAGAGGAAAGTGTTGGACGCTGACTCTAAAAAACAAAGAAAAAGACAGGAGAAAACTGCTAAACACAGACAACAGAGGAAACTAATAAGAAATTGAAGAATCACTTTTTTGAAAAATACTGTACATTCAGAATGTAATAACTAAAAAACTGAACAATTCTGATCTAGTCACTGTAGTGGTGGGTCCGTTGGCAGGTCCAATGGGGGTCAAATTGTGGTTTAAAGTGACAGATCCAGAACATTAAATATTCAGTAATTGTCCTGTACTTAGTAGCTCCTCGAAGGAAAGAGGAACAGACAAGAGAGCACAATACAGGCACATTTAAATGTCACTACATTCTTTAAAAACAATATAGAATATAGTGCAATGTATCAGCCTAGAACTCCCAGTACTACAGATATGTGCAGCATGTTCTATGAAAAACATTAAATATTAAAATTATCATCCTGTACTCAGACACTCCTCAGACAAAGAGGAAGAGAGCTGTGGAGGAATGCAGCCAGAGTGCTGAAGAGGGAACAAACAATGTTCCCAACACTGACGCTCCAGCAGGGAAAAAGCAGAAGGGGGCAGTAAACCAGCCCAAGAGCATAACAGAGAGCAAGAATAGAGCCACCGAGCCAGGTCTGTCCAATTGCCAGACACCTGCATACTATGAACGTTTAATTTCACTTAATTCCAAAAGAGTTGTAAATATCTAGAAAGTAGATTCTACCACATTATTCATAATCAGTAAGTTTGATTGGTAATCCCTTGATCAATAATCTAAAGAGGGCTGATGTTCATTTTGTAATTTTCTTTTCTATAGAAACCTTTGACTCCTGCTATGATGTTGGAGACAAACTGGGTGAAGGATGCTTTGGCTCTGTCTACGAAGGAAGACGCATTTCTGATGGCCTACAGGTTCAGCTCATACCTGAGATTTCATTTTAATGGTTATTATTTCCATTTCTCTCTTTTCACTTCTAGTAATTGTAATATCTTTTTGTTTGTGTGTAGGTGGCCATCAAATTTGTCTTGAAATGGGAAACAGATCGATATGTCTACAGCGTAAGTGCACCTACTTAACACATAACACATAATAGTCTCAGACCAACTCAATGAGTTTCTCCCCATGTTCATCACTCCTCACCATCTAACTATGTACTGTCCTGCAGCCTGTTGAGTCCAAGGCCGTGCCTGTGGAAGTGGCTCTGCTGCAGATAACGAGCCAGCCACCCGTCTGCCAGAACATAGTTCAGTTAATCGAATGGTTTGACGAGCCTGAGGAATACATCCTGATACTGGAGCGCCCTCACCCATGTGTGGACCTGGAGAGGTTCATGTTAAACCTTGGAAATCGCCTGGATGAAGAAACGGCCCAAGCTATTATGGTCCAAGCAGTGGAGGCAGCGAGCCAGTGCAGCACGCGAGGTGTCCTGCATCGGGATATGAAAGGGGAGAACTTCCTGATCAACACGGACACCTCAGAGGTCAAACTTATTGACTTTGGCTGCGGTGACCTGATTAAGACAACTGAATATGACAGATATGCAGGTAAGATTTCAACACTCCCCCTTGTGGAGAATCTTCAGCCATAGGTGACTGAGTGTCCCACAGCCACTTAGCTGTTAAATGAATTACTGTGCTCAGCTGTGCTCTTTCTCTTTTTTGTTTTTAGGCACGCTTCTATACTGCCCTCCTGAGTTTTTTGTTAGCAGGAAGTATCACGCTGATCCTGCAACAGTTTGGTCACTTGGTGTCCTGCTGTTCAGGATGGTTTGTGGATACCTTCCCTTTGCTGACCGTGCGAAGACCAAGTTGGGGATTTTCAACATCAAGGATGGCCTTTCTAAAGGTAAGATAAATGGGACCTTTTAACTACGTACAGAGGAAGGAAAATTGATCACATAATCAATAGTTAGAAGAGTTTTGCTGTAGAGGCCAGATGGCCCCAAATGTATACGTTTATAATAGTTTCCTTTCATGATATAGTTACAACTCATCCTTTTACTGGTAGCCCTTCTGAAATTTAGTGGTTAAGTGTCTCTCTCCTATCCAATCCCATCACTCTGCACAGAATGCTGTAATCTGATTAGCTGGTGCCTGGAGTGGTACCCATCCCAGCGGCCTAGTTTGCAGCAGATCACGGAACATGAGTGGTTCCAGTGCACCAACCAGGCCTAGGATCAGGTTAGCCAGGGAGGCTAGGAGAAGAAGCAGTAAGCCTAAAATATCTAGTGACAATTGAGGAGATACTGTGGTGCACATACATGCCATAAGGAAACTGGAAATGAAGATTAAGATTAAAACTCTGAAGATTTCTCAACTTCAGAGTCTAATGCATATCTTTTGGTTTATGTTTCAGGTTATGAAGAGCTGTTAATAAAAAAAACAACAACAACAAGAACAAAAAAAACCTTTCAATGTGACAACAGACTACTAGATAAAGAAAAGCAACAAATGACTGAGTGGAAAAAGAATAACGATAGTGGAAAAAGGATAACAGCCATGGAAGAATGACAAGAGCAATGGAACACAGTGACAGTGAAAAAGGACAATGGCAGTAAAAGAATGGACAATGACACTGAAAAATGGACAATAATGCTAATGATAATGGATATAAGACAATCAGTTCAAAAAGCACAATGACATGGTATAATTGATAAAAAACGGATAAATTACAACAACAGTGGACGAAGCACAAGGAGTGAGAAAAGGACGAATCAGTGGATAATGGACAGTGACAGTGAACAAAGGACAGCAACAGTGAAACAGAGAAGATGGAGGAAACTAATAAGAAATTTGAAGAATCACTTTTTTGAAAAATACTCTACATTCAGAATGTAATAACTAAAAAACTGAACAATTCTGATCTAGTCACTGTAGTGGTAGGTCCGTTGGCAGGTCCAATGGGGGTCAAATTGTGGTTTAAAGTGACAGATCCAGAACATTAAATATTCAGTAATTGTCCTGTACTTAGTAGCTCCTTGAAGGAAAGAGGAACAGACAAGAGAGCACAATGCAGGCACATTTAAATATCACTACACTCTTTAAAAACAATATAGAATATAGTGCAATGTATCAGCCTAGAACTCCCAGTACTACAGATATGTGCAGCATGTTCTATGAAATAACACTAAATCTTAAAATTATCATCCTGTACTCAGACACTCCTCAGACAAAGAGGAAGAGAGCTGTGGAGGAATGCAGCCAGAGTGCTGAAGAGGGAACAAGCAATGTTCCTACCACCGACGCTCCAGCAGGGAAAAAGTGGAAAGAGGCAGTGAACCAGCCCAAGAGCATAACAGAGATAGAGAATAAAGCCACCGAGCCAGGTCTGTCCAATTGCCAGACACCTGCATACTATGAACGTTTAATTTCACTTAATTCCAAAAGAGTTGTAAATATCTAGAAAGTAGATTCTACCACATTATTCATAATCAGTAAGTTTGATTGGTAATCCCCTGATCAATAATCTAAAGAGGGCTGATGTTCATTTTGTAATTTTCTTTTCTATAGAAACCTTTGACTCCCGCTATGATGTTGGAGACAAACTGGGTGAAGGATGCTTTGGCTCTGTCTATGAAGGAAGACGCATTTCTGATGGCCTACAGGTTCAGCTCATACCTGAGATTTCATTTTAATGGTTAAATTTGAAATAAAGGCACTTCTTGATTCTATACTTTTGTCCTGAACTCTATTAAAGGCCCCTTGTCCTAGACACTGTACCTTTAAAACTGATATATGCAAATGAGCTCTGTATTAGTTGGCTGTCCTGTATTGTGCATGGCTTCATATCATGTAGCCCTCCCCAAATGAATGTACATTTTAGTTCAAATCATCAGTATTTTGCATTTATGCAATTTTATTTAACTTGTCCACTGTGTCTCCAAAATTCACAATATACTGTGACCGCAGGGTGTGAACTGTATAACGTGCTGCTCACAGATATACATAGCTAGATGCCGCGTTGTCTGCTGTTCTCTATCTAAGGCGATACGCCTACGCGCCCGCCATGTTGGTGCGGTCAAGATCCGCTTGTGAACAAATTCACTTGTACTGAGAGATGATGAGTCTCATGATTAAATCGGCCACAACTTCCTTATTACTCAACCAATTTTCTACTAAATTTGTCTTGTTATAATCCTCATAGTTGGAGTTAGAGGTCAAAAACCGTGTTTAGCGCTCCGGTAGAAACACAACCTCACAATCAGCAAATCCATCACGGTGTGAATCACTTTTAATCTTAATACACATGAAAATAAAACAACCCCCAAAACACAGTAAGAAGGACGAAACTAAAGCTTCCTGTTCGCCAGCTGCTTGTTCGAGTTTTCCCGTTCCACCTTAATTGGTGCAGCAGTCACTTTCTGGTGGCTGAAGCTGCACCATTTAAGGTGGAACAGGAAAATTCAAATAAAAATTTGGCTGACGCACTAATTAAGGTGGAACGGGAAAATTCGAACAAGAAGCTGGAAAATGAGAAGCTGACTTCAGGTTCATGTAAGGTGCTAACGTTAATCTATTATAAATATCTACACGGATTAAGGAATGCTACCTTACCTAGCTACAAAGTATTAGCCGTCATTGTATATAACTACATAACTACTACATCAGGTTAAGATCCCCTGAACAGACTATTAAACGAAATATTTATTACCTGTACAATACAGTACAGTATTTCACTTGAACGCTACTTTTTGGAGTAGAATTAAATCATACTTTTACTTGTGTTCATTTTTAATGAAATACTTTTACTTTACTACTTTAATTTTCATAACGTTACAGATTAAAAATAAACTATGACCGTATCAGCTCAAAAACCAGTAAGAATGACACGCGGTTAAATTTAAAAGACTCACCAATCAAAAAACAGCAGCTCCGACAGGAAAAACACTACAGAGACGTCTAGTTTAGTAACGTTAGAGAAGGAAAGAAGAGAACTTAACAGCACACATGAGGAACAGACCGCATTCAAACGGTCATCTGTATTCATTTAACATGAACTAAAGAAAACAGCGCTATTATCAGCGACCCAACACGAAACCTGCTGAGATTCGCTCTCACAACTCGGCTCCAGCCTGAGGGATTATTAGCCGAGCTAGCTGATCCGAGCTAAACAGGTAGTTACCGTGATTACAGTTTACTTCTTTCTATTATAATGATTCTGTTTATTAAACTTGAAATCTGTTGCGTATATTTTATTACAAGTGTCTGTCAGCTACTTTAGTTAACAGGTGTCGCCCACAACCTACAGTTTACCCGTTTATACAGCCTAGTTTAGCTGCTGTTTTGGAGATAAACGGTCGTTTAAGGCTGAGGTAGAAATCAAGCCTAATACAGGTTCTTCCTCAACTCTGGACAGTGATTGTGTCGCGCTATCGTTGACTGGCCTGATCTGATCCCTCCCCACCTCTCTCTCCCTCTCTCTCTCTCTCTCTCTCTCTCTCTCTCTCTCTCTCTCTCTCTCTCTCTGTAACTCCCCCCTTGGTGTTTGTCTTTAACTGTGGGAGGCTGTGTAGCTGTTTAACTGTCTAATACAGTAATAATCTCTGATTCTGTATGAAGTGATCAGCATGATTACTAGTGAAAAATATTACAGTAAAATCAAAGCAAATATGTTGCTGTTGATTTTAATGGTAGAACAGATATCAGTTAAAAATATACAGTTTGAAGGCGAGCGTGTTTACTGTCTGTTCACACCTATTAACGTAAGCTATCAAACATAATTTAATACATAATTTAATAAAATGTTAAATACTTTATAACATTACTTATGTCTTAATAATGTTAGTATTCATGGTTTATTAATGTTAATAAATGTAGTAAATAATTTTTTACCAAAACAATTACAGCAAAAGAAGAAAGAAAGTAGGAAAGGAAATGCAAAAGACTTGGACTCTTAATTTATAAGACAGGGACCGCAAACATCTAGAAGGTGAAATGTTCATTACACAATTAAATATTTAATCTTGTAATTTGAACAATAAAACTGAACTGCTGTCAATATTGTTTCCATACACATTTTAAGTTTGTCCTTTATTGTTATTTAAATACAAAACCCATTGATTTGCAATAAGCCTACAAAACAGAATATCAATGTTTAATTATCCTTACTTGTCAAGTTTAACAAAATGTGTTGTCTAGTTCAGCACCTTAAATAGAGTGCAAGTAGTGTTAAACAGAAGCAGACATCAGCCTATCAGGGAGTTATAGCAATATTAAGATTAGCCTCCCATAAGGAGAAAAAATATATATTTCAAATATATTTCTGAAATATATTTTTGCAATATATAAAAATGGCCAAAAGCATGTTTCTTAAATCTATATTTAAAATGCATTTATTTGTATTTGTTATTAGATTTTTCAATCGTATGTAATTTTAATAAAGATTAAAGATGTAACTAAATATACATGAACTGAATAAACATGAACGGTACTGACTGCTGTGTTTTGTATTGTACTTCACATTAAGACACTCACACATAATGTATGCCAAATAAACAAGATATCAAATCGTCAAACTACATTTTCACAGTGTATCGATATCCACAACATTTGCTTTTGTCCAGTTAAAAGTCCATTTACCAACATTTACAATTAAGATACTGGAGTACAAATTCATTTCAAAAGATACAAATTCACTTCAAAAGGCGCCCGTTAATAAAAGTGGCTGCGCAGTGGCCGCAGTGTAGATGATCAATGGGGTCCGCTAATAAAAGTGGCCGCGATGTGGCCGTTCAGTGGTGGCCGCTAATAAAAGTGGCTACAAAGTGACCGCTTCCTGCAGCCACTTCCGCCCGTCACCCGGCACACAGAGATCCAACTCCTAGTGAGAAAGCGTGAGGCAGATTCGACAAAGGATGTGATGGCTAATGCTAAAGTTGCGCAGTTGCAGTGTGAGGAGGAAACGAAGGGGCTTCTCAAAAGCACCTACTTTATAGCAGAAAACGAATTGGCTAATTCAAAATTTGGCTGTCTGGTTAAATTTATGAAAGGGATGCGGTGTCCTTCTTTCAAAAAGCTTTCAAAAAGAACAGGACAAGGTAAGACCTGTAGCTAGTTAAGCTTACGAGTAGTATCCCCCCAACGTGCATAAATCCCCCCTATGTGAAACATTTAAGGAGGAAATTCTCCCCATTTTGAGAAATGAATTTCAGGCCCTGGAATTACCGATTAGTTGCAGAGTGCAGATATCGACCTACAATACGCATTTGCGCAAATTATGGTGAATATAGCCGGCTGAGTTTTTAGCCATTGCTTCTTAACTAACTAGCTAACATTAAGGTCACGCGACGTAAAGAAAAGGGTGTAAAGCATGAACTAGTTGAAGAGCCAACTGTTTTAAGAATTTTAAGAAATTTCACAGATTATTTGTTTCCATATTTCTATTAAGTGTTTCTAGATAATCACAGCAGTGTTAGCTATACATCGTTTTTACTATAAACAACTAATACTGGTGTTTTATTTTCCTGAATTGCTCAGTCTGTAACATTACAGGGTAAGTAAGAGGTGGTAGCTCCACAGAAGCCCAGTCAGGTGAGAAGAGTTTTGCCAGTTCAAGCAAAAAAATGATCTCACTGATCCTTGAGTTCCTGTAAATCTACGAAAAATTCCATTTTACTCAACACAGGTGAGGAGAGGGAGAGGAAGAAGCTGAAGGAGACTGACAGAGCTGAAGGAGCAGAACTGATGGAGGTTAGTGATCAAGAAGAAAGCGAGTGAGTGTTTTTTAAGCTTTCAGTTAAAATGAATACTGACTTTGTAGGAATGTTATTCCTTTAATATATCACCATTTCTTAAACTAAATAAAAACTGGCTTAAACATTTAAGTGCAGCTACAACTACACTCTTGAAAAAGCTGTTTTTCCAAGGGTTCTTTAGTAAAGGGATTGGTTCTATTTAGAACCATAAGTTCTACAAAGAGGTATTTCATGCTTAAATGGTTCTTTGCTTGGTGAAGTGGTTCTTCAGATTGATGGAGAATGTGTTATATATGCTTCCGTAAAAAGGGTTCTTCTACTGTTACAATGTCAAGCTTGTAACAATAGAAGAACACTATTTGGTGCTTCATAGAGACATTTTCAAAAAGGTTCTACATAGAACCATAACTCATTCTCCATCAATCTGAAGAACATTTTCTCCATGCAAAGAACAATTTATGCTCAAAATGGTTCTATATAGAACTATTGATTCTAAATAAAGCTTTTCTTTTTATTCAAGAACCATTGAAGAACCATCTTCTTTTAAAGTGTAGGTTAAGTGGAACTTAACTAGGTTATTAAACATGAAAGCACAACTACAGAACAAAATCACTCTTTCTGATTGATCCAGCTGAGACTGTACTGATTTATAATGTGTGTATTTTAAATAACATGTTTAGGACGTGCTTATCTAAGAGAGAGGAGGCAGCATTGCTTTACTATCTTTGATTAATCTGTGTCTGTTTGTGAACAATTGTTCACCCATCGCTGCTCTATAATTTCATGATAAACCGACATTTTGGAGCAATTAAAAAAAATTATCCTATGGGAGAATGCTCCCAGACCCCCCTAGTAAAGGCTTAGTCCCCCCAAACCATAAATCTCTAGTGCCGATTCTCTCTCTCCCCTGGTTCAACACATCTTACCGTCAGCCTATTTCATATAGTGAGAGACGAAGGAAAGTGAGAAAATCATTACTGTACTCATAATTCAATAAAATATATAGAGCCCCTGATGGGACTTGTGATGTACTTTCTTAGGTGAAAATCTGGTGAGCACCAGATACTATGTGGTAAGGACCTGACAGAATCAGATGAGCAGCAGTTACAGGCGCCATACATTTTTTAAAATAGTATCTGGTGCTCACCACACAACATCTGGCACTCACCAGATAGTATCATATGTGCACCTGATCGTATCTGGTGCTCACCACATAGTATATGGTGTGTACCAGATGTTGTGTGATGAGCCATGTTGCTTTAAGGGTTCTGTAGAAAAGGAACAATTTTTAAATTCTTTTTTAATGAGGTTGAAGTTGGCTTTGTGTCCGTCAGCCTCTTGTTCAACCTTTCTGTTCCACCTTTAATGATTTCCTTTCCAGTCTAAGTGATTCTGGCCAGTTCAAGAATAATTGCATCATTTAAGGTGGAACTGAAAATTTGAATGAGAAGCTGGCAAATAAACTGCCAGCATCAACTTCATCCTCTTTTCCACAACATTCTACGAAAAACATTATTTGTTTTTGATTGTCTTTTTTTTCCTTGTACTGTTATACTAATAATTATTGGAATCCTAATCATGAAAAACATGTAAAGTGGGGTGCAGAGCAGTGCAGGATGTATCAGCAATGTTTTTGTGAGCAGTTTAAAGACATAATATGTAATATATTTACTGAACTAAATCATAAAATGACCCTGATACACCATCAGAGATTGAGTTCCTAAACATTATTAGCTCAGTCACAGCTTAATTTAATAAACATCAGGCCATGTAGCTACATTTTAGCTGGAAAACAGCAGGTTTTGTAAACATTAGGTTTATGTATCTGTAACGTCAGCTGTAGTATCACTCAGGGTTGGGATAGCTACTGAAAAATTAGTAGTTAGCTACTTTGTAGATATTTTTCCAAAATTTGCAGCTAGCGACGATTTAGTAAAAAAGTAGTGGCTACTTTTTAGCTATTTTTCAGAATGTTGGTGAATCTCCACCTGACACACCAAACAAGCCTGACTGAAAGTGTGAACAAGACACTGCATTTAATCATGTGCCAGAAAGAAACATACAATTGAAAAGCTGCAAATATACAAAAAGATCACCAAAAAGTGAGTTCAAGTGTACAATCAAACTTACACAACCAAAGGCGTGATATCCAACAAAAATTTAGACTAAGTAAAGGCAAAATCAATCATTCCAGGTTTTTCCTAACAAAAAGCAACAAAAATAAACGTATACAAACCAGACAACTTTGTGCAAACTGTTGAAATAAAACTGTTCCAATTTAAACATTTCAACAAGATGTGTACAGACATGACATTCAGAGTCCTTTATTAAACTTCAGTAACACTTTAGCCTCAAAATCCTCATCATTGCCACTGACTCTGTTTGGGGTGAGAATCAGGCCTGAATAATGTCTCCACTGCTGCGGAGCTGTTACGGCTCCACAGCAGAACTAGACTTTTAGGTAAAATAACATAATCCTCCTTTACTGTAAAATCGTTATAACACACAGTTCTAACACAGTTTTCACAATAAATGGTCTTAAATGCTGGAGTTAATGTAGAACTGCTAATTCACTGACCTTTAACGCTGAAGACTGACGTGCAGACTGCTGGACACACAGCAACACAGATAACGAAAAGGCGAAGAGAAAGATTTAAGAGGAACATCGATAATTTGGAGACGTATGGACTTGTTTGCATTTATAATCACTAAGCTGGTTTCCTCACACGTCCTCATTCTCCTGCTTCTCGTTCCCAGTATAATCTGGCACCTCAAGCACCATTTAAGAAACAGATGAAACAGGACAATTTGAACGAGAAGCTGGTGAATGATAAACTGACTATAGCCCAAAATATAAACAAAAACACAGACTTAGTATGCTCTGCTTTAAGCTTTAGCTCAGCTATAGCCGCTTCTCTCACATCTCAGGAAATTTTTACCGCGAGTTTCTTGTAAAATGTCTCTCAGTGTTCGACTTTTTACGAGGTTATAGTCAGTTTATCATTCATCAGCTTCTTCCTTCTTTCCTTAAATGGTGCTTGAGGTGCCAGATTATACTGGGAACGAGAAGCAGGAGAATGAGGACGTGTGAGGAAACCAGCTTAGTGATTATAAATGCAAACAAGTCCATACGTCTCCAAATTATCGATGTTCCTCTTAAATCTTTCTCTTTGCCTTTTCGTTATCTGTGTTGCTGTGTGTCCAGCAGTCTGCACGTCAGTCTTCAGCGTTAAAGCTCAGTGAATTAGCAGTTCTACATTAACTCCAGCATTTAAGACCATTTATTGTGAAAACTGTGTTAGAACTGTGTGTTATAACGATTTTACAGCGAAGAAGGATTGTTATTTTACCTAAAAGTCTAGTTCTGCTGTGGAGCCGTAACAGTTTTTTTCTCTGAGAAAAAAAAATATTGGTGTACTGTTTATGAAGATGAAAAACATTAAGAAATTTAAGGAGATTTAGGAGGATTAGTAAATCATATCACCCAATACACTTTCTCTGCCAGTTAAATCTGACCATGAGAATTTGACAGTGGAGGAACAAACAAGTTCTCAGAAAAATACAGTGAGTATATCTGGAGTGTCAATTAAGGACTGAATATATGAAAAGGAAATGAAAGGAGCTAAAAATTCTGATATATGGTTTTAGTCACTATAATTTTATATGCTCAAAAATGAATTATTAGTTTTAGTGAAACGTTATTTCCAAAATATGATTGAGTTCTCAGTTTTTTTAAAGTTAACACAGCACAAACTCACAAACTCTTTTTACTTAAATTATACATAAATCATACAGTTATATAAGAAACCATTTAAAATAACCTTATAAAACGGATAGTTTTGGTCCTGAAATCTGATTGGCTAAGCCGCGTTCAAAGCCGTTGTAAAATACTCGATATACGCACACTGACCACCCCACAACCCCTTAACACTAATTACTGCCACGTCACAAAAAATCCTTGTGCTATTAATGGATTAATCTTTGAATCTAATGCTGCTCACATGAACAACTGAGTGTACTGATGAAGTAAGAACACGTTTTTGTTTAAACTGAGAGGCTGATAACTTACTTTCTTAACTTGAACTAGGCTGGTCAGCTAACCAACAGGCTAAAACATGCTAAACAGCCCCAGTGTGAGAAGAGGGGCACCGTTAGCTTGGTGCTAAATAAGGCTTGCAGTGGTAATTTGGTGACCAAAAAGGTTTTTATATTAAATAGTGCTGCTTTATATGTAATTGTAATACAACAAGAAGTTGAAAAGATGAAATGACCACAATGTACAGTGATGGGAGACCGGATGTCCCTGTCCTCATTCAGCAGCCCTTGTTTCCTTAGCAAAGATACCCAAGTCTAGAGGAACTACATTTCTTGCAGAATACTTGATTATGATGATAGTAACTGATAATAACTTAAAGTATTTACTAAAAAGATGTGTATTTTATTTTTTAATTTGGTTGCTGTTTCTTACAAGCAAAAAGCTGCTTGAGACCCAACATTCCCTATGAAAAAATGGCAGTAACCAACAGCCTCGTGTTTTTTTAATTTATTATAAATTTATTTTTAGAAATGTATTTTTTTAGAAATTGATGAATAATATAAATAACATGAGCTTTCAGTGTTGTTCTCTTAAAGAACAGCTCCATTAGCAGCTCTGTTAGTAACAGACAGTATTGTTCAAAACTGCATCACATTCCTGAATGTGGTTTCCTTACATAACTTTTAAAGAGACATTACCAATGAATAATTAATAATAAATAAATAAATAAATAAGTAAATAAATAAATAATGCTATTTTATGTTTAAGAAAATGTGTTAACTTTTTCCTTATATATATATATATATATATATATATATATATATATGTACATATATATATATATATATATATAGAGAGAGAGAGAGAGAGATACACACATTATTATTTATTATGATGTCACAATGGATGAGTGACCTTGTAACATTCCGTAAGTCCATATTCTGTCATTTCTGATCAGTTCGATGAGAAACAAACACCAAAGCAGTTCACGTCTAATTTGTGTAAACTTTAATTGAGTTTAGTGGAAGAAATTTAACACAGCAGAAGACGATGGAGCAAAACTCTGCAGCCTCAGGTTCCATATATTCCTTTTTGAGTTTGTTTATTTATGTATTATGTATTAATTTTTTAGTGTTTTTTGTTTCTTAGTTTTTCCTTCTCACAGCACAATATGAGCACATTTCAATATCACTGCATTCCTTAATAACAAAATAAAATATAATGTAGTGTATCAGCCTATAACTATCATTACTACAGATATATTTAGCTTATTTTCTATGAAATAATATTAAATATTCAAATGATCATCCTGTACTCAGACACTTCTCAGAGAAAGAGGAAGAGAGCTGAGGAGGGATGCAGCCAATGTTTCAAGGGAACAAGCAATGTTTCCAACACTGACGCTCCTGCAGGGAAGAAGAGGAAGGGGGCAGTGAAGCGGCCCAGGAAAACGACTCCTGGACAGAAGAAAGCCACTGAGTCAGGTCAGTCCACTCACCCTCATATGTAAAGTTAAACTCAGTTAAAAAGAGCAAATGCGCAGCCGAAAGTAATGGTGGGGGGAAAAGAAGAGGAAAGTGTTGGACGCTGACTCTAAAAAACAAAGAAAAAGACAGGAGAAAACTGCTAAACACAGACAACAGAGGAAACTAATAAGAAATTGAAGAATCACTTTTTTGAAAAATACTCTACATTCAGAATGTAATAACTAAAAAACTGAACAATTCTGATCTAGTCATTGTAGTGGTGGGTCCGTTGGCAGGTCCAATGGGGGTCAAATTGTGGTTTAAAGTGACAGATCCAGAACATTAAATATTCAGTAATTGTCCTGTACTTAGTAGCTCCTCGAAGGAAAGAGGAACAGACAAGAGAGCACAATACAGGCACATTTAAATATCACTACATTCTTTAAAAACAATATAGAATATAGTGCAATGTATCAGCCTAGAACTCCCAGTACTACAGATATGTGCAGCATGTTCTATGAAAAACATTAAATATTAAAATTATCATCCTGTACTCAGACACTCCTCAGACAAAGAGGAAGAGAGCTGTGGAGGAATGCAGCCAGAGTGCTGAAGAAGGAACAAGCAATGTTCCCAACACTGACGCTCCAGCAGGGAAAAAGCAGAAGGGGGCAGTAAACCAGCCCAAGAGCATAACAGAGAGCGAGAATAGAGCCACCGAGCCAGGTCTGTCCAATTGCCAGACACCTGCATACTATGAACGTTTATTTTCACTCCATTCCAAAAGAAAAATGTAAATATCTAGAAAGTAGATTCTACCACATTATTCATAATCAGTAAGTTTGATTGGTAATCCCCTGATCAATAATCTAAAGAGGGCTGATGTTCATTTTGTAATTTTCTTTTCTATAGAAACCTTTGACTCCCGCTATGATGTTGGAGACAAACTGGGTGAAGGATGCTTTGGCTCTGTCTACGAAGGAAGACGCATTTCTGATGGCCTACAGGTTCAGCTCATACCTGAGATTTCATTTTAATGGTTATTATTTCGACATCTCTCTTTTCACTTCTAGTGATTGTAATATCTTTTTGTTTGTGTGTAGGTGGCTATCAAATTTGTCTTGAAATGGGAAACAGATCGGTATGTCTACAGCGTAAGTGCACCTACTTTACACGTAACACATAATAGTCTCAGACCAACTCAATGAGTTTCTCCCCATGTTCATCACTCCTCACCATCTAACTATGTACTGTCCTGCAGCCTGTTGAGTCCAAGGCCGTGCCTGTGGAAGTGGCTCTGCTGCAGATAACGAGCCAGCCACCCGTCTGCCAGAACATAGTTCAGTTAATCGAATGGTTTGACGAGCCTGAGGAATACATCCTGATACTGGAGCGCCCTCACCCATGTGTGGACCTGGAGAGGTTCATGTTAAACCTTGGAAATCGCCTGGATGAAGAAACGGCCCGAGCTATTATGGTCCAAGCAGTGGAGGCAGCGAGCCAGTGCAGCACGCGAGGTGTCCTGCATCGGGATATGAAAGGGGAGAACTTCCTGATCAACACGGACACCTCAGAGGTCAAACTTATTGACTTTGGCTGCGGTGACCTGATTAAGACAACTGAATATGACAGATATGCAGGTAAGATTTCAACACTCCCCCTTGTGGAGAATCTTCAGCCATAGGTGACTGAGTGTCCCACAGCCACTTAGCTGTTAAATGAATGACTGTGCTCAGCTGTGCTCTTTCTCTTTTTTGTTTTTAGGCACGCTTCTATACTGCCCTCCTGAGTTTTTTGTTAGCAGGAAGTATCACGCTGATCCTGCAACAGTTTGGTCACTTGGTGTCCTGCTGTTCAGGATGGTTTGTGGATACCTTCCCTTTGCTGACCGTGCGAAGACCAAGTTGGGGATTTTCAACATCAAGGATGGCCTTTCTAAAGGTAAGATAAATGGGACCTTTTAACTACGTACAGAGGAAGGAAAATTGATCACATAATCAATAGTTAGAAGAGTTTTGCTGTAGAGGCCAGATGGCCCCAAATGTATACGTTTATAATAGTTTCCTTTCATGATATAGTTACAACTCATCCTTTTACTGGTAGCCCTTCTGAAATTTAGTGGTTAAGTGTCTCTCTCCTATCCAATCCCATCACTCTGCACAGAATGCTGTAATCTGATTAGCTGGTGCCTGGAGTGGTACCCATCCCAGCGGCCTAGTTTGCAGCAGATCACGGAACATGAGTGGTTCCAGTGCACCAACCAGGCCTAGGATCAGGTTAGCCAGGGAGGCTAGGAGAAGAAGCAGTAAGCCTAAAATATCTAGTGACAACTGAGGAGATACTGTGGTGCACATACATGCTATAAGAAAACTGGAAATGAAGATTAAGATTAAAACTCTGAACATTTCTAAACTTCAGAGTCTAATGCATATCTTTTGGTTTATGTTTCAGGTTATGAAGAGCTGTTAATAAAAAAAACAACAACAACAAGAACAAAAAAAACCTTTCAATGTGACAACAGACTACTAGATAAAGAAAAGCAACAAATGACTGAGTGGAAAAAGAATAACGATAGTGGAAAAAGGATAACAGCCATGGAAGAATGACAAGAGCAATGGAACACAGTGACAGTGAAAAAGGACAATGGCAGTAAAAGAATGGACAATGACACTGAAAAATGGACCATAATGATAATGATAATGGATATAAGACAATCAGTTCAAAAAGCACAATGACATGGTATAATTGATAAAAAACGGATAAATTACAACAACAGTGGACGAAGCACAAGGAGTGAGAAAAGGACGAATCAGTGGATAATGGACAGTGACAGTGAACAAAGGACAGCAACAGTGAAACAGAGAAGATGGAGGAAACTAATAAGAAATTTGAAGAATCACTTTTTGAAAAATACTCTACATTCAGAATGTAATAACTAAAAAACTGAACAATTCTGATCTAGTCACTGTAGTGGTAGGTCCGTTGGCAGGTCCAATGGGGGTCAAATTGTGGTTTAAAGTGACAGATCCAGAACATTAAATATTCAGTAATTGTCCTGTACTTAGTAGCTCCTTGAAGGAAAGAGGAACAGACAAGAGAGCACAATGCAGGCACATTTAAATATCACTACACTCTTTAAAAACAATATAGAATATAGTGCAATGTATCAGCCTAGAACTCCCAGTACTACAGATATGTGCAGCATGTTCTATGAAATAACACTAAATCTTAAAATTATCATCCTGTACTCAGACACTCCTCAGACAAAGAGGAAGAGAGCTGTGGAGGAATGCAGCCAGAGTGCTGAAGAGGGAACAAGCAATGTTCCTACCACCGACGCTCCAGCAGGGAAAAAGTGGAAAGAGGCAGTGAACCAGCCCAAGAGCATAACAGAGATAGAGAATAAAGCCACCGAGCCAGGTCTGTCCAATTGCCAGACACCTGCATACTATGAACGTTTAATTTCACTTAATTCCAAAAGAGTTGTAAATATCTAGAAAGTAGATTCTACCACATTATTCATAATCAGTAAGTTTGATTGGTAATCCCCTGATCAATAATCTAAAGAGGGCTGATGTTCATTTTGTAATTTTCTTTTCTATAGAAACCTTTGACTCCCGCTATGATGTTGGAGACAAACTGGGTGAAGGATGCTTTGGCTCTGTCTATGAAGGAAGACGCATTTCTGATGGCCTACAGGTTCAGCTCATACCTGAGATTTCATTTTAATGGTTAAATTTGAAATAAAGGCACTTCTTGATTCTATACTTTTGTCCTGAACTCTATTAAAGGCCCCTTGTCCTAGACACTGTACCTTTAAAACTGATATATGCAAATGAGCTCTGTATTAGTTGGCTGTCCTGTATTGTGCATGGCTTCATATCATGTAGCCCTCCCCAAATGAATGTACATTTTAGTTCAAATCATCAGTATTTTGCATTTATGCAATTTTATTTAACTTGTCCACTGTGTCTCCAGAATTCACAATATACTGTGACCGCAGGGTGTGAACTGTATAACGTGCTGCTCACAGATATACATAGCTAGATGCCGCGTTGTCTGCTGTTCTCTATCTAAGGCGATACGCCTACGCGCCCGCCATGTTGGTGCGGTCAAGATCCGCTTGTGAACAAATTCACTTGTACTGAGAGATGATGAGTCTCATGATTAAATCGGCCACAACTTCCTTATTACTCAACCAATTTTCTACTAAATTTGTCTTGTTATAATCCTCATAGTTGGAGTTAGAGGTCAAAAACCGTGTTTAGCGCTCCGGTAGAAACACAACCTCACAATCAGCAAATCCATCACGGTGTGAATCACTTTTAATCTTAATACACATGAAAATAAAACAACCCCCAAAACACAGTAAGAAGGACGAAACTAAAGCTTCCTGTTCGCCAGCTGCTTGTTCGAGTTTTCCCGTTCCACCTTAATTGGTGCAGCAGTCACTTTCTGGTGGCTGAAGCTGCACCATTTAAGGTGGAACAGGAAAATTCAAATAAAAATTTGGCTGACGCACTAATTAAGGTGGAACGGGAAAATTCGAACAAGAAGCTGGAAAATGAGAAGCTGACTTCAGGTTCATGTAAGGTGCTAACGTTAATCTATTATAAATATCTACACGGATTAAGGAATGCTACCTTACCTAGCTACAAAGTATTAGCCGTCATTGTATATAACTACATAACTACTACATCAGGTTAAGATCCCCTGAACAGACTATTAAACGAAATATTTATTACCTGTACAATACAGTACAGTATTTCACTTGAACGCTACTTTTTGGAGTAGAATTAAATCATACTTTTACTTGTGTTCATTTTTAATGAAATACTTTTACTTTACTACTTTAATTTTCATAACGCTACAGATTAAAAATAAACTATGACCGTATCAGCTCAAAAACCAGTAAGAATGACACGCGGTTGAATTTAAAAGACTCACCAATCAAAAAACAGCAGCTCCGACAGGAAAAACACTACAGAGAGGTCCAGTTTAGTAACGTTAGAGAAGGAAAGAAGAGAACTTAACAGCACACATGAGGAACAGACCGCATTCAAACGGTCATCTGTATTCATTTAACATGAACTAAAGAAAACAGCGCTATTATCAGCGACCCAACACGAAACCTGCTGAGATCCGCTCTCACAACTCGGCTCCAGCCTGAGGGATTATTAGCCGAGCTAGCTGATCCGAGCTAAACAGGTAGTTACCGTGATTACAGTTTACTTCTTTCTATTATAATGATTCCGTTTATTAAACTTGAAATCTGTTGCGTATATTTTATTACAAGTGTCTGTCAGCTACTTTAGTTAACAGGTGTCGCCCACAACCTACTGTTTACCCGTTTATACAGCCTAGTTTAGCTGCTGTTTTGGAAATAAACGGTCGTTTAAGGCTGAGGTAGCAATCAAGCCTAATACAGGTTCTTCCTCAACTCTGGACCGTGATTGTGTCGCGCTGTCGTTGACTGGCCTGATCTGATCCCTCCCCACCTCTCTCTCTCTGTCTCTCTCTCTCTGTCTGTCTCTCTCTCTCTCTCTCTCTCTCCCCTTGGTGTTTGTCTTTAACTGTGGGAGGCTGTGTAGCTGTTTAACTGTCTAATACAGTAATAATCTCTGATTCTGTATGAAGTGATCAGCATGATTACTAGTGAAAAATATTACAGTAAAATCAAAGCAAATATGTTGCTTTATAACATTACTTATGTCTTAATAATGTTAATATTCATGGTTTATTAATGTTAATAAATGTAGTAAATAATTTTTTACCAAATAATTACAGCAAAAGAAGAAAGAAAGTAGGAAAGGTAATGCAAAAGACTTGGACTCTTAATTTATAAGACAGGGACCGCAAACATCTAGAAGGTGAAATGTTCATTACACAATTAAATATTTAATCTTGTAATTTGAAAAATAAAACTGAACTGCTGTCAATATTGTTTCCATACACATTTTAAGTTTGTCCTTTATTATTATTTAAATACAAAACCCATTGATTTGCAATAAGCCTACAAAACAGAATATCAATGTTTAATTATCCTTGCTTGTCAAGTTTAACAAAATGTGTTGTCTAGTTCAGCACCTTAAATAGAGTGCAAGTAGTGTTAAACAGAAGCAGACAACAGCCTATCAGGGAGTTATAGCAATATTAAGATTAGCCTCCCATAAGGAGAAAAAATATATATTTCAAATATATTTCTGAAATATATTTTTGCAATATATAAAAAAATACATGAACTGAATAAACGGTACTGACTGCTGTGTTTTGCATTGTACTTTGCATTAAGACACTCACACAAAATGTATGCTAAATAAACAAGATATCGAATCATTAAACTACATTTTCACAGTGTATCGATATCCACAACACTTGCTTTTGTCCAGTTAAAAGTCCATTTTCCAACATTTACAATTAAGATACTGGAGCACAAATTCATTTCAAAAGATACAAATTCACTTCAAAAGGCGGCCGTTAATAAAAGAGGCTGCGATGTCGCCGCGATGTGGCCGTTCAGTGGCACAAGAGCAGTCACTTCTGCCTGTCACCCGGCACACAGAGATCCAACTCCTACTGAGAAAGCGTGAGGCAGATTCGACAAAGGATGTGATGGCTAATGCTAAAGTTGCGCAGTTGCAGTGTGAGGAGGAAACGAAGGGGCTTCTCAAAAGCACCTACTTTATAGCAGAAAACGAATTGGCTAATTCAAAATTTGGCTGTCTGGTTAAATTTATGAAAGGGATGCGGTGTCCTTCTTTCAAAAAGCTTTCAAAAAGAACAGGACAAGGTAAGACCTGTAGCTAGTTAAATAAATAAAAGTAAAATCCCCCCTATGTGAAACATTTAAGGAGGAAATTCCCCCCATTTTGAGAAATGAATTTCAGGCCCTGGAATTACCGATTAGTTGCAGAGTGCAGATATCGACCTACAATACGCATTTGCACAAATTATGGTGAATATAGCTGGCTGAGTTTTTAGCCGGTTGCTTGTTAACTAACTAGCTAACATTAAGGTCACGCGACGTAAAGAAAAGGGTATAAAGCATGAACTTTAGCTAGTTGAAGAGCCAACTGTTTTAAGAATTTTAAGAAATTTCACAGATTATTTGTTTCCATATTTCCATGAAGTGTTTCTAAATAATCACAGCAGTGTTAGCTATACATCGTTTTTACTATAAACAACTAATACTGGTGTTTTATTTTCCTGAATTGCTCAGTCTGTAACATTACAGGGTAAGTAAGAGGTGGTAGCTCCACAGAAGCCCAGTCAGGTGAGAAGAGTTTTGCCAGTTCAAGCAAAAAAATGATCTCACTGATCCTTGAGTTCCTGTAAATCTACTAAAAATTCCATTTTACTCAACACAGGTGAGGAGAGGGAGAGGAAGAAGCTGAAGGAGACTGACAGAGCTGAAGGAGCAGAACTGATGGAGGTTAGTAAACAAGAAGAAAGTGAGTGGGTGTTTTTTAAGCTTTCAGTTAAAATGAATACTGACTTTGTAGGAATGTTATTCCTTTAATATATCACCATTTCTTAAACTAAATAAAAACTGGCTTAAACATTTAAGTGCAACTACAACTACACTCTTGAAAAAGCTGTTTTTCCAAAGGTTCTTTAGTAAAGGGATTGGTTCTATTTAGAACTATAAGTTCTACAAAGAGGTATTTCATGCTTAAGTGGTTCTTTGCTTGGTGAAGTGGTTCTTCAGATTGATGGAGAATGTGTTATATATGCTTCCGTAAAAAGGGTTCTTCTACTGTTACAATGTCAAGCTTGTAACAATAGAAGAACACTATTTGGTGCTTCATAGAGACATTTTCAAAAAGGTTCTACATAGAACCATAACTCATTCTCCATCAATCTGAAGAACATTTTCTCCATGCAAAGAACAATTTATGCTCAAAATGGTTTTATATAGAACTATTGATTCTAAATAAAGCCATTCTTTTTATTCAAGAACCGCTGAAGAACCATCTTCTTTTAAAGTGTAGGTTAAGTGGAACTTAACTAGGTTATTAAATATGAAAGCACAACTACAGAACAAAATCACTCTTTCTGATTGATCCAGCTGAGACTGTACTGATTTATAATGTGTGTATTTTAAATAACATGTTTAGGACGTGCTTATCTAAGAGAGAGGAGGCAGCATTGCTTTACTATCTTTGATTAATCTGTGTCTGTTTGTGCCAACTTGACCAAATTCGAACAATTGTTCACCCATCGCTGCTCTATAATTTCATGATGAACCGACATTTTGGAGCAATTACAAAAAATTATCCTATGGGAGAATGCTCCCAGACCCCCCAGTAAAGGTTTAGTCCCCCCAAACCATAAATCTCTAGTGCCTGTTCTCTCTCTCCCCTGGTTCAACACATCTTACCGTCAGCCTATTTCATATAGTGAGAGACGAAGGAAAGTGAGAAAATCATTACTGTACTCATAATTCAATAAAATATATAGAGCCCCTGATGGGACTTGTGATGTACTTTCTTAGGTGAAAATCTGGTGAGCACCAGATACTATGTGGTAAGGACCTGATAGAATCAGATGAGCAGCAGTTACAGGCGCCATACATTTTTTAAAATAGTATCTGGTGCTCACCACACAACATCTGGCACTCACCAGATAGTATCATATGTGCACCTGATCGTATCTGGTGCTCACCACATAGTATATAGTGTGTACCAGATGTTGTGTGATGAGCCATGTTGCTTTAAGGGTTCTGTAGAAAAGGAACAATTTTTAAATTCTTTTTTAATGAGGTTGAAGTTGGCTTTGTGTCCGTCAGCCTCTTATTCAACCTTTCTGTTCCACCTTTAATGATTTCCTTTCCAGTCTAAGTGATTCTGGCCAGTTCAAGAATAACTGCATCATTTAAGGTGGAACTGAAAATTTGAATGAGGAGCTGGCAAATAAACTGCCAGCATCAACTTCATCCTCTTTTCCACAACATTCTACGAAAAACATTATTTGTTTTTGATTGTCTTTTTTTTCCTTGTACTGTTATACTAATAATTATTGGAATCCTAATCATGAAAAACATGTAAAGTGGGGTGCAGAGCAGTGCAGGATGTATCAGAAATGTTTTTGTGAGCAGTTTAAAGACATAATATGTAATATATTTACTGAACTGAATCATAAAACGACCCTGATACACCATCAGAGATTGAGTTCCTAAACATTATTAGCTCAGTCACAGCTTAATTTAATAAACATCAGGCCATGTAGCTACATTTTAGCTGGAAAACAGCAGGTTTTGTAAACATTAGGTTTACGTATCTGTAACGTCAGCTGTAGTATCACTCAGGGTTGGGATAGCTACTGAAAAATTAGTAGTTGGCTACTTTGTAGATATTTTTCCAAAATTTGCAGCTAGCGACGATTTAGTAAAAAAGTAGTGGCTACTTTTTAGCTATTTTTCAGAATGTTGGTGAATCTCCACCTGACACACCAAACAAGCCTGACTGAAAGTGTGAACAAGACACTGCATTTAATCATGTGCCAGAAAGAAACATACAATTGAAAAGCTGCAAATATACAAAAAGATCACCAAAAAGTGAGTTCAAGTGTACAATCAAACTTACACAACCAAAGACGTGATATCCAACAAAAATTTAGACTAAGTAAAGGCAAAATCAATCATTCCAGGTTTTTCCTAACAAAAAGCAACAGAAATAAACGTATACAAACCAGACAACTTTGTGCAAACTGTTGAAATAAAACTGCTCCAATTTAAACATTTCAACAAGATGTGTACAGACATGACATTCAGAGTCCTTTATTAAACTTCAGTAACACTTTAGCCTCAAAATCCTCATCATTGCCACTGACTCTGTTTGGGGTGAGAATCAGGCCTGAATAATCTCTCCACTGCTGCGGAGCTGTTACGGCTCCACAGCAGAACTAGACTTTTAGGTAAAATAACATAATCCTCCTTTACTGTAAAATCGTTATAACACACAGTTCTAACACAGTTTTCACAATAAATGATCTTAAACGCTGGAGTTAATGTAGAACTGCTAATTCACTGACCTTTAACGCTGAAGACTGACGCGCAGACTGCTGGACACACAGCAACACAGATAACGAAAAGGCGAAGAGAAAGATTTAAGAGGAACATCGATAATTTGGAGACGAATGGACTTGTTTGCATTTATAATCACTAAGCTGGTTTCCTCACACGTCCTCATTCTCCTGCTTCTCGTTCGCAGTACAATCTGGCACCTCAAGCACCATTTAAGAAACAGATGAAACAGGACAATTTGCTCAAACGAGAAGCTGGTGAATGATAAACTGACTATAGCCTAAAATATAAACAAAAACACAGACTTAGTATGCTCTGCTTTAAGCTTTAGCTCAGCTATAGCCGCTTCTCTCACATCTCAGGAAATTTTTACCACGAGTTTCTTGTAAAATGTCTATCGGTGTTCGACTTTTTACGAGGCTATAGTCAGTTTATCATTCATCAGCTTCTTCCTTCTTTCCTTAAATGGTGCTTGAGGTGCCAGATTATACTGCGAACGAGAAGCAGGAGAATGAGGACGTGTGAGGAAACCAGCTTAGTGATTATAAATGCAAACAAGTCCATTCGTCTCCAAATTATCGATGTTCCTCTTAAATCTTTCTCTTCGCCTTTTCGTTATCTGTGTTGCTGTGTGTCCAGCAGTCTGCGCGTCAGTCTTCAGCGTTAAAGGTCAGTGAATTAGCAGTTCTACATTAACTCCAGCATTTAAGACCATTTATTGTGAAAACTGTGTTAGAACTGTGTGTTATAACGATTTTACAGCGAAGAAGGATTATGTTATTTTACCTAAAAGTCTAGTTCTGCTGTGGAGCCGTAACAGTTTTTTTCTCTGAGAAAAAAAAAATGGTGTACTGTTTATGAAGATGAAAAACATTTAGAAATTTAAAGAGATTTAGGAGGATTAGTAAATTATTTCATCCAATACACTTTCTCTCCTGCTTAAACCTGACCTCATAAGAATATGACAGTGGAGAAACAAACAAACTCTCAGAAAAATACATTCTGTCTGGAGTGTCTATTAAGGCCTGAATATATGAAAAGGAAATGAAAGGAGCTAAAAATCCTAATAAATGGTGTATGTCACTATAAATGCATATGCTCAAAAATGAATCATTAGTTTTAGTGAAACAGTGCTTGTAAAACTGATTGTTATTTCCGAAATATGATTGAGTTCTCAAATTTTTAAATTTAACACAGCACAAACTCACAGACTCTTAAATCATACAGTTATATAACAAACCACTTAAAATAACCTTATTAAACTGATAGTTTTGGACCTGAAATCTGATTGGCTGAGCCACATTCGAAGCCGTTGTATAACACTCAATATATGCACACTAACCACCTCACAAACCCTGAACACTGTATTACTGCCACGTCACAAAAAATGTGTTGTTAATGGATTAATCATTGAGTCTAATGCTGCTCACATGAACCACTGAGTCGACTGATGAAGTAAAAACACGTTTTTGTTTAAACTGAGAGGCTGACAGCTCAATTCCTTAACTAGAACTAGGCTGGTCAGCTAAACAACAGGCTACAACAAGCCTTACATGCTAAACAGCCCCAGTGTGGTAAGAGGGGCGCCGTTAGCTTGGTGCTTGTGATGGTAATTTGGTGAATAAAAAGTACTTATAAATGAAGATTTTTACATTAAACAGTGCTACTTTATATGTTAATTATTACAGGACATGAAGTTCAAAAGATGAAATGACCACAATGTACAGTGATGGGAAGACTGGATGTCCATGTCCTCATTCAGCATCCCATGGTTCCTCAGCAAAGATACCCAAGTCTAAAGGAACTACATTTCTTGCAAAATACTGCAATATTTTTGCATATTATCAATTATTATCATCATAATGTAACTGTACATTATGATGATAATAATTGATAATAACTTAAAGTATTTACTAAAAAGATATGTATTTTATCTTTTTTTTTGTTGCTGTTTCTTACAAGCAAAAAGCTGCTTGAGACCCAACATTCCCTATGAAAAAATGGCAGTAACCAACAGCCTCTTGTGTTTTTTTACTTTATAAATTACACTTTATATAGAAATTGATGAATAATATAAATAACTAATAAATAAGAGTAAGTAAATAATAAAAGAAGCTATGTTATGCTCTCTTTTTCCTTATATATATATACATATATATATATATATATATACACACATACTGTTAATAAGCACCATGCCAATGTGCATTCAAGCATAACATCTTTATTATGATGTCACAATGGATGAGTGACCTTGTAACATTCCGTAAGTCCATATTCTGTCATTTCTGATCAGTTCGATGAGAAACAAACAGCAAAGCAGTTCACGTCCAATTTGTGTAAACTTTAATTGAGTTTAGTGGAAGAAATTGAACACAGCAGAAGACGATGGAGCAAAACTCTGCAGCCACAGGTTCTGTACATTCCTTTTTGAGTTTGTTTATTTATTTATTATGTATTAATTTTTTTGTGTTTTTTGTTTCTTAGTTTTTCTTTCTCACAGCACAATATGAGCACATTTCAATATCACTGCATTCCTTAATAACAAAATAAAATATAATGTAGTGTATCAGCCTAGAACTATCATTACTACAGATATATTTAGCTTATGTTCTGTGAAATAATATTAAATATTCAAATGATCATCCTGCACTCAGACACTTCTCAGAGAAAGAGGAAGAGAGCTGAGGAGGGATGCAGCCAGTGTGTCAAAGAGGGAACAAGCAATGCTCCCAACACTGACGCCCCTGCAGGGAAGAAGAGGAAGGGGGCAGTGAACCGACCAAAGAGAACAACTCAGGGACTGAAGAAAGCCACTGAGCCAGGTCAGTCCACTCACCCCTAAAAAAATCGCTGAAAAAAAATAAAATTGCTTAAAAAGAGCTAATGCTCCGCCAAAAATGGTGGTGGGGGAGAAGAAGAGGAAAGTGTTGGACACTGACTCAAAAAACAACTTAAAAGATAGAAGAAAACTGCTAAACAGAGAAAATGGAGGGAACTCAGTAATTTAGAGAAATTAGAGAACACTTTTTTGAAAAATACTCTACATTCAGAATGTAACAATGTATTCTACAGTATGTATTATCGTAGATGCTTTGTTTTCCTGCAACTGACCAATTCTGATATAATCACTATAGTGGTGGGTCTGTTGACAAGTCTAGTGGGGGTCAAGTTGTGGGGAAAGTGACAGATGCAGAACATTAAATATTAAAAATTATCCTGTACTTAGAAGCTCCTCGAGGAAAGAGGAAGAGAGCTATGGAGGGATGTAACCAGAGTGTTGAAGAGGGAACAAGCAAGGTTCCCAACACTGACGCCCCTGCAGGGAAAAAGAGAAAGGGGACAGTGAACCGGCCGAAGAAAGCGACGGAGAGACAAAATAGAGCCAATGAGCCAGGTCAGTCCAACTGCCAGACAACTGCTTACTGTAAACATTTAATTTCACTTCACTTTAAGAGAGGTTTTTTTTATCTAAAAAGAGTTCACAGAAAGTAGATTCCACCACATTATTCATAATCAGTAAGTTTGATTGGTAATCCCCTGATCAATAATCTAAAGAGGGCTGATGTTCATTTGTAATTTTCTTTTCTATAGAAACCTTTGACTCCCACTATGATGTTGGAGACAAACTGGGTGAAGGATGCTTTGGCTCTGTCTATGAAGGAAGACGCATTTCTGATGGCCTACAGGTTCAGCTCATACCTGAGATTTCATTTTAATGGTCATTATTTTCCCTTCTCTCTTTGCACTGCAAGTAATTTTAATATTGTTTTGTTTGTGTGTAGGTGGCCATCAAATTTGTCTTCAAATGGGGAACAGATCGATATCTCTACAGCGTAAGTGCACCTACTTAACACGTAACACAAAATAATTCCATACCAACCCAATGAGTTTCTCCCCATGTTCATCACTCCTCACCATCTAACTATGTACTGTCCTGCAGCCTGTTGAGTCCAAGGCCGTTCCTGTGGAAGTGGCTCTGCTGCAGATAACGAGCCAGCCTCCCGTCTGCAAGAACATAGTTCAGCTAATCGAATGGTTTGACGAGCCTGACAGATACATCCTGATCCTGGAGCGCCCTCACCCATGTGTGGACCTGGAGAGGTTCATGTTAAACCTTGGAAATTGCCTGGATGAAGAAACGGCCCGAGCCGTAATGGTCCAAGTAGTGGCGGCAGCGAGCCAGTGCAGCACGCGAGGTGTCCTGCATCGGGATATGAAAGGGGAGAACTTCCTGATCAACACGGACACCTCAGAGGTCAAACTTATTGACTTTGGCTGCGGTGACCTGATTAAGACAACTGAATATGACAGATATGCAGGTAAGATTTCAACACTCCCCCTTGTGGAGAATCTTCAGCCATAGGTGACTGAGTGTCCCACAGCCACTTAGCTGTTAAATGAATTACTGTGCTTAACTGTGCTCTTTCTCTTTGTTATGTTCTTAAGGCACACTTCAGTACTGCCCTCCTGAGGTTTTTGTTAGCGGGAAGTATCACGCTGATCCTGCAACAGTTTGGTCGCTTGGTGTCCTGCTGTTCAGGATGGTTTGTGGATACATTCCCTTTGCTTACCATGTGGAGACCGTGGCAGGGATTTTCAGCATCAAGGATGGCCTTTCTAAAGGTAAGATAAACTGGAGCATCCGGGTAAACGAGGTATACCTTTGACTTGGTAACCACGTACCGAAGAAGGACAATTGATCACATAATCAATAGTTAGAAGAGTTTTGCTGTAGAGGCCAGATGCCCCCAAATGTATACGTTTATAATAGTTTCCTTTCATGATATAGTTACAACTCATCCTTTTACTGGTAGCCCTTCTGAAATTTAGTGGTTAAGTGTCTCTCTCCCATCCAATCCTGTCACTCTGCACAGAATGCTGTAGTCTGATTAGCTGGTGCTTGGAGTGTTGCCCATCCCAGCGGCCTAGTTTGCAGCAGATCACGGAGCATGAGTGGTTCCAGTGCACCAATCAGGCCTAGGATCAGGTTAGGCAGGGAGGCCAGGAGAAGAAGCAGTAAGCCTAAAATATCTAGTGACAATTGAGGAGATACTGTGGTGCACATACATGCCATAAGGAAACTGGAAATGAAGATTAAGATTAAAACTCTTAAGATTTCTAAACTTCAGAGTCTAATGCATATCTTTTGGTTTATGTTTCAGGTTATGAAGAGCTGTTAATAAAAAAAACAACAACAACAACAACAGCAACAAAAAACACCTATCAATGTGACAACAGACTACTGGATAAAGAAAAGTGACATGACTAAATACAATGACAATGGAAAAAGAACAATGACAGTGGAAGAAGATACAGCCATGGAAGAACAACAAGAGCAGTAAAAAGGGACAGTGACAATACAAACAGAACTGTGACAGTGAAAAATGGTGACAGTAGTAAACAATGGATGATGATGCAAAAAAAAATGAACATGACTATGGATATAAGACAGTCAGTTCAAAACAACGACACAGATTAAATACAACAACAGTGGACGACACATAATGAGTGAAAAAAAAGGACGACTTGGTGGATAAAGGACAACAACAGTGAAAATGGACAACATTAGTGAAAAAGGACAACATCAGTGAAAAGTTCTTTCATTATGTTTGAAATAAAAGCACTGCTTGATTACATAGTTTTGGACTGAATTGCATTAAAGGGCTCATATTCTACATTTTTCTTGTAATGTTTTTTACCTTGAGGTCCACTAATGACTTTCATGTTCATTGTACCAAAGTACCAAAACAGCCTTAATTCATTTCTACATGACCACTTTATCCCTTAGAATTCAATAGGTTGTTGTTCTTACTGTACCTTTAAAAACTGGTATATGCAAATGTAATCTGTTCTAGTTGGCTGTCCTGTATTGTGTACTGCTTTGTCCCCCTCAATAAGGCAGACTCAGCCAATCATATCATGCTTCATAGGATTTAATCTAACCATATCAGACCTCCTAAACTGTAATCCAATAATATCAGACCTGCTTAATTTGTTTCAGGATTTTAGCTAAAATAAAGATTAGGCCTTATTCTAAATATTTAACATACAGTCAGAATCAGCAATTAGTTACAGAGTAAAGATGTTTACCTAAAATATGGATTTGAGCAAATTCTGGTTGATAAAGCTGGATATTGAGCTATCTTAAGTTCATGTGAGGTAAAGAAAAGGGATAGGACATAAATCATGAATGTTAGCTAGTTGAAGAGTCAACTGGTTCACAGATTATTTGTCTCCAAATTTCTATGAAGTGTTTCTAAATAATCAGACCAGTATTAGCTATATATTGTTTTTACTGAATTGTTTCATATCCCTGAATTGCTCAGTCTGTAACATTACACGGTAAGGAAGAGGTGGCAGATCCACAGAAGCCCAGTCAGGTGAGAAGAGTTTTGCCAGTTCAAGCAAAAAAAATGATCTCACTGATCCTTAAATTCCTGTAAGTCTACTAAATAATTCCATTTTACTCAACACAGGTGAGGAGAGGGAGAGGAAGAAGCTGACGGAGACTGACAGAGCTGAAGGAGCAGATCTGATGGAGGTTAGTGATCAAGAAGAAAGCGAGTGAGTGTTTTTTAAGCTTTCAGTTAAAATGAATACTGACTTTGTAGGAATGTTATTCCTTTAATATATCATAATTTCTAAGACTGAATAAAATTTATGCTTATAGTGCAACTACAACTACGCTCTTGAAAAAGCTGTTCTTTTCAAGGGTTCTTTAGTAAAGGGAATGGTTTTCTTTAGAACCATGAGTTTTATAAAGAACTATTTCATGCTTAAATGGTTCTTTGCATGGCGAAGTCGTTCTTTAGATTGATGAAGAATGTGTTTTATATATATATATATATATATATATATATATAAAGCGTTCTTCTACTGTTACAATGTACAATGTCAAGCTTGTAACAGTAGAAGAACATTTTTTTGGTGCTTCATAGAGACATTTTCAAAAAGGTTCTACATAGAACCATAACTTATTCTCCATCAATCTGAAGAACGATTTCTCCATGCAAAGAACAATTTATGCACAAAATGGTTTTATATAGAACTATTGATTCTAAATAAAGCTTTTCTTTTTCTTTCTTTTTCTTTTTTTTCTTTTTATTCAAGAACCACTGAAGAACCGTCTTCTTTTAAAGTGTAGGTTACGTGGAACATAACTAGGTTATTAAACATGAAAGCACAACTACAGAACAAAATCACTCTTTCTGATTGATCCAGCTGAGACTGTACTGATTTCTAAAGTATTTTAAATAACATGTTTAGGACGAGCTTATCTAAGAGAGAGGAGGCAGCATTGCTTTACTATCTTTGATTAATCTGTGTCTGTTTGTGCTAACTTGACCAAATTCGAACAATTGTTCACCCATCGCTGCTCTATAATTTCATAATAAACCAACATTTCGGAGCAATTGCAAAAAATTATCCTGTGGGAGAATGCTCCCAGACCCCCCTAGTAGAGGCTTAGTCCCCCCAAATCATAAATCTCTAGTGCCTGTTCTCTCTCTCCCCAGGTTCAACACTTCTTATCATCAGCCTATTTCATATAGTGAGGGATGAGGGAAAGTCAGAGTGATGTACTAAGAAAATCATTACTGTACTCATAATTCGGAAAAATATATGGAGCCCCTGATGGGACATGTGATGTACTTTTTAGCTGAAAATCTGGTGAGCACCAGATACTATGAGTAGAGCAACAGATACAGATGAGCAGCACATACAGACGTGATACATTTTTTAAAAAGTATCTGGTGGTCACCTGATAGTATCTGATAGTATCTAGTGCTCACCACGTAGTATCTGGTGTGCGTTAGATTTTTGTCCCTTTCAGGGCTCCGTAGAAAATGAACCATCTTAAGATTCTTTTCCACATTGTATGAGTTGGCTTCATATCAGTCAGCTTATTCAACCTTTCCATTCCACCTTTAATGATTTCCCTCTTAGTTTAAGTGATTCTGGCCAGTGAAAGAATAAATGCAGCACCATTTAAGTGTAACGGACAATTTGAATGAGAAGCTGCCAATATCAGCTTCATCCTCTTTTCCACAACTTTCTGTGAAAAATATTATTGTTATACTCATAATTCTTGCAATCCTAATCGCCTGGGTTGCTAGATATGAAACAAATTGGCAGGCAAACACAGTGTGCTGCAGACGTTAACGCAAACAAACTTACTGGATCCCAACCTAAAAACTTGGTACCCTTATTAAAAGCTCCATGACCAGAGATGTAGTAAATCGCCAGTAAATATTGGCGATGCATTTGAAAGATGGAGACAGCTAAGATCTCAGAAGGACTTTAAGACTGATGTCAAGTTGGCTGAATTTCTCAGCTTCAGCTAAGCTAACCTTAACTAATTTATCACAGCTACTAGTTGGGATGGTCATTTTCAGTAATTTCAACATTTGAGTACTCGCATTAATACACTGTGGTCCACTTACAGCTTATGACTCTTGTCACTTGTCAAAGTTTAACGTTGCGCTTATCTTGCGCTTGTTCGTGTAGGTTCAGTGTTCTTAAACTGGCAACCCATGTGAGCTAAAAGTCTGGGGAGGAGGGCGCGACAACTCTTTACAGTGTTCTGAATTTGGGCTGCAGTACACACTTTAAATGCTTGCTGTCAGTCTTACATGTTGCTACTTTAAAGCCTGGCAATTAAGCGAACTCACACTACTCAAACTATTGCCACCTTCAAGTGGTCTTGGAAATATTGTATTTATGAGATGAGTGCACGTGAACGCTGTATTTACAAGCTGGAAACATGGATTTTTCAATGTGAAAAAAGGTAAATTTATAAATGATAACACATTATGTGATGCTTCTAACTGGATAAAAGCATTACTCATCTCATAAGAATCCTCAGCTCATCAGTTTTGTTGTAGTAACGTAAAATAAAGGTAAACTAAAACAGTTGAAAAGTCGATTCCAAGCATTTCGACTCCTAGAATCGTTGGCCAAGAGTCGACCCCAACTTCCACTCTTGTTGGAGTTGAAGAATCAATTCTTTTGGAATCGGCTCCCCAACACTATACTAAGGAACCGGATGAGGAACAGTGTTTTTTCAATTAATGTTAAAGAGATGCAGTGAATTATTCACTGGATTATTTTTTCATTCTTCCTTTTGAGCAGTTCAGAAAGACAAATCAAAACACATCAAAGGGACAGTTAAAGGGCTCGGTTCCCAGAACTGTTACCAAAATTGACTTTGACACGCCTCTCAGCCAATCACTGTCATCTCTACATACGACTTCCTCTCTCACGAGAAGAAAAAATGTCCACAGAACTCTTCAAACCAAACCTGCAGTGAGAACGACACAGGCTGTAATTTAGTCAGAATGATTACACTTGGCAATAATTGAAAAGTGTTGTATGCATGTAATGCCTGACACATGCTATCCTGATCATCTGGAGGGTGCAGCTGTTTTTAGTTCATCCTTGAAGCTAAAGAAGCTTTGGATTTAATTATACGGAGGACCAGCTCAGTGTCAAAATTGTTAACAGACAACTCTTAGGAGAGCTAAACTTTATCTGCTATGAATATGAAGTCTAACTATAAATAAGATGTTAAGATCATTTAGCTAAGTAGCTTTTCCTAACTTAGCTGCTGAAAGCGTGATAATCAGTCAGATTAAACAGCACTGTTTGTGTAAAGATGAATATTAATGAACTCATGGCTTTTTTATACTGTTTAATTAGTTTGCTGAAAAATCTCCTGTAAAAGACAATCAGTCCTCCTCAGCATCTAACATTGCTCTGACTGCACTGTTAGCTTTAGCATTAGCTCATCTGAAGGTGCAGCTGCCGTTGCTAAATTGCCTCCTTATTAAACATGAAAACCTGCTGCTTTAACATTGTGACAAAATGTTTTTTTCTGATTTGGTTAATGTAAACAGGGTTTCTAGAATCTTTTTTTGTTTTATATTGACCTGCATTTATATATATTGTTATATTTATATACTTATGCCAGACATGGCCCAAAAATACTGTGGTGTAAATCAACCGAGCACGAATCTGCCACAACTTAATTGTGCTGTGGCCCTCTTCATTCATCCATATTGTTGGGCCACAACATTCACACCTGAACCTGGCCCTTAAACATAAAGAAGAGTTATACACACAAACCATACACAGCAGTCCAGCATCTGGCCCAATTCTGGACCATGTGCCTAATATCTATCTGGAACTGGACCAACACCAAATACTAAAAAAAATATTAATTTTAGTTGTTTAGGTTTCTGTTGTTTTTGTTGTTATTATTATTGTTATAGAACCATTTAATCATGCAATGAAACTTGGTCTTTGAATGTCCATGGTTCTATATGTATATGTATATCCATTGTTTTTACTGACAAACTCTTAAAGAACCCCCTTTTAAAGGGGTAAGGAAGTTTTAAGGGCTATTTTAACCAGTATTTTGCTCTGATAGCGAGACAAGACGACCCTTAGAAGATATTCATTTTTATTCTATGAAAAGCCGACTTCTGTTTCAAATCATTCTCTTTATCATTGGTTTACGAATCATCCTCTACACGCTAAACTCATGTGCAATATTCATTTTACAGTACATAGATCTTGTTCTTAAAGGTTCTTCTTATTTTTTCCTTATCTTCCTGAAAATATTCAAATTATGCGATGTAGATTGCACAAAGATACAAATTATACTAAATCTAAATCTGCATGCAGTACCATCGTTTTGCCAAAGGTGGCGACAAAACCTTAAGTCGGTCTGCGTCTCAGTGTGCTAAAACGTGCCTACGTTTTAAGTTTTAAATCCTCTTTAGATTTTATTTGCCATTCCCTATAATGTTTACTCAAAATTAAAGGAAACGTTAGTCATATTTACTGGCTTTTTTCTAGCTGTAGATCCAGCTCCAGAGTTATGAATCTCACCATGGCTTCTGAAATGAAAGAGGCTGTTATTATCCTCACCACCAAAATCCTCCCTGCTAAGAAGCTCTTAGGAGAGCCTGACAGCGACACACGAACCACACCCAGCACACTCTCTCTCTCTCTCTCTCTCTCTCTCTCTCTCTCACATACACACACACACACACACACACACACAGTATTTAATAAACTGGAGCAGGGAGATGAAAGAGCTCTCATGTTTTTAGGCCTTCAAGCCCCAGTCACACAGAACCACAGTGTCCTCAGCAGTCAGTCATCACCCCTTACATATTAGCCCCCCCCCCACTCTCTCTCTCTCTCTCTCTCTCTCTCTCTCTCTCTCTGCATTTATTATTCATTTTGTGTGCCTGTTTAAAGGTTCTGCCGTATCCAAGGCAACACGCTGAGGTAATTTCACAGTCTGTGTTTGGAAGGCAGAATATAATCTGATTGTAGAATTCCAGTGTTCAGTGTTTGCCTCAGAATATTCCACACGGCAGGTCAAAGAGAGTTCAAGGCAGTCTGCCTCCTCAGGCGTGACCCGATAAATTACACACCACCGCCACGCAGTGATCCAAACAGGGTAAACTGTGTGTGTGTTTGATTGTGAGTATGTGTTTAGTGAAACAGTTTAAAGCAGTTTAAAACAGACTTTTGGAGAACGAATACACAACACAATCACATATTCAAAACACATTCAAGCAGGGGAACCCAAATTTTTTGTCTTGGAGGGCTGGGGGCAATGTTGTGATGGGCTGAGGGCCTAAAAAACAGAACAATACACAAGTAATAAAGGAAGGCAGGTTTCAAATGTATTTTATTACATTACACTTTGTTGTTACTAAAATACATATAATAATAATATAATAATCATGGAAAACTACATTTTCCTCACTTCCTTCATTAAGTTTGATGTAACATTGGAAAAGTTTCAAAACACATTGTTCACTCCTGAGTCCATATGGAAACTGAGCTGCAAAAAAGCCTGTGTTAAATTCACTGTTTTTGTGCCGTCACTTAAATAAACACATTTATATACATTAGCCTTTTAGCCTACAGCAGTTTAGCTCCGCCCATTCAGCTGAAGTAATACAGAGTGCTTTTTAAATGAGCTGCAATACAGGTCAGCCAATCAGAACAGAGTTCATTTACATACATTATATTTATATTGTACACTGTATGGACAAAAGTATTGGGACACCTACAAATTACACCCACAGGAGCTTTTATTGCATCCTATTCTAAAACCATAGGCATTAATATGGTGTTGGTCCCCCCCTTTGCAGCTGTAACAGCTTCCTCTCTTCTGGAAAGTGTTCTACAAAGTTTTGAAGTCTGTCTGTGGGAATTTTTGCCCATTCATACAGAAGAGCATTTGTGAGGTCAGACGCTGATGGTGGACAAGATGGTGATGGTGGCTCTCAATCTCCATTCTAGTTCATTCCAAGGTGTATAATGGGGTTGAGGTCAGGGCTCTGTGCGGGCCAGTCAGGTTCTTCCACACCAAACTCACCCAGCCATGCCTTTATGGACCTTGCTATGTGCACTGGGGCTCAGTCATGCTGGAACAGAAAAGGGCCTTCCCCAAACTGTTCCTAAGGGGCTTAGGAACTACGTGGCCTCGGCCAAGCCCTGAAAAACAACCCCATAGCATTGTCCCTCCTCCATAAACCTTTACAATTGGCACAATGCAGTCAGACAGGTAATGTTCTTCTGGCATTCACCAAACCCAGACTCGTCAATCAGACAGCCAGATAGAGAAGCCTGGTTCATCACTTCATAAAATATATTTCCACTGCTGGGTGCGTTACACCACCCCCTGCCCCTGTTCGGCATTGTGCATTTTGATCTTAGGTATGTGTGTAGCTGTTCGGCCATAGAAATACATTTCATGAAGCTCCTAATGTGCAATTCTTTTGCTGATGTGGCTTCCAGAGGTAATTTGCAACTCATTAGTAAGTGATTCAACAGAGGATAGGCGCTTCAGCACTCAGCGGCTCCGCTCTGTGAGTTTGCATGGTCAACCGCTTCGTGGCTAAGCTGCTGTTGCTCCTAGACGCTTCCAATTCACAGTAATAACACTTAC
Organism: Colossoma macropomum; assembly: GCF_904425465.1. Lineage (NCBI taxonomy): Eukaryota > Metazoa > Chordata > Actinopteri > Characiformes > Serrasalmidae > Colossoma > Colossoma macropomum. Next base: position 29,434,648 of record NW_023494793.1, on the reverse strand, counting down.
AGTTGACAGGGGTGGATCTATCAGGACAGAAATTTCACAAACTGACTTGTGGCAGAGGTGCCATCCTATGACAGTGCCATGTTTAAAGTCACTGAGCTCATTAGTACAACTCTTTTTTTTTGTTTGTTTATTGAGACTACATGGCTATGTGTTTAATTTTATCCACCTGTTAGCAATGGCTGTGGCTGAAACACCTGAACTCAATAATTAGGAGGTGTGTCCCAATACTTTTGTCTATATAGTGTAAACAAATCTTAAAGTCACAGTAACAAAAACAGCCTGCTTCATTCTAAGGCATAAAGAGAGGTTGGTTGTAAGATTGTCATGTAAAAATGAATTACATACAACCACACAAATGAACCTCAGATGGAAAACTGAACATAAAATAGTTGGATATATGTAAAAACATATTGTAGAATAATGTTGGATGTGGGCACTTTAAAAGGAAAATAAGAAATTAATAGGGAAGATATAGTATAAAAATATGCACTTTCATAGAGTCAAGGGGTGGGGTTAGTTTGACTTTATGGTGAGCCAAATCAAACATCCTCATGGGACAACTTTAGGCATCCCTGATTTAAAGGAATGTTCACAGAAAAAAATCTAATGTATTTCTTTTTTACCTCAAACATACCCAGTCATTAGAGACATATTTGGTGCCTGAGGTTTACTTTCTTAGTTTTGTACTGGAGCCATGAGGCAAAGAAATAATGTATAATAAAGGCTAAGAAATAAATCCAATGTCAGCCAAACTTATAGACGTCTGTTACATTAACCTTATGGCTCCTGTAAAAAACGCCTTGTCTGAATGAACACATTCTGTATTATACGACTACATCTTGCAGCGTAGAACCCTACACTGGCCACTTGTGATATTTTAAACATATGGTACTTTTACATAAATTGTTATGGCTGTATTGATTTAAACAAACATTAATGCGTTGGGTTCACCAGACCGCTGAGTAACAAAAACATCAACACCACACAGGGATTAATGGTTTCTATGTTTTTTTTTTAGCTAACATGTAATGGACCTCTGTTATATTAATCTCATAGCTCCAGTGCAAAGCTAAAGAAGCAAAGCTCAGAAACAAGTCTTGGCTGATCGACTGGGTCAAGGGACATTAGTGTAAATTAGATATTGAGGTAAACCGTTCCTTTGATGGTGTTGTAGCATATGAAGACCACTTCATACTCAGATTCCTACAAAAACAGGTGCTTTTTGGTTCTTTTCTCTTTCTTATGACAGCAAATTCATCAAGATCACTTTCAAATGTGGTAGCCACGGCTGAAGAGCCCCGGTGCAAAACAGGACACATTAAAATGTACAAATGATACAAATCAGTAACCGCACATGTGATCAGGTGACATAGGAAGTGTTTATATTATGTCTTCTTCAATTTAGCCTGTCTTCTTCTTTACATTCCACTGTTGGCATGAACTTACGCAACTACAGTATTTAAGCAAAAGGTCAGAACTAACTGAATTAAAGTATTTGCTTTTAAATATACTTCAGATATTCTAACAACCCCACATTTCTTCTCTTGTGCCTTCAGTTCAGGAAATGTGTTAAACACTCCCCCAACACTCATACACACTCTTTAAACTCAGTTGTTTTTGATCGGGTATCTTAGCTACCACAATATTATGATATTTCGTTAAAAGCTTGTCAGAGATGCCTGTGCCCAGTCATAGTTGCTGTTTTGCCAAGTCACAGTTGCTAAGCTATCAGGTTTCAGGGGAGGGGTTTAGTGAAAGGTGCCCCAATTTGAAAATGCATCATTCAGAGTAAGGACAGATGTTGCAGAACGGAGTGAAAAATAGGAAACTACTTTGAAATGCAGTGGAGTAAAAGTGAAAGTCTCAAAAATGGAAATACTTTAACAAAGAACACATACTTGGAAAATGTACTTTGTTACTGCACCCCACTGTTAAGACAACACCACCCTCGGATATCTGGGATAAGAGCTTGGTGTTGCTTTTGCTCTCGTGGTTGAAGTCTTAGCACATTTTAATTTCCTCTGGCCCTGAATGTGTTTTCACTCCACATCAGAAATGACCACACGTTTAACTCTCTGACTCCAAACATCCTGACTGACGTGTTTGTGTTTGTTAGCTGGAGTCTTCTGACTCTTCAGTCTAGTAACATCACACACACCCTTCTCCTCCATGAAGTAACACAAAGAGAGACAAAAAGAGAGACAAAAAGAGAGAGAGGAAAGAGAGCAGGGAAAAAGTGATAGAGAGATGAGAGAAAGAGAGAAAGAAAGAGAGAGGAGAAGAAGAGAGCAAAGAGAGAGCAGAAGGAGAGAAAGAAAGAAGAGGAGAGAGAGATAGTGACAATATTTGCTCTTCTTGTGTTGCTGTTTTGCTATCCGGTGTTGACCAGAGGAGGATGGGTTCTCTATTTGAGCCTTGGTTCCTTTCAAGGGTTTTTCCATTTGCTCTAAGGGAGTTTTTCTCATCTCTTGTCTTGGACCTGGATTTTCTGTAAAGCTGCTTTTTGACCACGCCCCTTGTAAAAAGTGCTATATAAACAAATTTTGACTTGAGAGACAGACAGACAGACAGAGAGACAGAGAGAGAGATGAGAGAGAGAGAGAGAGAGAGAGAGAGAGAGAGAGAGATAGAGAAATAGATAGAGGGAGAAAAAGAAAGAGAGACATAGGCAGAGAGAAGAGAACGGGCAGTGGCCAGTTCTATCAAGCACCCTATTGTAACCTAGTTTTTGTCTTTTTCATAAGTGAACTTGAAGCTGATCCTAGGCCAACAGTGCAACTTTGATACATACAGCCCAGTTCAACTGAGCTTAAAAATCCACTCACAAATCCACAGAACAGTTTGATTTATTTTACATTACAGCAGCCAGTGAGTTCCAGCATTGGGAAGTTGCTCAGTTACAAGTGGAAGTACATTTCCAAGTGTATTAAATTAATTAAAGCTATATTTTCACCAAGTTGTGAGGTCACTTGATCACGTCTTTATGGTACAAATTGTAGTTATGTCTATTATAACCATAGCAAAAGTCACTTAATTAAAATCAATATGTTTTTGTTTGTTTGTGTGTTTTTATAGCTATGTGTGCAAAGGTTAACCTCCTAATTGTCATATGGAAATGTCTCTCTTCCATTTGGGTATCTCTGAATAACACCCATTAGCTAAAGGGTTTGAATACTAACCGTGTCCTCATCTGTCATCATAATTCTACGTTATGCACATATGTTTGCAATTCATATGTTTTGTTTCTCATGACCTTTCATAATGGTAATGTATAAAACAGTTAACTAATGGTTTATTTCCTAGTTACTCTCCTCTCTTTAGTTTCTTCACTGTAGCTGAGCTCTTCCATTTTGTTAAGTACATTTTTAGATTAATTTTCCATATGCAAGCAAACACCAAGCACAGCTGAACTGTGGAAAAATGAAACTGATTTGCAGATCCATGCATATTTTGCAAGTCTCTCAATACCCTTCCTTCAGTGATGATTCATCTAACTGTACTAAACCACTTTAAATGTCATAAAAAGGAGACATCGCTGAAAAAATGACTTGAGAATGCAGCCTCAAGACACATAGAGAAAATAAATACAAAGTTAAATAAGAAAAGAAAACAATACATTTAGATGCAGCTAGTATGTAATAAAAAAGTAAAATTTGTGCTTTAAACTCAGCAGTCTTTTTAAAACAAAGAGCTTTTTTAAGATGCTCCCAAACACTGGGAGGCTTGTCTTTATTTACACAGGCTACAGGGCTCCCTAACTTTCAGAGGGTTTCCACATCTGCCGAGTACAGTCACTGTTTAATTGACCCACTGGTCAACAGCATAACCAGGAAATTATATCCCGGATATGTTCACATGTCGAAATGTCCAGATCTTATGGCCACACTCTTTGTCTTTTAGGTCCTCCCTCATAATAGCCACACTTCACGTCATTCACACATCGCTGCTTAGGAACAGTCTTTACAATGACACCCATTTAGTCCTTTCATTCAGCTTCAGTAACGTTTTACTGTGTTTGTAAGTATATATGCTATGTATTGTTGTTTTTTCAAGAATGCTGCAAATCTTTTGTGTCCAGTTTGAGTCTCTAGGTGCTCCTCGGAGACCTCGAAACCAGATTGTCCATTTTGCTCCTATTCTTCCTCCCTTTCCCTCGCTCCTTCTCTCCTCCTTTTCCTCCATGTTTTTGTCTGTCCCCTTTTTTTCTGTCCCGCTTCAGCTCCACTTCTTTAGACCCTTTGCTGTCGTGACCTCTTTTGGCAAGGTCCTTACAGTACTCTTCCAGGTTGCCGTGGTGAATGAGTGTCATCACATCTTGGTACCAGGGTTGCGAGGAGGCATCAGGCGTGAAGCGCTGGGCGGGGTTCCACACGCTTAAGCGAATCGTTACGGCTGTCCAGCTGAAGCCGTGCTCCTCCAGCTGACAGTGATATATCCCCCCATGATTCAGCTCCGCCCTTGGAATCAGAATTCCCCTGTCAATGACCACCAGCTGATTCCCTGATTTCACCTGAGCAGGAGAGACAGTAGTTCAGGTACAAGCATGCTGTTGTGTGCATATGCATTATGTGTATAATGATACACAGTGCACTACATACAAATGAAAATACTGACCCCTGCACTTAAACAGTACATATTATGTCTATGTGTGCACAATTCCATACTGGACAAATAGTGCACTACTTGGGTGTAGAAGCCAGAATGTCATTACTTAGAGCACAGCATAACATAACATTTCATAATATAGTGCACTAGATAAGTAGAGAAAGGAAGGGGAAAAAAGATCTGTACCCATTTCTATGGGTAACTCTTTTTTTCCCTTCAGGTCTTCCAGGTTTTCCGCAATCCTTTTTTTGGGGATTTTTTTTCCAATGTTCTCCCCAATTTAGTCATATCCAATTCCACCCACTGGCTAGGATTCCCCCAATCACACAATACCACCAGCGTGAGGTGTGTGAAGGCTAACACAAGCTTCCTCCAAGTCATGTGAAGTGCCACTCTTTTCAAACTGCCGCTAATGCAGCACCACTGGTGAGCTGAACGTGCTTTGAGGAGAACGGGCTGGGTGATTGGAGAGAAGGGGGGCTATCCTACCCACCAGTTGTGCTCTCTTTGACTCCCGGCCATGAATGGCTGTAGCATCACTTGGGATTGAACTAATGATCTCCTGATGATAGGGTCAACGCTTAGACGGTTGCATTACTTGGGAGCCGGTTAAACTATATTTAAATTAATGTATTGTGTTATATTGGTTGCTGGCAAATAGAGTTAAATGTACAATATTTGTGAAAAAAAATAAATGCTGGATTCCATACTTCTGGCCTGTAGTTTATTTGTGTAAGTGCGTGTGTGTGTGTGTGTGTGTGAGTGTATACCTGTTGCAGTTCCAAACTGTTCTCTCCCGTCTGTTTAAACCAGGTAACTGCAGCATGTTGGGAATTCGGCAAACACTCCAGGTAGGTGCTGTTACCCACAGCAACCACTATGGCCTTCTCCTCTGTGTGCACCTGCAGTCCAGCTAAGCAAACAAACAGCAAATAAATATATGCAGTTTGCCAAAACAAGCCCTATTAAATGACCTCTGACTATTGTATTGAGGAATTATGGCAAAGAAAAAGTGTTAGAAAATGACAGTAATATACCATATCATAGTCTGAATGTTTACAGTTACAGCAGAGCTGAGCACTCATTTAAATATTCATTTGTAATATTTTCTTCATATTTATGTTATACATCTCAGTAGATTGTATGATTTGGCAACACTTACCTCCTTGTCTGACACACTGGTTTAAAGGATTCTTGTCATCTCCAACCTGACGAGTGTTTCTCCTACAGAAACACAGATAGATGAGATGTGTGCATTGGAAGGCTGAATATATGTGTGCCTTTGAAAACATATTGCCACCATTGAGACAAAACCTTGTATCTCAATTTGTTGATTTTTTTTTTTTCATAATTTGAACCCACCAGCTGCTCTTTCTATTGTGTGAGAATTTGGCAATATATAGACCAATAAAATCGGTCCAAGACTATTTGGAAAAAAAGCTTTTACTTTAAGTTCTATTAAGATCAAAGAAGTTTTTTCTTTTCCCAAATTTTGCTATTTTGGAAATACAAGGCTTTGTGTGGAAAAAAAGAAAAAAACATTTTGTAAAATTTGAGCAAAGTGTGTGTGTGTGTGTGTGTGGTGCTCACCTGCGTGCGACTGGCATGTAGGGGCTGCAGGCATGGCCGTCCCAGGTGCAGTAGGGGTCTCGGGCCATACAGCACTCAGCACAGACCTGTCCGTACAGATCACACTGAAACAGAGCCAGCTGAGACACCCCCTCTGCAGACCCCGCAAACAGCCACTGCTCAACAGAAAACACACACATACAGATACATGTTCATGAAAACCATCATTTTTAATGAAATATGAACATTAACTCCTTAAATGTCCAGGACCCACCAGCAGGTCCAAAGTTTTACTGCTCACTTCTATAACCTAATAATAACTTAATTTACATTGTAGTCCATGTAGTTATTAAGAGCCTCAGAATGTAATTAGCCTGGGATTTTACAGGGTTAAACATTGTGCTAGGAAAACATCTGTCCAGTACTTTTATTTATTTATTTATTTATTAGAATTTATATATGTATATGCATAAATATATACAAACATAACACAAGATTTAAAGCATCACTTCTTTTGCAATGAGAATAGCAGAGGATTTGCTAGGGATTGATGATTTCTTAGGTGCACACATATTCAGAAATTCACTCTTAGGCTGAGGTCAGTGAAAATGCTCTGTAGCTTTTGCACGCTGTCTCAAGTGCATTCGCCTGCGTGCGCTTCCTTGTGTAGTTGTGTGAAAATTCACACTTCTGGAAATGAGTTTCATCTGCCTAGTCTCAGGTTGCCATAGAGACACTGTATGAGAGGTAGTGAGGATGAGGGAAGGGTCTGTGTCTCTGTTTGTGTGAGGGTGTGTATATATAATGCTGCTGTAAACATACCTTTTTCTTGGACAGCGTCAGGGCAGTGATCGGTGACTTGTGCTGTAAGAAGAGAGGCACAACAGAGGTAAAAAATCTTTGATCAGGATTCATTCAATGAAATCTGTCCAAAATCCATAGTGCAAACACACAACGTACCTTAAAAACGTGCAGCTGCTCCAGTGTGACCTCTTGATGTTGTCCTCTGTCTTGGTAGAGGTATAAGGACTTCAGCACAAGTCCAGAGTCTAGTTAACACACACACACGTTTGAATCAACATACAATGTGAATCTTTAAAGCAGTAGTTTGGCAAATGTATACTATGGATTCATCGCCACTAGAAATGCTAATGCTCCAAATGTACTGTGTGTGGTATACAGGGAGAAGCTGCTTCTCTTCACTTCATTTGGAGACAAAATTAACAACCTGACACAGTTTGAGGCAAATGTGTGATGAATTAGACATGGAGTTTGCAACTGGCTAATTGGTGGGGAATAAAAATCCATTATTTGTTAGGTAGATTAGCCAGGAAACACTGAATACATTTGAGGTAAGAGGAAAATTGTGTAGAGTTGAATTCACTAAGCCATCGCTTTAAAGTCTCCTGCACAGTAATATACAATACATATTTCCAGTAGGTCCTCATCTCACTAACCACACACTTGATCATCTGTACACCAACCCACACATACACACACCTGTTCCAATGAACAGAACATCATACTGTCCATCCACAGCCTCCACTCTGTCCACGACGAGGCGGGTCAGCTTATAGTTCACGCCCACTCGAATCAGCAATGGTCGGCCATGCAGAGGTAGCACCACATCCTGCAGTAATGGATGGGTGCGGCTAAAGAAGATGACATCATCAGGATACTCCCTCGTGGAGCGGAAGCTGCCGTAAGTGCTGCTCGGACACTGGGGGGGTGAGAGGGAGAAAATGTTCTGTTACTAAGGCTGACAGTATAATAAAACAGATTATGTATTATTAACATTTCACAGTTTGCGAAAACAACAAATTACTGTGTGGTTCCTGATTATTTTATAGCCTCCACATGCAAAAAGTTTGCCCTACAGTTCTTGCTACTAATTTGCATCTGCAACCACAGAACTCAAAGAGTCTTTGAAAGTCCATCCAGAAACAACAGCACCAAATAAGCTTGTTTAATCTTACCAAACATACTTGACCTACATGTTTACTTCCCTACTGCTACGAATGGCTGTCAGTAGCTGCTGTTTACAAGCAGCATGGAATGCCCACGTTTCATTGTGTGGAAGTTCCCGGTGTGAAAATACTACTTGCACAGCAGGTACCACAGTGTGGAACTAGTCATTTTGAGATACAGCACAAAACTACTGAACTAGTAACTAAAAAAGAAAAAGTCTGTTTTATTGGTCAGAGCATGCAGCAGCAACTTTGACCCAATATCACTGAACGTGTATTACATTTTTAAATATATGGAAAGTGTTCAATGCCTTCATAATATAGCTCAGCTCTGAATAATGTAAACTATATGCGAACACTTTAGCTTTAAAATAAAAATGCTCATTGCTGAGCAATAGCACAGCTGACCAATGGTGATGGGTCTGAAGAGACAGCAGATATGTACTGATGTGTTTTCTGAATTATCAAATGCACAAATATGATCAAGTGAAAAGTAAACTTCATGGCTAAAGAAATTAAATTAAGATGAAATATACTCACTGTTCCAGGTCTGGGATAGGGCACTTTGCCTGTAAACTCCGCCCATTTGTACTGTGGCCCCTCCCTATGGTAGAAATTTCCTTTGAAGGCACGGATGATGTCCTGCATGCGGTACACACATACTGCTGATCCGTTGAACACGTCACTGCAGAGACAGAGGAAAGAACAGAACACGTACTAAGTGTCCACCCCTTGCTTTTATTACAGCTTCAATTCTTTTTGGGACACTTGCTTTCATTTTGTCAAAGAAATCTGCAGTGAAATTCACAGGAAGCCTTTTCATACTTCTTCTGAACACCATTAAAGTCTCAGAGGTTGGTTGCATTTTCCACTTCTCACCAGCTAAGTAATCCCAATATAAACATTTAGAGTAATCAGTCCATAAAAACTTACTCCACATCTCACGTGTCAAAGTTGCGAATTTTCTACAGCTACACGTCCTTTCAGACCCATAGTGTTGAGCTGTTGTCTCACAGTGGAAGGATAAAAAAAACCTCTGTATTTTTTTGGATCTGAGCTTGATTTTCTCCTCTCTCTGTGATGAAGGCTTTAAGTACCATCTGATGGTGACGGTTTTGGTGATCTACTAGGTCTTGCATGGTTGATAGGAGCCCAATGTTCTGCATCTTTTAATGACGTTCTGAAGTCCAGTTTTGAAATCTCCAGTTTTTTTCACTTATGTTATTTAGCTTTCTCCTTTATCTCAGATTAAGGATCTATCTAATCTGTCTAACCTATCTAATCTCTTAAATATCTTCTTTAGCCATTTTAGATGTTTAGTTCGTTGTTTATATGAATTTAATGTCTCCTTGAAGGGGAACACAATGTCAGTGGCTCCTTTGGGAGCATCTTTTGTTGGGAGGACACAGTTTTAACTTGCTGGTTTTAAGATTGGAGGAATGGAAGAGTAAAAGAGGCAGTAGACTCTTAAAAAAGATGGTTCTTCAAAGGGTTCTTTGGTAAAGATAATGGTTGTGTACAGAACCATGAACACTCACCGAACCATTTGCATGATTAAATTGTTCTTTGCGTGAAAATGTTCTTCAGATTAACTGAGAATGTGTTATATATTGGTCTATATAGAACCTTTTTGAAAAGGGTTCTATATAGCATCAAAAATGGTTCTGCTATTGTTACGATGTCAAGTTTGGTTTTAAAGCAATGGTAACAATAGAAGTTCTGCTGTTGTTGTGTTGTCAAGTTTGGCTTTGGATCAGTAGTAACAATACACACACACACACACACACACACACACACATTTTCTAAACCGCTTATCTTTCTGAGTCACGGGGGGGTGCAGGAGCCTATCCCAGCAGCTATTGGGCAGAAGGCAGGAAACACCCTGGACAGGTCGCTAGTCCATCGCAGGGCAGACAGACAGACATATACACTCACACCTAGGGGCAATTTAGCATGACCAATTGGCCTGACTGCATGTCTTTGGACTGGGGAAGGAAACTGGAGGAACCGAAGGAAACCCACGCAAACATGGGGAGAACATGCAAACTCCACACAGAAAGGACCCCAGGTCACCTGGCCAGGAATCATACTCAGGCCCTTCTTGCTGTGAGGCGACAGCACTACCCTCTGGTTCGCTAAATTTCCTTCGGGAACAATAAAGTATCTATCTAACTCTATCTACCCACTGCACCACCGTGCTGCCCCATAGTAACAATAGAAGAACCCTTTTTGGTGGTACATGGAACCCTATTCAAAAAGGTTCTATATAGAACCATTTACAACACATTCTCTGTCAAGCTGAAGAACAATTTCACCATGGAAAGAACCATTTGGTCATGCAAATGGCTCTTTGAGTGTTCATGGTTCTGTATAGAACCATTGTCTTTACTAAAGAATCCCTGAAAAAGAATGTAGGGTGCCAAAAGTAAGGAGTGGACAAATTAAATACTGATCGATTTGATATTAAACTTCATGTGGAGGCTTCTGTGTAATTTGCTGTTAAACAGCTGAAAATTAAAAAGTGTCTTAAAGGCCATTATGACCAGAAATGAAATGAATAAAAGGTGGTCTCTGATTTTTGCACAGCACTGCAAGTGTTTGTTGGTAAAATGCAGCAACATTCTTTTTTTCCTTTTCCATTCTTATATCCATTCCATTGTTATGACTCGAGTTCCACTTCAGCAGCCAATCCAGCTCACTGTAGTGAGCAATGTGAGAAGTGTAAAAAACGTTCACCATTGACCTAATGGTGCTGCAGAGAGCAACACTACACTCACTGTTTCCATAAGTCTGCCTTTCAGAAACTTTCTCCACCCAGCGGCTCGATCCAAAACCAAACCAAAAACACACATGCGGCGCACGCAACACAGAAGTCGGTCACTTTTAAGGCACACACAGATGTGGACACACACACCCATGCACATCATTTGATTTTGCAAATGTGAAGCCTGCTGGGTGTATAATCTGTTTTAAATATGTAAAATGGATCTTAAATGTCATCTAAGAGCTGACTGGAAAATATTTCTGCATATTCCTGACCACTTTATTTGTGAGCATCCACTCACAATCCTCATAAAGCAGCTACAGTGACTGTGGATGGCTGACAAAATAATCAAAGACTGATCTTCACTCGCAATCTTCACTCACAGGTGTGGAGAAACACTAAACACTTGATTTAGTGACTCTACTACCCCACAGGAAGAAATATGCAGCTAACAACATGACGTAACATCGTGAGCGTGTTCTGTTTCAGGCTAGGTTTGTTACAGGACTAGTACAAATTCATCATTTTTTCCCTCTAATATCCGATCCGTTATTTTCTGCAAACATTGGGCCAATATCGATACACATTGAGATTGATATGCCATATTTAATTCTTTCATAAATTATTTGTTTTTTTAAACGTTAAAGTACAGTACAGTGCAAAACCTTTCGGCCTGGCTTTCATTCACAATGTCCATTAAGAGCAAGTAACTGATTTTTCAGGTCATATTTCTGAGTAGATATATGTAATCTGCAGAGTGACGTTTCCAATTTACAATGAAAAATGAGTAAAGATCCACTTCTGCTTTGTGTTTGGGATTATTTGGATCATGAGAGGTGGAAAATGCAACCAACTAAGACTGATTTGCTGGTGCATTGTGTTTGCAAATCCCAGAAAAAAAAAAAGTTTTCCCATATCGCCCACCCCTATGAGTGGACTCACCTGGAGGTGGTGAAGACGCCATAGATCAGAGGATTCTTCTGGTCTTTGCCATACTGAATGAAGATATCCTCTATGGAGAAAAAAAAAAAGAAGTGTAGGGTTAGAATATTAGAGAGGAGTGAGAGGGAGTGACTCAGACAGAAGAAAGAGAATGAGAATATCTGTGCCAGAGAGGGGAAGAGAAACAGAGCAGGAGAAGGAGACAGACAGAAGCGAGACTGGAGATAAAAGTACAATATCTCTTACAGTCGTGTCAAAGACAAATAAACATATTTCTCACCTCAGTCACACTCTCTTTCTTTGCGAATAAACTTGCGCAGCCTGACATACTTGTGGTTTTATGCTCTCTCTCTTTCTCTCTCTCTCTCTCTCTCTGTGAGACATACTGTGAAGTGCATATCTGCATTTTCACATTCCACCCATTTCAGATATGATCAGACCTCCTATCTCAACTAACACACACACACATACACACAGAAAGAGCCACACACAGTGACACACACACCCATAGGCGGTTACAACACACACACACACACACAAACACACACACACAAAATCCTGCTCATAGACAGACTTAAACCCTTCTCACTCATACAGCATGTACACTGTAGTTTATAGTATTTCTCAACAACATTGCGTAAGAGTGAAGAATGACTAACTTCACATTATAAACAGTTTTACACTCTTATTACAAAATGTATAAAGAAAACAAACAAATGTCAATGGCATTGTCAAAATGTTTTTTCTCCTTTTTTCCCTGTCAAAAATTGGACTTAATATCTCAAAATAATGCTTGTTTTTTTAGAAATGTTGACTTAGTATTGAGAAATGATTACTTATTTTCTTAAAATTGCTATCATAAAATAAAGATTCTTTTAGAGATTTTGACTTATTAAGTCAAAATAATGACTTATCTTGAAATTTAATGAATTATGTTGAGATTTTGAGTTATGAAGATAATAATAATAAGGAATAATAAGTCATTATTTTAAGACAGTAACTTTTTTCAACATAGTAAGTCAAACTTTTGAAAAAATTAGTCATTCATATGACTTAGTAAGTCAAAATTTCAAGAAAATAAGTACTTTCACATAATGCTGCCAGAAACGTTACACCTTGTTCTAACAGTTTTCAAATGTAGTCGTGTTGCATTTCTCTCTGATGCCTATGGCTGTTTTTGCCGTAGTCACAATTAAAAAGTTAATTCCACTCTTTAGCAATATTTGCAGTTTTTGCCGTATTTTAATTGTATAATTTTGGCTTTGAAGTGTTCAGCAGAAAGTTTGGTCCACAAACAAAAATGTACAGTAAACCTACAACCTCCTTAAAACATTTCATTATCTGTGTCATTGTCATTTATCTCTGTCTGACCCCTCCCATCCACCTTTTCTCTTGTTTTTGTTTCTCACGGTTTCTCCTGCTCTTCTTCCTTTCTCTTTTCCTTTACCTCTCTCTCTCCTCCTTCTCCTCTTTGTTGGGGAACTATCCTTGTAGCAGATTTTCTAAACAAAAGACTCGGTTCTTCCTGAGAAGAGATAGTTTTGTCTGACCCGCACTCCGCTGTGTTCCCCATCCCGCCCTCATCCTCCATTATGGCCATAAACATCCCCTTCTCCTCCTCTCCTCTGGTTTTCTCCCTGCTCATCTATCCATCCCGCATCAGACTGCCAGGCAAACTGGAGACAGGATGAGGGTGACACAATCACACAGACACATACCCTCCAACGTTTTAAATACTTTCTTTAAATTCTTTTAAATACTAGCTTCACATAAAAGACAGTTAAAGGATCCAAATACATATGAAAAGATTCCAACAGCTTGTTAGTGCATAACTGCTATACCATTTAATGCAACAAACACACAAGCACACACACCACACACACACACACACACCCACACCACACATATAGGCTACATACAGTCTCTTTTACAGTCAATCACTTTGACCTCCCAAAAAATCCCAAAAATACTTCAGACAACTGTAAACAAGAATGTATGCTAGTTCCAAACCACACACCACTAAAAACTTGTTTTCTCCAACGACACACACTTGCACACACAAACAAAAAGAACTGGACTGACCTCCATGAACCCGGACAATGACAAATTCTCCCACATACCTATTCTGCCACATACCAACGCCTCTGCACACACGAACATAAAGTCCTACTAACCTTGATCCTCCTAGCAGTGACAACATTCAAATGGCTATTCTAAATTCTGAGTTCATCAAATCAAGACTTAATTAAAAAACATTTTAACTCCTTGAATTCCCAGGCTTATTACATACTAAGGCTTATTATACAGTAACCACAGGGACTTCAGTGCAAACTGGCTCAGCTATTCTTATAGAATTGTGTAATAAAACCTTGGGCCTGCTGGTGGGCCCTGGCCATTTAAGTGGATAAAAGAATAACCCAGTTTATAAGTGCTACCAAGCAAAACTGGCACAGCCTGTTTCTGTAGAAAACTCATGACCAGAGACATTATCTAATTAATGCCACTGCAGATCTTCATACTTGAGTCCCATTCTGGGCAAATTCCTCTCACACAAATATATTTAGCTAAACTATACCTCGATTTCTTCAACGATCTACCATTTTTTATAAAAAATGAACCAAGGGTGAAGTGCTCAGTGAAAAGGCCTGCTTTAAAGCTATAACAGTCTTGAGTTACATGTCCTAAATAACAGTGCTGTGAAAAAGTATTTGCCCCCCCACCTTCTTCTATTCTTCATATTTGTCACACCTAATTGTTTCAGATGCTAAACAAATTCATATAAGACAAAAGCAATATGACTAAAGATTGAAGGAAGTGAAGGAAAAAAGTTATCCAACACCAACGGGCTCAATGTGAAAAAAACGACTGCTAATGAATAAAATCTAGTTAATAAATTGGATCAATTAAACTAGACACACTCAGGCTTGATTACTGCCAGCCCGGTTGCATCTAAACATCACTTAAATAGAAGTTCCCCAGTAAATATGAAGTAGGTTTAAAGGTCTCAACAAGCAGCACACAATGCTGATCAGAAGAAATTCTGGAAGAGATGAGAAAATTGAAATCGAAATTTATCAGTCTGGAAAGGGTTACAAAGCCGTTTCTAAGGCTCTAGAACTCCAGTAAACCACAATGAGAGCCATTATCTCCAAACAGAAAAAACTTGGAACAGTGTTTAACCTTCCCAGAAGTGGTCAGCCTACAAAAATTCCTCCAAGAGCACAGTGACGACTCATTCAGAAAGTCCCAAAAGAACCTGGAGGAACACCTTAACGTAGCTCCCCTCAGATAAGGCTAGCGTTCATGATTTACAATTAGAAACAGACAGGGCAAAAATGGTATCAAGCGAGCTGTCCTGTGCAGTGATAAAAGGTTTTGTAGTAGTCTAGCCAAAGTCTTGACTTGAGCCCTTTGAAGTGCTGTGGCAGAATCCCAAACAAGCAGTTTGTGCTCAATAGCCCCCAGTGTGATTGAATTAAAGCAATTCTGCTTTAATCTATAGAGAAGGCCATCATTCTTACCATTCTCACATGGCGATCTCCGATTATAGGAAGTGTTAGGTTGCAGATATTGCATTAAAAAGGTGGCACAACCAGTTAAGTTTTTTTCTTTTTTTTTTTTACTTTCTCACATGGGTGATATAGATGTTCCAAAATCTTTTTCCTTCATGAAATTAAATGGTCATTTTGTTTTCCTCATGTTCTTCTTGTGTTGTATTACATTTTCTATGAGTTTCTGAATTTTGTGTTACAGATATGCAAAAACAGAGGAAATCAGGAGGGGGCAAATACTTTTTCACGGCACTCTACAATGACTCAGAATAACTTGTTTCCCTAATACCATGTTTGAAACATGTAAAATAAACCAGTCCATTGCTGACTTAAAGCTATTAAATCAACATAATATTTAGCTGTAGAGCTAATGTATCAACATTATAATGAGCTGTACAGCTGATGGAGCAACATATTAATAATGTATGGCTGCTATTAATCCTGCTGTTAGAGTTATGACAAAACAGAGGACAAAGAATTCAGTGAAGGTCTCAGTGCAAAAGCCTGTTTCATTGCAATTATCACGTGTATTCCCATGGTAAAGTCCCGGGTTACATTAGGCCTGCGTGTGATCATATTGCTGTTATATTTCTACAAATTGTGACTTTGAGACAGAGTCATATATTACATACACGCCAGAGATTGCCCTCATTATTTGGTTTGTTGGATCACATGAATGTCTTGACTCATCAAAACACCCACAGGATCTGGTTGTAAACACCCAAGGATGTTCAGGATGTTCACAGTGTGCAATAAAAACAAAACAATTGATTTGTCAGAAGGCTTACATGCATATTGCAGCCTTTTGTAATATCAGTATTCCCAAGATTAATATTGTCGAAATTCACAATACATCACACATCACATGTAATATATTAATTATAAGTCTCATTCATATCTACAGCATATCTCCATGTGAAAGTAACCTTGCCCCAGGCCATTGCAGTAACTCAGGCCACACACTGTTTGCCATGCAGTGTGGTCTACCCGCGTGCTACAGGCTCTGCAGCATGAGGGTCCCTGATGCAGAGGGGGTTTGTGGGAGATGTAGTTGTTCCGGGCAACAGAGCATGGGGAAAACATTACAGTGATGGAATTCTAACTACGGTGATGACAGTGCTGTAAAGCATGTATGAGTGTGAGGAGGGCAGGGTGTAATAACATTATCATTCCTGTGCGAAATTGAGAAGTGTGTGACTGCAGTGGGGATTTCAGTTTTACTTGAGTAGGAGGTTTAAAAAAAAGTTTTTTTTTGGTTGGGAAGACTTTATTTGCTTTTGTTTATTCTACCATTCCAAAGTTTGTAACCACTGTTAAGTAGCTAAGAATCAATGTTTTTGATAATATAAAACCAATTTGATAGTAAATAATTACACTGTGTACTTTATTTAACTAAAATAAAGAAAAAAGTAAAGCAAAGAAGCTACAAATATTGTATCAAACACGCTTAACACTGTAAACTTCCTCCACCAAATAAAGCAGTACCCTTTTGCGTTGCAGACTCGTAACTGTCACAATATCAGGTTCAGCTCAGCTTTTCAGTATTTTCCAGATTAACCTGAATATTTCTAGTTCCAGCCAGTCTGTAAATCATTTCAAGCCCATCTTGTTGAACAGATTGTATTCTGCTTGTTTCTGGCTCATTGCAGTTTTTTTATTTGTTCTGTTGTCCCAGCTGTCAAAAAGCTTACTTGAGGGCAATGACAGGTTCAGCAGGCCTGCTGACACACTCCCTCAGAATCTTACCAAATGGGCTGCAGGCCAAATATTCTCTTAGAGAAGTTATCTAATAATCAAACTGTGCAGTTGGAATTAACTTTTGTATATTAAATAATATATGTATTATATAATGTTGTATAATGATATGATTCCAGGCTTTTGAATGGTAGTGTATTTATCAAGTCATGGCCAGTGAGCCCACCCTTTTTGATGTATAGAGAACAGTACATTAGCTGCCATTGTTTAGCATCATGTGGGTCAGCGTCTCACTCACAGAGACAACAGCAGAGCTTAGTGGGAGGGCCTGGGGTCCGCTCGAATGGTAACCGCTAACCACTGTGTCGCCTTGCACGCTGCATGATCCTTTCAGCATCTCTCCCTTTTCATTTAAGCAGAAAGGAGAGAAGGATTGTGCAGAGCCAGTCTGAGATGTGATAACGCCTCATGCAGATACCATACCTGAGCTTGATTGTTCAGTGGAGATATAGTGGGGTTCAGGGGGTAGGTTTGGTGTGTGTATGTGTGTTTGATGTATTTCCTTCAGTCTGCCTCAGCACAGAAGAATTGTTTACTCTACAGACAGCTTTTGCTTACATAGACAGAGTGATAAGAAACTGGTCTGTGTGTGTGTGTGTGAGTGTGCATAAACACTGATCTCTTAGCGCTGATACACCTTGGCCCATTTCTGAGCATCATCTAAATACAAAGTATTCCTTTCAATACAAAACGGTCAGGCTTTTTAAGTGTGAAGAAGTTTGAGAAAGCTGTAAAAATAAAAAAAAGCTTTTCAGAAGAAATATAAGAACAAGTTGGGGTTTGAAAATGCAAGCGATCGAGTGAAAGGTCTTATTGTTTTGAGAAAGATTTGTGTGTATGGGTCATGTGTCAGGGTGTGGTTTTTACTCACGGAGCTGGTCGAAGTGGGTTTGTATGCCGTCAGGTCCAGGCACAGAACAGACAATTCGGGCCTTCTGAAACGTACTCCATTTATTCACCAAACTCCGCTGTCCCCCGATGTCATTCTACAGAGAGAATCACACACGAACACATGTAATATACTCATATAAAAAGGAGATATTGAGATGCATTGACCTGAAGGTGGTGATTCAACTACATAGATTTTGGAATGTTATAATTAAACATTAGACTATGTGTTTAATTAAGTGTGTTTTTGTGAATAATATCACAGCCGTGATTTGGTTGCAGGCTTGAACTGAAAGCAAGACCGTAGATCATCTCAGTCATGATGTTATTCATGATAGCACATGACCTCAAGTTCTTTGCTTTTATATAGCAGTTCTGAAAAATAAAGAAAAAAGTACAGCAAAGAAGCCCCGAACACTGTATCAAGTGTGCTTTGATACTGTAAATTCCTTCCGCCAAAAAAAGTAGCACCCTTTTATGTCACGAATAGACCGATAAAACTGTCGCAATATCAGGTTCAGCTCAGCTTTTTCAATATTTGCCAGAATAACCTGAGTGTTGTTTTGTTTCAGCCAGTCTGTGAAGTATTTCACAGCCCATCTCATTTGCTGAATTTTATTCTGTTCATTTCCAGCTCATTTCAGTTTGTTTAGTTCTGCCGTCAAAGCTGCCAAAAGCTTACTTGGGAGCAACGACAGGGTCGGAATTTGATGCAGGCCTGTTGTCACACTCTACTTCAGGATCTGACCAAATGGGCTGCAGGTCAAATATTATCTTATAAAAATATCTAATACATTTTGTTTTGTATGTGTTTAAGTAGAAACTGAGTAGCATCATTTTTCATAATAACCGTATTTTTCCTGGAATGCTTATCAGCCGATCATATTGTGTGGTCAGAACTAACTGCTGTATAATCGATTTTAAATGATTACAATAACATTCAATTAAGTACGCACTCATTTTTTTCCCTAAAATAATATCTTTGAGCTATTTTCACACATAGACATCCAAAAAGCACTTGAAATATTGTTTCTTGTCTATATTCCAGTAATGTGAAAATAACTCAACTAATCCAATTTGTGTACTCAGTATATTTTTTTTTTAAAAATTCTGAATCATAAGAAAATATTAACATTGAACGAATCATATCAAAATTTGAAATTTCATGAATCTTTCGATCATATACTAAAGAGTCAGAATCAAATCAGTGTGAGGTCAGAGATTTACAACTGTACGCTATAACCATAATAAGCAAATTTTTATGTAACACTTTCATTTTTTGCTCCTGCATTTCCGGCGATGTACAGTGAACACGGCGGGGCAGAAATGCAGGCTGGCACGTCCACCTCCACACATGCAGGTAGATGCGCAAGCATTCAGTCATACAGGTGCGGACGTGCACGTAACACACACACACGCAAAAATACCTTGCAGACGCGGGCGACTCTGGAGTAGAGAACTTTCCCAGCCGGCCCCTCTGCCTCCTGAGCGCGCTCAGTGAAGAACATATAGACCTTATCGTCTTCCTCATTATCACTCTCCTTCATCATGGCCACGTGCACAAACTCAGCCTCTGAGAGAGAGAGAGCAAGAGACAGAGAAAGAGAGAGACTATCATTTATTGTTCAACATTTTGGTGTTAAAAAGTGAGTTTTATGATTTACTAAATAGGCACAGGGGCCCTTTAGAGTCCACAATAAGATCAAAGGGGCAGCTGCTGCTCTTTTGTGGTTTTTGCCTCATTGCATCTACATTTATTGGAGTTTCCTACTCAAACCACAAAACAGTGGGAGGAGATCATTATAACGAACCATCTTTTCAGATTTTCTATGGCCAAAAGTACTTTTTTTAATCTTTCTGCTTAAGAACTGGACAGCTGGGATAGGCTCCAGCGCCCCACCACAACCCAGAAGGATGAGCGGTTTGGATGGCGTGTTTGGAGTGTGTTTAAGAACCGGCCTTTAACCTGAATGTAATATATTCTGTTCAAACTAATCTTAAACCTTAATCTAACCCTAACATCCACTCAGAATTTGAATCTAAATCCTAATGTTATAGAAACAGATGGCTGTTAAAATATAATTTGAGCATCTGTAAATAATCTATAGGGGAAATAAAGTGTTTGAAATAAAGTGTTATAATAATCTCCATGCTTATCTGTATATATGAATGAGTGTTTGAAATTATGCATCTGACATGTTCTCTCTGTGTGTGTGTGTGTGTGTGTGCACTTTTCTGCCTGTCTGTGTATCCAGACTGTGTTGCTTTATTTATTTACTTTCCTTTCTGTGTGTGTTTCTGTAGGTGTGTGTGTGTGTGTGTGTGTGTGTGTGTGTGTGTGTGTGTACCCTGTAGCCAGGTCGGGTCGTATTGCTCTGTGCGGATCACATGCCGCTCTCCAAGACTTCGAAAAAATGCAGAGTCACGACTCATGAAGTCTGAGGTGATGCCAGCATACAGCTCCCCATCTGCAACACACAATCAAAGGAAAGGTTTAAAGACTCTTCATGCCAACATACACAAACACACAAACACAGAAACCCAAAAATATCAGGTTTAAAAGGCCAATCTTTTGTTTTTCCCCCTCTGAGACCCACTTATGACGTTTGTGTGGTTTCATGTACAAAAGGCTGTCAGAATTCATTTTCACATGATCATTTTTCAGCTTCTCTCTATCCCTTAGAATTAAACAGGCTGTCATTGTTGCTGTAAGGGATGCCCTGATCCAACCTTTTCTCTCCCAATTCTGATACCTGATTAAGAGTATCGGCCGATACTGAGGACTGATCTGATATCAGTGCTATTATTTAAAATTAATTAATCTTAAATATATCTTAATATCTTAAATTTAAAATCTGTATACCTCATATAATGTGCTGGAATCATTCGAATACTATATATATTGGATATAAAGAATGTAACTTTTAAACAATGTTCACAATAAACACACACTCACACACATAGTCATACCTATGATGGCAGTAGCGGTCCTCTGGTGGGGGTCATAGGGGCACTTCCCTTTACCTGTCTCAGTCTGCTCATGCTCCAGTGTTTGCTCCTCAGCCTGTAATACACATTACACTGTTAATTCTTCATCCTCTTGCACAGGCTTGCTGCTCTCTCGCTTTCTCTTTCACACACACACACACACACACACACACACACACACACACACACACACACTCATCCACACACACATAAAAGATAAGGCCAGTCGACTTTAATGCTATTGATGTTTCAAGTTTAATCTCATAAAGAGGAAGAGTGTTAAAATCCCCTGTGCTGTACCGCCAGCACAAAGCACCATGTCCTCTCAGCTTAACCTAACCACCTCACTACGGTCTTTATAGGCTTAACTCCCTCTCTCTCTCTCTCTCTCTCACACACACACACACACACACACACACACACACACCTCAGTGCAGCTCAGGTCACAATTACAAGTGTGATACACCATTCCTGACTACAATGACTGGTTCCTCTCTATTCACACAGTAAACATGACTCAAAGTTGACGCCAGTTTCAGCTATTAGTAGTCAACAAGTCTCTGTGCTTGGCACAAAGGTCTGGCTATGAAAAAAACAAGCATTAGAAAAGCATGTAAAGGTAGCTGTCTTGTGTTTTTGTTTTGCTCAAATACTGTTTTTTGTGATTGAAGTAAAAGATACTATATAAACCAGTCAAACTGATGATGATGATGATGATGATGATTTCTGTACCGTGAGGAAGAGCTGGACAGGGATGAAGGCACAGCGAGGGCTGAAAGCACCAGTTCCACAGGCGTAAAGGTGTGTTTGGTTATAAGTCTCCAACACGCGCAAGAAATTGGCACACTCCAACTGAGGACAAGATAAAGAGAACTGGGAGTAAAAATAAGTCCCATGGAATATTATAGATCCAACACATAAATGTTTATGTGTGCAGTCTGTGTGTGTGTGTGTGTGGTTGTACATGTGTGTGCTTCAGTGTGTATTTCACCTGTGGGTCTTTCCCAGCCATCAGGCAGTCTTGGATCCGATCTGGATTTGCTGGCCAGTGAATCTGAGATAAATGATAAAGCAGATGAACCTACATGCAAAGTCAAATGTTGTTTTAAATTCAGTGTAAAAATATCTCATATGATGACACATATTGAATATAGAGTACTGTCAGGTGAGCTGCTGATGGAACTGAACAAATCCATGCAATGGCTGGAAATCTATTGATTTTATGAATGTCAATGTTTTTGCTCAACCACCTTCAAACTTCTCCTTGAGGAAGCCCAGTATTATTTGTGGTTTGGCTAATCAGTGCTGCTTTAGTAAAATCAGGTGCGCTAGTGGAATTGAATAAATCCATGCGATGGCTGGGGGCATTAAGGAGACATCATGAATCTTCTAACTACTTTTTTGACAGCAATAAATTATTGTTACTTTTTACTGCATTAGTGCTTGTTTACATTTATTCAAATGTGTTTATACTTTGAATAGAACCATTTATTTATTCAAATTTTCATCATAATTTTCTTAATATAAATTATTGTTGAAAACTACTTTCAGTAAATGTTTTGTGAGTCAGTACATGAGGAACGGCCTGCACTCCTGAGACTATGCTGAACTGGTATGTGTGTGTCTGAGATTTAATCTGCATAAACACACACTTGTAGGGGATGAAAGCACATGCGCACAAAAATACACACACAGTTAGTCATGTAAATGGTGTGGGCTGGTCTGAAATGGCAGTTTTGATAAGATAAGAGTGTGTCTGCAACTGAATTCTTGAGCACATTTTACTGGTAATGAAGCTGTTCATATGTGTGTGTGTGTGTGTGTGTGTGTGTGTGTGTGTGTGTGTGTGTGTGGGTGCGCGCGTGTGTGTTTGTTCATTTTATACACCAGTGCAGAGTTACTCTCTCTCTCCCACTCAGCACTACGCTATGTCACTGGTATAGTGTGCCAGTGGCAATGCGGCAGAATTAACCCCTTAAACTCCAGGCTTATTAATCTGATATCAGTCTTAAAAGTTATTCAGAAACTAATATGATAAATAATAAAGTATGTAGATATGAAAGTGAGGAAATACAGACCTTTAGGGTTTAATAGTTTCAAATCATGCTCTTTCAGTGATAACTGAGAGAGCACTGTGTGTGTGTGTGTGTGTGTGTGTCAGTGTGTGTGTGTATTAGAGAGAATGCGTAAGCACCTTGCGGGGAGGGTGTGTAATATCATCCAGGCTTGTGGACAGTAGATAGTCCTTCATGCTGATGTAGAGACGGCGGCCATCTTCGTCGGGCAGAAGAGAGTGAAGGTCTCCCGCAGAAAGAGGGAGAGAAAACAACCTCCCACTGCGCACCAAGTCTGAGAGAGAGAGAGAGAGAGAGAGAGAGAGAGAGAGAGAGAGAGAGAGAGAGAGATGGATTCTTGAGTATGACAGTATGACTGGCAACTTATTAATACCTTTTTTGGTTTATGACTATATTCATTGATTTGGCTATGATGGCTATGATCAATTTCAAAACAGTATTGAAACTTGTTTACAGATGAAAATAACAGCACTTGCATCTTTTTTGAAAACTACTAATGCTCAAACTATGGATTAGGGATGCACAATGATATCAGATTCATATCGGCATCGGCTGGTATTTGATTTTAAAAAATAGCAGCATCAGATAGATGTTTATGTTTTCGTATATTTTATTTTTCTTGGAAGAGCAGAATGTCTAGGTAGCTCTGTGTTACTGTGCTAAATGTCCACATTTTATTCTTTTTACTGCATTTGTAACACATTTAGAAATAAAGGTTATATTTCTTTATAGTGCTTATTCATATGGGTTTGATCCCAATTTCTACATTTAACAAATATTTATGTATTGGCAGAAAAGTACATGAGAAATATAGGATTTAAGCATCAGCCCACAATGCCCATATCAGTGCACGCCTACTACACATCTGGGTGCATTCAGAATAAAGTGGGTTTGGGGCGGAGCTTATGCTCTGCACCAACTCATGCCTAAATTATTACGCTGATAAATGCTAGAGGTTGCAGTTTTCAGGGCTTGATAAGAACTGCTGATCTGAGCCAAACTAATCTGCGTAGTATATAATTAGAGATGTGTAGAATCTAATTTTTAATACACACAATACTGAAAATGTATTCTTTTTTGGAGACATTCATAAGAATATTCTGAAGTGCAATTAAAAAATTAAGAAGCTCTCAGATATTCTCTTAAGAAAGTCTTAAACTGGTACATTTTATAGCCTCAAAGCTATTGTAGGCTGTGAGAGACATATTTAAACAGGCTTTAACTAATTTAGAAAACAAAGTGAGTGTTGTTTTGCCTGCTTTTTGGTTAATTTTAATTCCTGATGTAAAATGATAACACAGAAATAATGCAAACAATAAAATAAAAGCTACGAACGAATGTCTCCATAGAGACCTTCAGCTGATTAGTGCTTATATTCATGCAACACAACAGTCACTGTTTCTGTCACGGCAATACAGAAGAGTCAATTTAGCCAAATTGGTTTACTCAATGGAGAGGATGGAAAAACATTGTTTGCATGTGTGTGGGAGAGAGAGAGAAACAAGCGGACGAGTGCAGGCACTGGATCAAATAACTTATAGGCCCACTACATCAGAACTGAACTAGCAGAGACTCTGGCTTTGTTTAGACGAAGCATTCATCATTCTGCTGCCAAGTCCCTCAATCTCAGCACAGCAAAACCAAAACGTAGGTTTCACCCTTATTCCAAACATAGTTGTTTGGCCAAGACATGTTTGGTGTCTGAAGTTTGTTTCTTTAGTTTTGCACTGAGGCTAAGAGGCTAATGTAGCTAAAAATGAATGGAAGCCCATGTCACCCAAAATCTTTTGGCCTCATAGCTACAGGGCAAAAGTAAAGAGGCAAATTTCAGGCTGTGTCTTGGACAGTTGATGACATTCGCCTTAAGGGAAAAAAGAGCAAGAATCTGATTTTTCAGTGAACTATTCCTTTAATGTTTTGTTTAAACAAATAAAGAAAAGGTAATGAAGAGCTTAGATCTTTACAAAGTCAGGATCAGTTTGCTGGCCTGAACATTTAAGGTTTGCCTACAATGTCAGGACACTTTTGTGCTGAAAAGGCACAGAAACAAACAGACAAACACAAACACACATTCAGAGAAAACAGAGGACAGGACGCCAGACGGTCGGTCCAGAAAAACCAGCTTCAAGCATTAAACAAATGGCGAGATTTACAGATGCATGGGACCGCTGATGACAGACAGATAAACAAATGAGTGAAAAGATGGAGAGATCACATGGTGAGATAAAGCAAACGAGAGACGCAGAACAGAACAGAAGGACTGTTTAGGAATGGATTATTGACAGACTGTTAGAGCCTGACAGCAGCAACAGTTAACAGTAACAGCACACAGTGGTTTGGTCTCAGATTTGTGTTCAGATTATTAATGTGTCCTTTTTAGATTTCTTCTTGCAATTTTAATACAGCCTATATATTATCAACACTGTTGCCTTAAAAGGTAATTCCACCATTTTTTCAAAATTTGCACAATTCAATCACTGAGATGTAAACAAAGTCGTTCCGGGTGGTTTGATGAGAAAGGCTACATTCTAGAGAAACTTACAGAGTCTGAATTGTTCACAGTGCTGGTGATAGGAACCAGACGTCTGAAGAGTTTAATGACTCTGAAAGCTCCCTCACAGAAAGTTATTACATGAAATGGTTCTGCATAAGCTGCCTGATGCCTTATTTTAATTATTTAATTATTTAAAACTGTAACAATGTTTACAAACAACCTTAAATGCATTTATTTCATGGACTATCAACAAGATAGTTAGGTAAATTAGGTATGATAGGGTTAAACTCGCACTCAACACACACACTTCAGTTGTCCTGAACAAAAAGCAGTGCACACATTGTCTCTCATTGAGGCTCCTGCTGGGTGCTCACATAGACTGTAAGGCCCTCACATAGACACACATGCACACTCACACACATTCCTCACTCAATCTGAGCAGCACCAGCTGCACCCACTCCACCCTTTCCTGGGGACAGTTGCTGTAGCAACAATTACTATGTCAGCCATTCTGGGGTGTGTGTGTACACTAATACCCCCTCTGAAGGATTACGGTTGGTATTCCACCTGTCTCTCTGCTGAGTGCGTGTTCATTCAGTTCAGGCCCTCTTATAAGAAACCCTTTAACAACTAGGTGGTCCAAAGTTTAAAGCAGTGTAACCTTTGACCTCCAATGACTTGATGATTGACCCTTTTGACCTAGACACACATACTGTGCCAAAGTAAAAGACCATCCTTCATTTATGTAATTTCCAGTCAAAACAGCCATGAAGCAGAAAATATGTAACTAAATATAATATCAAAATTTTCAGTATTTAATATGTTCACTCTTTGCATATATAACAGCTTCCATTCTTTTTGGGACACTGGCTTTCAGTTTTTAAAGAAACCTGATGGGATATTTTTACACACCTCCAAAGTTCGGTCTTTCACACTAGCTGTATTTTCTGCTTCCAAGTCAACCCAAACACATTCAGTGATTTTGAGGTCTGGAGTCTGGGGTGGTCAGTCCATTGTTCTGAGAAGAGCAGCAGCCTCTTTGTTTGATTTGCAGATGTTCTTCATTTTTGTCTATTTCTCTGTTTGCTTGACTAAGTAATGTCTTCTTGACAGCTACACATCCTTTCAGACTCATAGCGTTGAGTTGTCTTCTCACAGTGAAATGATGGACAAAAAGACTTGCGGATGTTTTCAGATCTGAAGCAAGAGTGGAGCTTGATTTTGAGAAGAGAGATGTTAGGAGTCCCATTTTCTCTACATCTTTTTATCATTTTTTGAACTTCAGTTTTGGAAATTCCTGTTTTTCTTTTCCACTTATTTTTCTCTGACCTCTTCCTCATGCACGCGGATTCTGTGTAATCCCCTCAGAAATATCTCCTAAAAATGAATAACTTGTACACTTAGAGGCTTATTTAAACCGGAAATTAAATAAAGGAGGAATTCTTTCATTCATGCATCTGTCCATCCATTCATCCACCCACATACTCTGAAAAAGAGGTAGAGCCACCAACATTCCGTGCCAGTCTGACTGGGTATGTATGTCTTGGTGTCCATCATTTTAGGGGCAGCTGAGGATATATTTAACCTCACAGTTTGCTGTGTGTGTTTGTGTGTGAACATTAGATTACCTTAGTCATGGGAGAGGTTGAAGTTGGAATATGTGATTAGAGCAAATGTGTGGCGTGTGATACGGCTAAGGACATTCTTGGATCAGCAAACACGCACACAGACAAGCTCTCAACCTCACATATATTTAGTTTCCAGGTCGCTAAAAAAGAAAATATTTTGTTGATTGTGATAGTGTTTGGCATGCCATTCGGGGGACTACCTCGCTCTTTCTCTCTTGTTTTCAGTGAAAAAAAACATCAACTGTGCCATTGTCTTTGAGGATGCAAGAACAATTTGCATTTAACAAAAAATATATGCATGTAGGAAGTTACGTTTACTCAGTTATATGCTCTGAAGTAAAACATCAGATGGATTTGCACTTCTCTGAGCAACATAAACATTTCCTCAGTGGCATACCACCAGGCTTTCAGTTCAGGTCATAAATGTCAAAACACTATCTTTATGATATCACTAATCGTTGCTAGTTATACTATATACTAATCTGATATATTAGGCCTTCGGTTCTGCTCCTGAAATCCTGACCAATGGGAGAGCTCTTTTGGCTGTATCTACCTAGATACCAGAGAAAATCCTAAATAGATCATTTTCCATTGGCTATTTGAAGAATTTAACCGTTGTGTTTCCAACCAAAGCTTGAAACAATGAAATTAAAAAAACGCAGAGTTTAAATACATGAAGCATGATGATTACAGTTCATAAAAAATAACAAATAATTACAGGCAATTGTTTTTTAATTTACCGCAATTCTCTGAAGGCCTGTAAGGCCCTGAGGGTTCCCCACTGCTTTTACTTAAGTATATTTGTGAAGAAAGTAATCTACTTTTTACTCAATTCACTTTGGGTTTCATTTTATTCTGTTCTATTGTTTCAGCTGGAGTGCTTTGCTGTTGCTCACACTCCTCACTATCAAGATTTATCATTTAATCCCAAAAAGAGAAGAATAGCCTTAATAAACCTTGTTTATGTTCCTATTCTAACAAAATGCTGGATGTACTAAGACATTCCACTGCTGTTTTTGCCTCTACTTGAGTCATTATTTCATTGAAGTGAAATACTTTTACTTCAGTAAGGGTTTAGGCTATTCTCCCCATTGTGTGTCGGCATGTACAAGATGTCTCAAAGCAACTCTGTTTCGCTCTGTGACAAATTAATCTCTCCAGAGAGCAAAGCTGAATGAGTGACAGCAACACACAGTAACATCCGATCGGCAGTTTCATCCACTATCGGTCAGCTATGTCTTCTGCTGGGATAAAATTACTACCCCCAAAAGACAAGGACAAAGACAAAGACAGGTTTTTGGCAGAATTCAGGCCATATAATGGTCTGGAAATGGGAGTGTTAGGCTTGACTGTGTGTGTGGGTGTGTGAAAGTGCGAGAGGGTATATGTTTTCCTATGTGGTGTATAGGTTGCCTCTGAATGGGCAGCCCTGTCTGGGGCAGCGTTCCCCTGAGGAAGAGTTTCTCTGTCGCGCCATTGGGGAGCGGAGAAAAACGGGACACACTTCCTGTGGAAATGGGGTTATCACTTCCCCAATTACAGCCCAATTAGAGAGAAGAGGTCTGGAGATTAGCACTGAGAAACACACATACATTCACACACACAGGTCTGTTTTTATACCTTGTCACAGCGTGGAGTAATTTGTCTGTCCCATATGTACAAGTTAGGGTTAATACAGTATAATAATTCAGTAAAAAGTAATAAGAAGTTCTCAATTTCAAAAAATCTTTGTTAAATTCCATCACCAGCATGCCTGATTTAACTTATCGAAGCACCAGTTAAGCCAAAACAGGTGTTGGATGTTAACTACAAATAATATTGGGCAACCTAAAGGAGAGATTTACTGTCCAGATAAATAGCTTTTTAAATATAATTTTCTCAAGCAACTACGACTTTTGCACATTACTCTATATGTAATAATTATGGCATTTAGAGCACACATTCTATTTATTTGCTTGGAAAAACTGAAACATAAAATCTAAAATTCACTATAACTTTTGCACAGGCTGCATTTGTTATATTTTTCCTAATATGTTACATTCAGATTCAAATTAAACACAAAAAAACACACAAAAACAAATACATTCATATAAATCACAGATAGATTCTAATATTCTATGCAAACACCTCTCATAAGAACACACACCAACCAAAAACACAGCAGTCATAAACACACCACCAGCGTCTGGATTTCCTCAGCTGTTACTCACACACACCTACTCACTATGACCTACAACCTTTCCTGAATACAAGCATACATCATAATTATACCCTGCCACACACACACACACACACACACACAGTCCATCTATTATATTAACTTTTCCTGCCTGTCATATCCCTCTACAGCCTCAATATCTTTCCATCGACTCATTCGCATCAGCAACATCACTATTGCCCTCGTCTCATTCCTTTGATGCCACACTCCATTATAGCGCTGCCTGGGGCTGCAGAGATGACTCCTGCTGTTGAGCTTCCAGAACCTAATCTACCACACTGTCAGTAAATTGACAGTGTTGGCTGGCTGGCTCTTTTCCCAGTTGCTTTGTCACATACCAGCAAACCGTCCATCTGTTGGGCAGCACATTGGAGCTCAATTCAAAAAGCAACTGAGTAATTTAAGTCTATTATTGACAGAAACAAGGTCAGTCTATTAAAAATTGTCATCTGATGAATCAAATACATGTCCTAACATATCCACACACCTCTTCGAAAGAGTGAGTTCAGCTACTTTAAAGTGCATTCGTTGCTGATATAGGTGTTCAACAGCACACATGCCTTGTGTAATTTCCGCAGAAGAGTGCTGGCAATAGAAAGGGATGCTTTGAAACTAAGGTCACCATGCCCAGTGCCAAGCGATAGCGAGATGGGTATGAATCTTTCCAGCAATTGGCTGTGGATCAGCAGAACTGTGCTCTCTGGAATGAATGAGGATCATCCAATAGCTTTGGCATTAGTGATCCAGAACTAATCATTCAACATCAGTACTCTAACAGTGCTCTCGTGGCTGAATGCAATCAAATCCTCACAGCAATGTTCCAACATCTAGTGTAAAGCCTTCCCAAAAGAGTAGAGACTTTTACTGCAGCAAAGAGGGGACAAAATCACTATCAATACCCCTGATTTAATCAGAAATCACCAACCAATAATCTAAATGAGCCACTGTTAAAGCTTCAACTCTCCTTAGACAAATTCAGAAAAACTTAGACAGCGCCAACATCAGTGTGAGTGGTTTCAGCATGTGCATGTGTGTGGCTTGGCAAAAACTAACAGATGTAATATATCAATGTGGAAATCATGCCAAAATGTTATAATCATTAGTCTCAGTCACACCACACATTCCACATTCCAGTTCAGATTCATACACATGCAAACAGGCACTTTGGGTGAAAGAGAGGGATCATTAAGTAATTAAGAATTTGAGGTTAGAAGTTTGAGAATGTCTGTACTGATGAAGTAATCAATCTTTTATTTGAACACACACACACACACACGCGCGCACACACAAACACACACACACACACACACACACACACACTGAACAATGGGAAAATGCTCTTTATATATACACCTTGAACAGACACTGCCTATCGCTCGGTGCCTCAGGCCACAACATTTCACATTCTGGTCGCTAAAAATGCAGAGCCTGTGGCCTGAGTGGCCAATTGCCTTGGACATTCTTTATGCTCTTTTTCCCTTTTTGGTCGGACATGGAACTAATTGCACCAAATCAGATGTTGGAGTTTAACTTTAACCACTGCAATAGCTATTGACTGGAGTTTGCTAATATCACTTAATGAAATAAGATCTTAAATAAAATGACATATTAAATAAGTTGACTATGATTAAAGTAGCTAAACAGCACTTAATCACATAACCTAGATCGGGTGATGTCAGGATGGACCAGCTTGGCAGGGGATCACCACAATGGCAATATTCTTAATAATTCAGTTTTTAATAGTAACACCAGGCTGTTTTTTTGGTAATGGTAAATATATATATATATATATATATATATATATATATATATATATATATATACATAAACTTGTTTCTATTTTTCTAGAAACAAATCATTTTCATTTCATTTCTTTAATTTTGGCCACAAGATTTACTTGATGTCCAAAAATGTACTGGATATATAGATATATGTTTCTGATGGGACAAAACCTTTTACACACTTTGAAAACAGCAACTGTGCTTTTCATAGTGTGAAAAGTTCTCGATGAACTATTTATCTATTTACACCTGAGGAAAAAAATTACTTGTAAAAAGCTATTTATCTGGGCAGTAAGTGTTTATTTGCTCAGAAAACACTAATATTAGAATAAATGTAAATAACAATTAGACGATAGGTGGTAATTATATGTTTGCTCACACGTTTACTTAAGCATTTCCAAACCTTTCCTCAAAGAAATCATGTACTTATCCAACACCTGTTTTGGTCAAGAAATACTGATGATGAAATTTAACAGATTTATATGATGGCTATGGGCATCCAGGAGAAATCTTGAACCACAAGATAACTATTTTATTTTTTTGAAAATCAGACATTTTTGTTACTTTTCAGTGCATTTATACTTATTGTTTTTTTTTTTATATGTTAATGTTCCAAAAATTTACAAGCAATAACACAACTACTACAGATAAATGACTTCAAACACTTTTCTCAGGTGTCTAAGACTGAGAGAGAGAGAGAGAGAGAGAGAGAGAGAGTGAGAGAGAGTGTACATGTGTGATGTATGTGCTGAGATATCATACCTGAGTGTGAGAACTGCAGTCTGGGTTGAGATGGGCTCCATGCTCCCGTTAAAGTAGAAGCCAACAGCAATGCAAAGACACTAGATAACATCCTCCTCATGGCTGTCACACTCACTAGACTCACTTTACACCACACGCAGTCTAAACACAAACACACACTTCACAGCTGACACACACAGATATGTGCAACACGCACACCTCCTGCTGTGTGTGTGTGTTTCTCCACAGTGCAGTGAAATCTAATCCAGCCTGCTTTAATATTCCTGCCACCAGCGTCTCCTCTGAGCCCCCCTCTACTTTTGCTTCCCGTTTGTCCTCCCGCTCCCTCTCTTCTTTCCTTCTGTCCAGCTGTATCACTGGCTCTTCTAGAGTAGAATGAGTGCTGCCTCTCTCTCTCGCTCTCTCTGTCTCTCTCTTACTCATACACCCTCTCTCCTTCTCTCTTATTCTCCTGAACCCTGTTATGTTTTATAGTCAGTTCTCTCTTTGCGGTTGACTTCTTTCTCTCTCTCTCTCTCTTTCTCTTAATGTCTTTTACTCACTCCTCTTCTCCTCTTTAAGCCTTCCCTCTCTCACTTCCACACACTCCTCTGTAAAGAAGGAGGGCTCTATTCCACGCCTCTCTCTCTCTCTCTATCTCCCTCCTCTATGCATTCTTAAAAAAGGGATGAGACAGTTGGTGTGCGCCTTTCATCTCATTCCGCATCGCTCTCTCCCTCTCTCTCTCTCTCTCTCTCTCATTCACTTTGTCTACCACACCCACTCTTTCTCTCTTTCTCTCTGTGATCCTGACTCTTGACTCACTGATTATGTCTCTAAATCCCTTCCTCATTTTCTCTCTACTCTTATCTCAGTTTTACAAGCGCTTGTGAGCTAGGAGCATAGAATAATTCCCTGCCCCAAACTCACTGCACCGAGTTCCAAATTCCACTGAATCTGTTCACCGCTACAGCGAGAGCCCAATCTCAGTCCCTGAGAGAGAGATTAGCAAGAATCAGACCCATAGACAGCTTTACTGTGGATAGGTTGAAAGAGACAATGAGAATCTGGTAGGGAAAGAGAATTAGAGTTGTTGGTACACCCAGCTATGGATTAAACCTAATATTAAAGGGCCCATATCACAAAAAACCCTTTATTTTTATGAAATAAAGTTTGATGTCCTGTATAAACAAGGTTTAAAACATACCATTGACTACCCAGTCCATTCAGTCTACACTTGAAAATTGAGCTGCAAGAGTAGTGCGCTGGGAATTCATTATTTTTGTGATGTCACATTTACATGCAGTTGATCCCAAAATAGGCCTGTCACAATTGAATGAAATCTTAGCTCACCATTGATTACCATATAAATAAATGCAATTAACATTTAAACTGCCTTTTTGTTAATCGTATGCAACTATCAAATTACAAACACAAGCTGCCCAAATCTTGCTACCAACCTGTCGATACTTAGTAGCTTCCAACCGAAGACAGAAGCAGCCGCTTCCTCTGGTGACCTCTGAACATGTTATATCACTGAGTCGGAAGTTAGAACACTCATTGTTTTCATAAGACCCATGACGGGTCTCAGTACATGTGCTTTCTGCTTTCCTTTATCTGTTTGCCTGAATCCAACTGAAAAACACCAAATCAGATTCTGTTTTTTGAGACATGAATATATTGTGAAAGCTAACAACTGGGGAAAGTAATTGTGGTCAGTTTAAATAACTGCAATCAGCTCAAATAATTGCAATCAGCCAATTACTTAATAATTGTGACAGGCTTACCAGCCAATTCACATTAAAGTTATAAGGAGTGTTTCAGTATTTCAACAATACAAGGCAGCCAATCAAAACAAAGATTACTTACATATTTCAGTCATAAAGGTACAGTGACATAAAACATCCAGCTTAATTCTAAGAGGTCATATAAAAATGAATTATGACTGTTTTTGGTATATAAACATGAGCCCTGTAGGCCAAAAATAGGCCTGTCCTATCAATATGGTGTCACTGTTCAAAATGTGCTTTGAACTGAACTGAATCTGTGTCTCTGGGCAGTTTAGTGTAAACCACTGGAGTGGTTTAGACCAGCTCAGAGACAGCAATGGTGCACGCCAAAGGGATAGTATTGACAAAAACAAACATTTTAGAGAGAGAGAGAGAGAGAGAGAGAGAGAGAGAGAGAGAGAGAGAGAGAGAGCTCATTAATGTGAATCAGAGAGACAGACTGAGAGACAATAATAACTACAGCCCTGTGAAACTCACGGTAATGCACAAGAGCCTGACAGCCAAGACCACATCGCCCTCTAGTGGAACTGGAACATAGCACGAAACAGCATGCACGTAGGTCAGGCTGTTTGGCATCATTAGGGTCTTTTTAATGACATGTACATTGGTAATCTAGAGATCTTAGAAACCTTGAAACCCTGGAATCTTTGTGTTTGTGTGTGTGTGTGTGTGTTTGGAAGGGTCCATTAACTGTTGAATTTGTTAAGAACAGGTGATAACAGTAATATATGAATAGTAATATATGCCATGTATATACATATATAATATAATGAATGGACCAAAAGAAATGGCCCAAAATTACTTGGAAAAAGGTCTGGTTCCATTGACTTATTGAAAGTAAAGTATTTTTTTTTCCTTCTCCTGTAAAGTTACCATTTTGGAGATACAAGGTTTTGATCCAATATGATATATATATATATATATATATATATATATATATATATATATATATATATATATATATATATAGAAAAACATCAGCTGCTTATAAATGAATTCTACATGTGATGATGTCTCCAGTATTTTCCCCTTAAACTGCCCAAACAAACACAAACAAAAGCCAATGAGTTTTCTAGTCTGTCTTCTTGTCCAGAAATGACTCTGTCCAAAATATGGCTAACAGTGGTTTCTATGTCGTGTCATTGTATTGTGTCTTTGGTTCATGCTCACCTCAACTCCACAGCTAATCCTGTCCTTTTAGCCATCCTGTTTCTTTTTTCACTGATAACAACAGAGCAAATGACAATTACAAACTGTAAAATGATTATTTTTCAAATGTAATGTGGAGTGAACTTACAACGGTGTAATTTATCCTCTGTCCAGTATGATGCACTGATATCCTCCACAATGTTATGGTTCACTTTATTTAGTGGAAGCCAGCTACTGTCAAAGTAAATACTGCCTTTATTTGATTAATGGTCTAAAAATGAGATTGATGATCAGTGGATTAGTTTTAGCAGAGGAGGTCTGGTAATGTAATCTCTGTGTGATTTGACCAGCTGATTCATACGGGGCTCAAGTGACCTTTTAGTACACGGTTAGCCACAGCTGAAGTGTTCTCTGAGCATGCCAAAGTGCTTCTCTGAGTCTTATATTTGCTCTGTTGTTATCAGTCAAGAAGAAACAGGAGGATGGCAATAGGGACAAGATGAGCTAATGTGGTGGTGAGGACAGCACAAACCACAATGACATTAGTCTAGATATCACATAGAAACCATTGTGTAAATTACCCCAGATCGAAACATCATCATGCAGACACTTACATCAGCATTTGCTGCCAAAAATAAACCCCAAAACGTGACACTGGACGTCCATTATCAACAGCAATTCGAGATAATGGAACATAATCATACTGTGTGCTTTTGGTGAAGTGCCATGAAAGTGAAACCCAGAAAATGCTGCCCAACAAGACAGAAAACACACTTGTGAGAGGTACTTTCGCAATATTTCATACTCCTTCACCTTGTCATTCAACCATCACCAAAAATGGATTTTAGTACCCTGTTGACAAAATTTGTCTGGCCCACTTGGGGGCCAAATCCTTGGGAATGTTCTGGCCGAGTATATAGCTGGATCCTCAGCCCACATCTGGCCCACGCACTGCAAAGTGAGTAGAACCAAAGTCTTTATAGGAAAGTTTGTTCACTCGATGGCCAACCACTGGGCAGCTGTTTCCAGCCATACAAGACCAGATTTGAGTGGTGTCGGAAACAGGGTATTACCGGTTTTCCCACTTGTGCTTCTATTAGATCTTTGTGCTTTTCAATACAGCAAGGAAAAAGCAGGATATGTTTTCTCTGGACCTCCATGCATTCATTCTCTGAGTAGTGAGCGTGTCTAACAATTAGCACCCCAAGAGAGTGAAGTTGTATTTACTAGCTAACCGTCTGGTATATACAACCTTCTGAATACCCAATATACTCAAAACCTATCAAATTACTGCTTCAAAAACATATTTGAAATCACTGTTAAAATTTGACAAAACCTTCATAAATAGTTTGTATCGTTTGGCTCAATAACACACAAAAAATGTGTTTTTTCATTTGTTCTGGCTACTGCACTTGCACATATCTCCACAACGAGGGGGGCTTTCAGCAAGGTGACTGGCTCTTTTTCTAGAACCACATGACTTGCTCCGTGAACAGACACCATTTTCTTATTCATATTTCAGCCAGTGACCTGTCTCTTCCTTTATACTGTTTCTGAAGAACTAATGTCTTCATCAGTTCACAGCAGAATTGGCCCACAAACATAGAGACGAGGCCAAACCATATGCAGCTCTATGGCAACTGACCCTGTTCTGGCCTGCATGCCTAACATCTGCCTGGCAGTCAACCAGCACACGCATAAAAAATCCACAATTGGCCCAAAACTGTCTGTGCAGTCTTGTCATGAACATGAGAATTAATGAATGGGGTAAAGTCAAGCTCCATTTTAGCTGTTAGCCTTCAGATTGCAAAAAAAAAAGGAGGTGCTGTTTCCTATTACTCAGTTTTGTTATTACATTACTGTGAT
Source organism: Colossoma macropomum (assembly GCF_904425465.1). Taxonomy (NCBI): domain Eukaryota; kingdom Metazoa; phylum Chordata; class Actinopteri; order Characiformes; family Serrasalmidae; genus Colossoma; species Colossoma macropomum. The sequence goes on along the minus strand of NW_023494793.1, from coordinate 29,397,877 downwards.
GGTGATCCGAACAGGACAATTAATATTACTTACATTATTAGTTAGCAGACTTGTTAAAAACAATGCAAACACATTGCAAATGCTCAGTCCTTATGTACAAACTCACCATGCGTTCTTACGTTACTGTGGTGGTTAAAATACTCAGCACTGAAGGGGGCGAAAGAAAACAAATCAGATAGGGATCTACTGTTATTTCAAAAGCCTCAACAGCTAAACATGGACAGTAGAGTGAGCTGCTTTACCTTTTCTGTTGGAACGGAAAGGCAATAACGTATCATATTTTTAAGTTTATGTAAGACATTTTTGCGTGCGATTGCTAGAGGGCGCTCCCGAGCGACCCAAAAATGAATGGGTTAATATTTGAGGAATTTGAGCAAAATCATAGTTTATAAAGGCTTAAACAATTTTAAAATAAAATAATATGTTCATTGCCTAAAAACAGAACAGCATAAACCATTTTAACACGGCTGTCATATTTTTAAGAGCTTTTAAACTCGAGTTTAAAACAGCACCTCATATATACCCATGACGTCAGTGAGCACGAACAGCCAATGAGCTGCTCCACTCACCAACCAATCCGCACTCAGTAGTAGGACTCGCTTGTGGGAAAGTCCAAGCTCCTCATAAACCGGCTCTGGAGAAAACCGCACGCTGGGGGTACAAGACTGCTTGCACAGGCTTGGCCGTGGTTATAGTGCCCCTTGTAACACTCAGGTGCTTGCACTGCATTATGAAATGCATCGTGACACATTTTTTAATGCAACTACGAGCAAAACCCTGTCTGTGTAGCTCGAAGCGTCTGTGTTCACGTCCTTGCGTGAAGTATGTTTCTTTCCTTATTATTAGTGCTGGGTCTTTAGTTTGAGCCATACATGTAATCAAAAATGAGAAAAACATCTATAGAGTAATACAAATTTCTCCTAGCACTGCCATGGGATTCCAGTAGCATGTTAACGCTAAGCTAACAGCAATTTGCATGTTTTTTGGCTATTCTAGACTAAACATTTGAAGCTTGTGACAGACATGTTAACATATATTTTACCTTTGCATGTTGTGACTCTTTTAGTAAAGATCCATGACATAGAGCTGCTGCTGTTTTCCATTTCTAACAACTAACATTAAATGAATAATGACTTCCGCCACAGCCGGTCAAGCCAGGCCACTTCCTGTTTCTCCCCTTATATTGATACTGCCTTCAAGTCCTCCTCGGAAGTTCCTACTTACTACTTACGAGGTCGTAAGTATAACCTGATTTGTGTTCAAGTGGTTTTGGTTGGAAATAAAATAGATACACTCGAAATAATGTTTTTAGTTTGCTCTTTTTCTGTCGTTGAAGAGAGTCTGTGTATTTTGTGTTACTGCAGCAAAGTGAAGAGCAGAGGATGCTTATGAGAAGAGTAATGTTTTTATGCAGGTAGATGGATCACATAACGCTCTTATGTCTGTATTTGCGTGTGCAGTTGGTTTTCGCCTGCAGTGTTAAGGGTGGGGCTGATGAATAACTGAATACAGCCAGTTTACCAGCAGCTATCATTGCTTCATTTTGTTGACACGCCCTCAACTCTGAAACGCTGCACTTATTAAAAAATCCCACTAGTATCCCACTAGTAAATACGACATTGTGTTTCCCACTAGTAAATACGACATTGTGGTGGTGCTTATGTGCGTTCATCATCTCCTAAATTCAACATTTCTGACAGGACGTGAAGGCAGCATAAAAACTTGACTGCAAAACATCAGAGGGCGCCGGCGGGCTAAATGATTTGGAGTGAATGGCCTTAAACAGCTAAAGACACAAAAGTTAAAACAGTTTCTAGTTACTTGTCCAGAACCTTCCTTTAAGGGAAGTAGAAGGGTGTGTTTCACTACAATTAAAAGAATATTTACCTGTATAATTCCTTTTTTCTACAGCAAATGGGTTCTGGGCTGTAGGATGCTAGCATTACTGCTACTGAGTGCTGACAGGTTGGTGAGCTGAGCAGCTCATTGGCTGAGTGAAGCGGTTTGCGCTCAATGACGTCATTAACGTACATAAGGTACCCTTACAAAATCATATAACTCAAAAATATAACAGCAGTGCAAAAATATTTTATGCTGTTCTGTGTTTAGGAATTGAAAACAGTGTTCTATATAAAAATGTTTAAGCATTTACAAACTATGGTTTTGCTCAAATGCTCCATGGCGCTTTCATTTTGTACTTGCTCCAGAGCGCCCTCTAGCGTCTGACAAACCCACACTACATCTATCTCCCAGAGCGACCTGATAAAAGCTTTACAAGTCGGCTAAACAATCCCTTTTAACTGCAGGAAGGTATGTTGGGCTAACCCGTGAGCCACTGTCATTACAGATTCCTCAGGAAGCACAGAGCAGAGCTACAGGTGACATTTAAAAGTGATGGGACAAAATGTGGCATATAATATTAGCCTTTATTATAAAGTGATGGGACACCGCAAAAACGTTGAACAAAAGAGGAGGAGCCTAAAGCCTCAGTGTTGTGTGTTACTGTTTACAGGCAACTCAGTTACAAAAAACAGGTTACTTTTAACATGTTTACAGACCCGCGCATTTCTAGTGTGCTGCGTTCAGCCACCAGGTGTCGCTTTAGGATAAAATAAGGATCAAGCCACTGACAGCCGAGGCAAAAGTTAGACCTGCTCGAGAGAGCTTACTGAAAAGGTGTTAATCATGATCTCAGTTAACTCCAGGCCTTTATCACCTCACATATGAGCTTCATCCATAAATAACAACCTACACAGATATGTGCAGCTTTAGCCAGCGCTAGTACAGGCGCTTATGTTTCAGATAAAGCCATTAGTGTCCATTTGAAATTTTACATTTCCTTTGATCTGTTTATTTCTGAGCTTGCCTGAGCACAAACAGGAAAAAATGTTTAAGACCGATCAAACTATATAGTTAAAAAAGTTAGCTTTTATCACTTATCATATTAAATCATATATTTTTTTTCACTTGAGACCACCAGAAGATCCTAATTTCACTGAGAATAAAATAATTGTGAATAAAAAAAAGAGAAATAAAAAAATAAAATGACGCTCAGAAATCGTACATTATATTTTATTACGCGGCAACTTCAACAGCTCCATATATGCTCCGCATCCTCAAAGACGGTGTGTCTGAGGATCAACAAAAATAGCCCAAATAATTGACCCAATGACAAAGTCTCGCTGTCATGCAAGGAAAATCCGTGACGTTGATGAGAACTCGCGCGCCCCCGATTCTATCAGCTGTCCGTTTGCTCATCTCTCTCTCTCTCTCTCTCTCTCTCTCTCTCTCTCTCTCTCTCTCTCTCTCTCTCTCTTCCCATACACGTGTTCACCTCTCTCCTCTCATTGGTGCAGTCGGAAAACGATGAGCTCATTGGTTAAAAATAGTCTCGCTCTCTGTCGCTAAAAATAGCCGCGTATAAAAGGCCGGAGTTTCGCAGAGGTGCGGCGCACTACACTGCCGGAGCGGAGCGGGGGAAGACTGGAACAGCTGGGGAAAGAGAGAGAGACAAAAAGACAGACAGACAGAATCAGAAGGAGAAAGGCAGAAAGGGCGTTTTCCTCGCTGGCTCTGGCTCGAGAAAGGCCGCCGTTTGGAAGGCCACTCGCTTTTCTCACTGTCCTTGCTGGGTGGGGTTAGCATGACGAGTTTCCTTCCTGAAGTGAACTGAGCCTTTTCCCCCTCTCACTGCTCAGAGCGGCCTGTTGCCACAGTCTGACTAAATCACGCTTTTGTTCACTTCACATTATGGAAGTGAAAGTAAGCAGAGCTGTAGGAGTCTTTCTTACACAGCCTCTTCATACAGGCCGCAGGCCTTCATACTCACAGTCAGAGCTGCTTCCAGAGTCGCAGGCTTAGGTGTGGCTCTACTGCACTTTTTAATATATTTCCACAATTACCAGGATTCAGAGTGGTATAACCATTTTAATTGAGTTTGTTGCTTTATTCTTTCCAGGCCTGACTTCAAAAACGACTGGAACTGCGACTTAAGGAATCTGGAAAACCATTAAGATTGGCTCCACCATGCTCCTCATCAGTCAGTGGATGCTCAATCCTACAGTTTCAAACATCACAAACATCTGAAATATCACATCATATACAAACCAGTTTCCACTACTGACATTTTGGTAGGTATTAATAAAGTAGTACCTATAACGTTGTACATAAAGATTTACTCTAATTGAGTAATTTTTTTATTCCCTTGAGGTCTGCTTATGAAATTTGAAATCATCTACCAGAAACAGCTGCACTTCATTTTTACATGACCATTTTTCAGTCTCTTTATTCCTTAGGTTGCTTGAATCATTGGGCCCTCAAGACTGATCTACATAATCAATCAATCTGTTCTGATTCGCTGCCCTGTTTTGTGCTTCAGTCAAAAAGCAGTCCAGGGTGAAACACTATGTCTTCACACTGATTGGGTAAGGATAAACTGCAGTAGGTTTGATGTATATGCAAATGCATTGGTTTCCACGACATCATGAAAATAATTTATTTAAAACAGTCTATTTTTGCATTTCGCTGCTGTTGGAACAAAACCTCCTATCTCCAAAATGACAACTTCAAAGAGAAGGAAAAAGCATACTTTACTTTTAATGTAAGCCAATGGAACCAGACTTTTTACCAAGTCATTTTGGGCATCATGAAATCATGAAATTTACACACAATGTAAAGGGCAACAGGCATTTTCAAATTATGTCAAAAACTGAAAAAGGACAAAAATGGAGAAAGTTTTGGTCCAACAGCAGCAATATTTGTACTGTGTGAACCAAGAAGTGAAATATTTTGAAATGTTTACAAACTACATGAAAAGATTATATTTTTTAAAAAAGCAAGGGAATGTTTTCCATGTTATGTCCTTTAAAACAAGTTTTTGGTTGATGTTTGTCTATCAATCCATTTATGTATGTAAAATCCATTCATAAAACAAAACAATCAGACCAGTGCTCCTTATAGAAAGTATTTTATTACATAAGATTACCAAGTCTAGTTTACAAATTCCAGTCATGTAATGACCGTGTGTATACATTACTACACACGTGTTCATATGTACATGTATGTATACATATCTACCCCCACCCCTCTATTTCCTTTTTGCTTTCAAACAAGTACGTTTTAAGTCCCAATCTAAAACAACCCATAAAAATGATTCATACATACAGATATTACAAATCACGTTCACATATTCAGCCCTGTTTCATGGTTGTTTAAAAAAAATAATAATAATAGTAATTGGCCAGCAATTGGAAGCTGGGCTGTGCATTCGATTGGCAGCTTTTTGAGTCACATGGCAGAATTTGGCGGGTGGGTGTGGCTTTTAGGATATCACAAAAGTCATCAGGTAAAGCATCATAAAAACAAACGAAGACAAAAGTTCTCTGCATTTCTTAAATACTGATAAAACATTTCCATGACTAAAGGAAAGATTAAAAATAAAATTAATAAAACAAAAACTATGTTCAGAGAGTTTACTCTTTCTTCCAAAGCGTTTGGCGAGTTTGAGGAATGTCCCCAAGGACACACACTTGTTTGCCCCCGTTTGGGGTTTCAGTCCAGTGCTGTGTGTTCACAGCAGAAGGCATCTGCTGTTCTTTTTGCCCCTACGTGCTTGAAGCGCTGCCCTGGTAGCCATTTCAAACACCTCCCGGACACCGTCCTTTGTCTTTGCGGAGCACTCCATGTAGCCAAAAGCTCCAATCCGATTGGCCATGTCCCTCCCTTCCTCAGCTTTCACTGGTTCCTGTTGGATGATCAATGAATAGTGTGATTTATTTCTTGCTGTGATAGTATCGTAGCTCAGTATGATAAAACAAGTATGTAGGCGAGGTGAGGAAAGTATAGAAAAATGGCTAATAAATGAGCACTATATGAGCAAAGTGGATTCCAGGACAGTTAAAAACTAGTCATTCTACTGCTTATGCAAGGTGTATAATCCTGATGGCTAGCTTAGCTGAAAACAAGATCAAACAACTATCACAAATAGTAATAGAGCTTGCCCTTCACCTCCACCACAGCATAAATAAAGTCTGAATGAAAGAATGGACTATGAACTATGCAGGAAGTCTATGAACTCATATGTAGGGGGATTTTCACTGGTAGAAATGAATGTACAGTTAAGTAAAACTGTATGTGAGGTTTACCTGTTTCATCTTAGCCAGCTCTCTACGTGTATGTTCATCATTGCGTAGGTCCTTCTTGTTGCCCACAAGGATAATGGGTACATTTGGGCAGAAGTGTTTGACCTCAGGGGTCCACTTTTCTGGAATGTTTTCTGCACAGACAGAGGACACAGGTTGAAGGTCAGACACGGGTGAGCTTTAACAACCCTTAAGTCATCTGTAGCTATAGTATGTTCATTTATATGATCTTGTTCTACAATTAAGGCAGATAATCCTACTCACATTACATTACTGACGTTTAACAGGTTGGTCACACTGACCGATTGCTTTAAATGGAATGGTTCAATATGCAAGGCAATAATCTAGCTAAACAAGTAAAGAGCATTTTCGACCCAACTGGCTAATATAATATCTTAAATTTTAACCTGGAAGAAAGACAAATGATCTCTTAATAATCTTAAACATCACTGAGACATACACTGACATTGTGATACAGACAGAACTACTGTCAGCAATCATGCTCCAAAGCTGTTTGACATGGGGTTTATCTTTACAACAGAAGAATGAGATCTGAGAGAGACGATAGTTAACATACAGAGAGGACTGACAGTAGATTAGCAGTCTTATCGGGAAAAACAGAAAAGAAAAGCACCTAAACTGTCCGGACTGTCAATAGAGAAGCACATGAGGATGACATCTGTGTCTGGGTAGGACAGGGGCCGCAGCCTATCATAGTCTTCTTGCCCAGCAGTATCCCAAAGGGCCAGTTCCACCTAAAACACAAAGAGTTAGCTCAAATGAATCTGTTGAAACTCCAATTTAAACATACCTGCTCCACATAAACAAATAATTTAAGTGTAACAAGCTGATGTGGCAGCTAAACCTTTACGTCTCTGGCAGCATGTTTTAAAGAAACATTGCAGGGGGGCTGCAATAAGGACGCCATTCTAAATAGGGACACTGAACCAGGGCAGTTTAACTCAAAATAATTCAATATCAAAGAGCTCCAGCAGACAGGAGTGGCTTCATTAGCTAATTAAACTGGGTTTGTGGGTCAGAACACAAAGCCACAGTATCTTAATACTGCAGACATCTCAGCCCACTCCAAGCACATAAATATATTTTTGTACTTTCACCCATCCATTTCCTGTTACCTTGTACTGGATGTACTATGACACTTTGGTGTAGAATTTTTATGATCTTTCAGTTGGACTCATTTACTGACAAGGCAATAAATACATTTCATTATTTCTTTCACTGGTTTACTTCATGTATAAGGTGGGTCAAAGCAGAACACACGTCTCTCGTTTACAACACCCGGAAAAGTGTGAACATTTTACAGCATGATGTCAAGCATCTGTCAGAGGGAGAATGTGTGTACATGATTTACCTGTTTGCCATCCACTTCGATGTCAGCGACATAGTTCTCAAACACAGTGGGTACGTAGACCTCAGGAAACTGGTCTTTACTGAAGACGATAAGCAAACAGGTTTTACCACAAGCTCCGTCTCCCACGATCACCAGCTTCTTACGGATCGCTGCCATGTCTGCAACACACACATACACAAACTGGTTAGAGACACACTTTGCAGCATCAGCTCACTGAGGATAGTTGCTATGGCTACAAACACATACATTCCATTTGTACTTAGATAGATCTACCCTACAGATATCTCATGATGTGTCAATCACACATGCAAGTCTACAGTCACACTGACATCTACCATGAGAACGCTGCACTATAGATCACACGTATGGAAGGTTGCTGTCATACCAACCCAACACATTCTCCTTAAACCAAGATCACAGATAAGGATGAAACTGAAGATCGCAAACTCTATTAAAAGACAGCTCAGTAAAGTTAGACATCACAACTACGTCTTCACTTGTCAGAATGGGCCTCACAGGAAGCCCAGCTGAGGCCTGTGTTACTAACATAAAACTTAAGTCTATTAGCAAGAGCACATCAACATGAACAATGTAGGTTTCACCAATCGAAACTTCTAAATCAATATTGACCCAAGTTGGCACTGTAAATCTAGTATGTTTGAGAACACATATAGACGATGAAAAAAAACAAATACAGCATCTCGAGCAAAACACAAACATTACAGAGTGTATGTAGTTTATGGTTAATATAGAGTCCGCCTTTATAAAACTATGACATTTTACATCTGTGACAGTGTCACAGAGGATCTCTGGCAACAGTACAGCTTAAGTTCATAACTTGTAAATCCTCATTTTCCATACCTAAAAAGCAGCCTTTCCAAAATCAGTATGGTAAACTATTGGACATGTTCTCAGAGGGGTTTCTGAGGAGAAAAAAACTGAATACGTAGTCAGAAACTGGCCAGTGTTTGTTCAAAATGCACTACAGAACAAATCCCTTGTAGTGAGATTAAAAACACAAAGATTTATTTTGACAGAACGTAATGTTGTTATACTCAAACCAGTCGCTACTCACTTCAACACCAGCAGGTCTGTGAGAGAACCTGATAGCTTGAAGGACAGAAGCATGTTTATTCATTTAGCTTCTCTGTATTTAACATACAGAAGGGCTGTCAAAGTCAGACAAGTAATTCTAAGCCGATCATAATTTCTTCCAAACAAGCTGGGTGGGTCTTCGGGCTCCTCCGGCTTAAGATGGCGTCAAGGCAGCAACAGATGGCTGTTCACGCCGCGGAGGATCTGCGCTACGCCGCTAATGAACTCCACAGTGATAAACACAGCGATTCAATAGTGATTCAACGCTGGAAACCGGTTTACGTGGTTTAAGATACTGGCGAATAGCAATCAGTCTGTTCGGTGAGTGGGATCTCACACTGAAACCCCCCACCCCATTGTAACCTTAACTTGGCTCAAGCTTCAGCTTTAGCTAATCTTCCTAGCGTTCAAGTTCGCCTTTGACACTGTTACTGAATTTTCTGCGTTGATAAATTATATTTAAGGTTAAAATATATCTAACTAACCAAATTGGATGTCCTGCTTTGTTCATTACCTGAGCAGAAGCTCCTTTATGTAACGATGGAGGAGTTCCCTGCTTGAAAAAAGTCTATCAGCTGAAAACAGGCGAAGCGTCCTGTACACAGATCTCTGAACACTGAAGTTACAGCCTTCCTTCCTGCTCTGGTACCTCCCTGTAACGTAAAAATACATATATAACAGTCAAGGTCCACTTATATGCCAGCTAAATGCACAAACACTTTACGTTAACGTAACGTTAGCCAGCTAGCTAGCTACATTTTACAGGACTCTAATGTAGAACAGGGAAACGTCCGCCAGGTCACCACAGACAGCTAAGTTAAGGTTTTTAAGTAGCTAATTAAATATACTTAGACAAACCAGTGTTAATTATGTCTATTTTCAGCTGAGCTAAAGTTAAGTCCCAAAAAAAGAGCGCCTAGCCGGCCGGCCGATGAAAGATGGAACAACGTTAAACACGGTTAAGCCTACTTCGGTCAAAATTTGTATCGAGCTAAATGAGCTAAAGCTAGCTAGCCTCAGCCGGCACGGTTGGTTTATACGCTCTAAGTTAATAAGTCCACCCACACAAATCTTTTATTAAAAACAAAAACAAGCTGAATACACATCTCCTCAAAGAATGTAATTATCTATAGTACAACTACGGCCTCGTTCACAATAAACTAGTCAGTGAAGCCCAACAGACAACAATGAAGCTCTTTCTAACAGATTAACGTTCCTTCTGGCGGAAGCTGCGTTAGCCCGCTGCTGCTACTGCGGTCGCTGGAGAAGTCCTGTCTTACAGCGTCTCTGAAATCAGATAAAAAGTGCTACACAGCGCTCGCCGTGATTCAGCTGAGTAGACGGGAAAATTCACTTTAAACACAAATTTGTACCGAAATACAAAAGGTAAAGTTGTCTTACTTGAAGCTCGGGTTGTCTTTCAGTTGTTGTCCAGCGGTTTGTGCTCTAGTCTCTTCTGCCCGATACAATGAGTCGGTGACGAGCACGCGCAGAGGGCGGACACACGCGCAGGGGGAAGGGACGGCGGGCGCGGTCATGAGCCACGCCTGCTCGGGCACGCGGACAGCAGATTACTTTATTTAACCCTTATACACGCCGGACAGCCGTTAGGAGTCACAGCTGGTATTTTTATTGATGGGCAATATGACGATATTGTTCGTTATCGTGACACATTCCGTCACGATATGCTTTTCTGAGCATATCGTGGATAAAAACAGTGAGCGGTAACTTTGTTTCATTACAAAGTCAGCAGTACTGTTTAATTTAATTTACTTAAATTATATTTGTATTTTAAATGTCTAATAAAATCGCTGTGTTCACAGACTTTGTATTTTTTACATGGCACTATTGTTTGTTTGCTCCTATATATTAAGCCTCTGAAAAAAATAAATATTGCGAAAAATAGACCTACTTATCGTGTCATATCGCACATACCTGCATATTGAACACTGATATAAATTGATTTATATGAAACACTGGATATTGATAATGTTAATGTTAATATTGCTAATAAAATTACACACTAATTTGGTTTGGTTGTATCATTAGGGTATGCAACATAAGGGGGGAGGGGGGGTTTTTATAATTGAATTTTATAGTTTCCAGACTTTTTAATCCTCTTAGAGTGCCCTCACCCCAAAGCCTAAAACACTCACTTGCCCATATAAATACAGAGCAGCTAACGGCCCTTCTCTACTGTGGTCAAACGGCTGTGGTGTGCTGTCACTGCGGGAACCTATTGGTATGTTACGGCTCTATTAAGCCGACTCAGACCGTCCCTCCTGTATAGACTATGCCAGATGCCAGTGGCTCCATCTGCTGGACAGAGCGTTACATTACACATCGAAAGCGCGGCAACCAAACAAATGCAGCCCAATGGTGGATGAGCTAATGCTTTTATGTTTGAGAGCTGCGCTGCTTAAAAATGGAACCACTTTTCATTTATCTGTGTTTGGACTGCATGAATTACTGAAATATGGTCGCATCTCTTTACCTCCCTTCACCTTACCGTCCTTAAAAGCAGTTCTGTTAGAAAAGCTTGTCAGTGTAAATGAAAGGCTATTGTCACATTGGCTTCTTCAGTGAAGCCAGTTTTTCCTTTTCACATGTGTAGTACAATAAAACACACACACACACACACACACACACACACACACACACACACACATATATACATATATATGGTTTCAGGAAGTGACTGTAAGCCAGTGAAATAAAATGTGACGTGTGTTAATTAACCATTTCTATGGAATGGAACTCCTGTTTTGATTTTTAATTCACACTGTTTCTTGCTGTTACTGTTTGGCAGTTTTCTTCATGTAATTTTTCTGTCAATATGTTTCATTAAAAAATCACTTATTTTAATGAAGTTACAAAGTTTTTAACATTTTGGTTCTGTGAAGCAAACAATTCGCCATATCCCAATAACGAAATCCTGCAAATTTGATTATAAAGTGAACGGCTGTGATTTGAGGTAATGAAACACAACACTACAACAACACTAGTACTGAGCTTATTAGTTCCTGCTAGAAAAACCAGCATGGACCAGCATGGCTAGTCACCAGCAAAACCAGCAGATGTTGTGTTTTGGATGCTGGTATGCTGGTCAACCAACATGACCATGCTGAGTGACCAGCTAAATCAACATCAGATCAGCTCTAGACTAGCACAGACCAGCATGGTGGTCGGTGCTGTTACCAGCAGGGCTGGTAAATATGTTCACTTCTGAGGACCATTCAGTATCATCATCCCCCACGAGTTTAGTAAAGCTGAGATTAATGACTGGCTCATCAGTTTGGTTTACCAGTCTATTCAGGCTTTAGCAGGACTTAAGTGTGAAGTGGTGCATAAATATTCTAAAAGTATTCTTCTTAAAATTTAAATGACAACTTATTCTGAATACTGCCTTAACAAAAATGCAACATGTACTGAATACAGGTACTTAATTCTGTACTCTAAATATGTATTTCATTACATCCAATCCTGGGAGTGAGTCATCCTTCTTGAGTGACCAGGCAGATTAAAACAGAGACTCCTGTGCATTTGGTAAGTGGCTGTAAAGGTTAAGTGTGAGTTTCTGTTCACAACCAATCTACCTCTGTAGCTGTTTCCACAGTAAAACAGCCTGGTGACCACATTTCCTTGCAAAGCTCATTGGTCGGTGTACACAGTTATGGGCCTGCTTCTGCAAAAGCTTCCTAGCACAAGCGCCATCATAAAAGCTAAAGGCAATGTGACGTTAAACATTCTGTCAAAAAGTTAAGCTAAGTTTAACACCACAACACTTAGGTTCAGGTCAGGTTAAAAAAAAACAAAAAACAAAAATGAAGGTATTTCAACAGCACCATACCTTTGAAGACAAAAGCTACTAAGAATAAACAGTGCTGATAAGAGTGGGCCTCATTCACTAATATCTTACCAAGTTTTTTCTTAAATTTGTTCTTGAGAAAGGTTCTAAGAAAAAGTCTACGCCAGATACATGATGTTTTCTTAAACTTCAGTATTGTTCACACCTTTGTGCTCTTAAGTGTGTGTAGATTCTGTTTTTACCTAAGAACAAATAACAAATAATAAAATACCGGTGAATGTCAGAATCTTCGTGAAAACTTCGTAAGTGGGTTTTAAGAAATGTCTTCTTAAGAATGGTTGGCGAATGAGGCTCCATGTACTTTGTCTATAGGATCAACCCTATAATCATATTTCCATCTAAAATATATATTAGGATACAAAATACAATAACTATCTATATACAGATGGATGACAAATTTAAGGAAAAATCTGAATAGATGAACACAGCGTGTGCACATGCTTCCAGACAGGTCCACTGCCAAAGCAATTAGGCAAGTAAAATACAACCATCTGTGGCATGTAGTGTGAAATGTACGGAAACAAGGAAAGAGCAACTCTTCCTCAGGTGACTGAGAATGTCAATGCAGGACATGGTTTGACTGTCCGCAAGAACAGTCCATTACATAGAGAGGGAGATTATAGTAAAGTTGCAGTGCACAATCCCCTCATGACAAAATGACAACTGGAGAGTTCAGCCACATGAACTATAGGTATAGGTACTGGTCTACAGACATGTGGAAAATGTGGTCAGATGAGTCATCTTTCACCATATTCTTCACAAGTGGGCGATGCATGTGTGGAGTTCACCACACACACAATACAGGCCTGAATGCTTGATACCTACAGTGAGATTTTGCTGTAATGATCACTGTATATCAATACAAAGTTATTCTGATTGACCACCTTTATCTTATAACACATTTGCAGTCTAATTGGAACATACTCTTCCAGTATGGCAATGCCCCTGTCCACAGGGCACGAGGGGTCACTGAATGGTTTGATGAGCATAAAAATTATGCCTTCCACTTCACCAGATCTTGACCCAACTCAACATCTATGGGAAAGCTGTTCTGGTGACTCACAGAGGCCCAACACAATGATCATAATAACACAATTTATGTTGCTTTTCTTTTTCTTCCATATATATCAATCATATATCATTAAAGTGTCATAGAGTGACAAGAGTGCCAACAGGTGACTGCATGTCCACACTACCAGCTAAAATCTCCATGAATTTCCCATTCACGGAAAATTAACAACAGTTTCAGCAGCAAAGGTGATCTCCTTACAGTCTTTTATTGGAGAAAGAAAGAGAATCAAAGAGAGAGGTGGGCTTCTGAGCCACTGAGCGAAGAGATGTTGAGACTCACAACCAGAGAGGGAAAAAGATTAACAGAATGTAATAAAAACCTGAAACAAACAAAAACTATTAGTGAGAAATCCAACCACCTAATAAAAAACCTCTGCAAAATTGACCCACAGTCTTGCCCCTTCATTTCTGAACATCACTGTCAAAAGTATACAGAATGTGTGCTTTATACAAACAGGCCCAAATTCTTTCTATTTTTGCTCTCCCTCTAACACTTGCTCCCAGTGAAACACACACAAATGTCCAACCCAACTTTCCCTGCACACATAACAGTAAGATTTCAAGATCGTGAATGCTGTACTCTTATACAACCCAGAAAATACTTTTATGATGGCTGAAAAACACACAGATCAACACAGAGAATGGACTCCAGAGGTCATACACATCAAAAGTCACATAGAATGTTCTGCTGATTGAGGCTCAGCTTCACACTGTCCATGAAACTATTGTTATTTAGGATATAAAAGTGATTAAACCAACTCTAGGTCATATTTCTTATACTAAAAAGCTTGGTACATATTACCTCAGAAGAGAAATGTGAAATGTAGTGTGTAGCTGAATCGTTGCTGTATTGCTATCCTCAGTTTGAACTACCCAGAATGTCCACTGTACATACTCTCATCTTCATGCATGGTCTCATAGGCCCAAAAGATGGGCGATAGTCATAGAGTTATAGCCTAGAGGTGCATCTTTCTCCAAATGTGTGGTGGCAAGGACCAAAACTGGCATGTTTCTCTCCCACAGATGGTAATGGAAACAGCCTGAAGGCACAAAGCACCACTGACTTGGGAGAATATCTCTGCCATTTCTCATTATAATATCACATGGCTTATTTATTCAGTCCTATTAATTTCATCTCCACTTAAGGCTACTGGACTACTGGTGGCTTTGACTAGTCTTGTTACTAGAAATTCTCTGATCTACACTTCAGGAAAATTGAACTATACCATGCAAGCACAGCAGGGGGCAGTAATACATCAGTATTGGCTTAACATTTGCTCAAAACAAGTGGCAACCTAAAGTAAAACTGTAACTGTAACGTAGAGATGCAGAGAAACTCTATACTGTTACAGTTATACAGTAAGCATAGCTTGCTTAAGCTCACATGGGTGAGCCTAAGAAAGCTATGCTTAAGCTCATCCATCATATACAGATACATCCTCCAAACTGGCATAACTGATATTTGATGCCATGCTTAACGTACTTCAGAAGAGCATAATGTTTAGGTAATGTTGGGCTACTGTGCTAAAATATTTGTATTTTATTAATTTTACTAACTTTTTAACCCTACAGAAATACGTTATATTTCTCCATAATGCTAATCTAGGTGGATGTAGTTCAAATTTCTATATTATTATAAATGTTAAAAGTACTGGAATCAACACCAGCAGGTATGTACATAGAAAAATATTATCCGCTTTGGTCCACAATTCCCACCCTACTGCATCCCCACTAAATTGTGTAGTGTATAATCCAAAATTCTAGAACAGATCTGATGACAAGAAAAGATGCCCCTCTGGTTTATAACTCAATGTTTGAAATCAGTCAACGTTCAAAGTACAAAGAACACAAGGGAATGGCCTGGCAAATGAAAAAACAATGTGGTTTTAACATTTATCGTCTCAGGTATTATGAAATCTGCACATCTCCACCTTTGGCAAACCAGCTCATGTTTTAAAGGATGTTTTCAAATAAAAGGAAGCAGGCTTTTAACCCAAATTATAAGCAAAAAGGACTTTATGTCATTAAATAAAAAAATTAGTCAACTGTCCTGTGTCCTGCTGCTGGGAGGGGAAAGTAAACTAGCAGTTACCCTCAAGCTTTCTAGAGAGCCTGCAGCCCATGTAAAATGTAAGTAATAAGCCCCAGCACAGCTTAAGCATTTATTCGGAAGGAACACCTTCCAGAAACCTTATGCACACATGTACATGTATACAAACACATACATCCATACATATATATACATACACACACACACACACACACACACACAACAGGGAGAGATAAAGATATTCTTGTCTGCCTGTTTGTACATCGCCAAATAAAGAAATAAAAAGGACCTTGAGTGCCATATATATGGATTTTCAGGAAAGTCCAAAGTTCTTTTTATACATTAAGAGCATACAAAGAGCATATTAGTGGATTTGTAGGCTTGTTTGTGTCAGGACAATGTATTTGATTTGACAGATAAAGACCTATGGCGATTCATTGTATTTTTGAGGGTTTGATCATGGCATGTCTACCTGCACATCTTCAGCAGGTACTATGATGGTATCTTAATTTAAATTCTGAGGGTCAACTGTGAGGTTTTTGCACTCATTTATATGCGTGTATGTGTGCGTGTGTGTTAGGAGTGAGCAGGGGCATCTTCAAAGCTTATAATGCTGGACTCCTGCCCTGTGGGATTCTGGGTAGAGCTGGGTACTGGTGGCGAGGGATCACGGGTTGGTAGCAAAGGCGCATCCGTCCGAACTTCATCATCATCGTCATCTTCCTCGTCTTCCATACTGGGCCATGAAGATTGGTCCTCCACTCGCTTTAGACGTTCATTTAGGGCTTTCAATGCCAGTTGCCTGTGGACCAATCACAAATATTATATAATGTGGCAGTGAAATTCAATATTTAGAGCAACCCTAATAGTGCACAACCTTTCATCTTTAAAGGGCCCACATCCTACATTTTCTTGTATTTTTTCCCTGAGGTGCCCTTTAAATATTTGTATGGTTTTAATTTTTAAATAACTGTTTTCCAACCACTCTGATTGACTGTCCTGCATTGTGCTTCATTCATAAAGCATACAGAGCTGAAACAGATTTTCAGTATGAATGGGCAGAGCTAAACTGCTGCAGGCCGAGTAGGCGAATATATGTAAACAAATTGGTTCTCGTGACATCACAGAAAGAATGAATTGAAAACGGGTTGTTTTTGTAGCACTGTTTCCACATTGTACGTTTTATTGATAGTTTTTCACGTAACTTCAAACTCGTTCATTTCAAAAAAGGTAGGG
Source organism: Colossoma macropomum (assembly GCF_904425465.1). NCBI lineage: Eukaryota > Metazoa > Chordata > Actinopteri > Characiformes > Serrasalmidae > Colossoma > Colossoma macropomum. The sequence goes on along the minus strand of NW_023494793.1, from coordinate 29,381,045 downwards.
AAATTAGATTTTTCACTACATGGGCCCTTTAATACGCAACCTTGCTCAGGTAGGATTTTAGAATTTCAAGTCTGAATGTCTTCTTACGCTGAGCATTGTGCATCCTTGTAAAACAACTGTTTCTAAAATCTCAACTAAAGAAGGGAAGACAGGGTCAAAGGAAAGATGAAAGGGAGCCGCTTACGGAATCTGGAACTATTGTAATTTATTCCTTTTAAATGCAGTTAAGCCCTTCCAGCTCAACAGAATTCTTAAAGGGGTACACTACCAATTTTTAACAACAGCCTCATTACATTAATAATTAATTTTAACACACAAATTATTTTTATGTAACTATTCTATGATGTGTATGATGAGCAAAAAACATACAATTTCACAGATGCTAACTTAACAAACATAATAAACATGTATAAAGCCTATATTGTGTGTTTAAGGTGCAATTCCATTACATTTTCCTGTCTAGTGCAGCTCTTACCGTCTCCTTTCAGCATCCTGTGGGTCTGTACCAGGCAGGCTGATGGTGATGGAGGATGGTGCTCCAACATCATAGCGCTTCACCATTTTCCGACACACCTTCATCTTGACCAGGGCTGCGTGCACAAGACCAGCAACAAAGCCCACAGCCGGCTGCAGTGCCTCAGGGAAGAAGGAGGCGAAGGCAAAGTGGTCCGACATGTCCCCACGCCCACGGCTGTGTCTCTGGTAGAAGCGCAAGTACACCCATCCTGCTAATGCTCCATAGCCACAGCCTGCTAGTGGCGCTGAGCTGTCCAGTAGCCCAGCTAGCCGCAAGATGGCTAACGCTAGCAGGGCTAGGGCAGGGGCCGCCTTAAGACGAATCTGTGGCACCCTAAGTACTGTCGTATCACCTGAAGTCTGCTTCAGGGCCACCAAAACACCACCCAGAAACGCTGGCGCGCCAAACACATGTACAGCAAACAGATACCTCAAATCGAATGTGGCAGCATAAGTGAGCACATAAGAAAGGCCGGAAAGCAGGCCCGCAGAAATGTTCACTACAGCGAAGAAGATGAGCAGCTCCAGAGCCCCCCACAGAGGCTCCAGCAGTCGCCCAGCAATAATCACCGTTGCAACATTCACTGCCACACCCCATATGTGCTGTTCCACCACAGGGTGGGTCACCAAAGTCCAGATCCAGAAGTTTGGTGGGAAGAGGTAGCCAGGGGTGACGCCGAGCGCAACATGTGTGTCCACGAGCCACGATATGAGGTACAGCAAGAGCACTGTGGCACAGATGGATTTCACCACCACACTGGTGCTGGCCAGAGCAGTCAGAAAGTGCTGCTGCGCCACAGGCAGGTAACGGTTCATGTTTGATGGTTTTGACTCTTCACCTGTCACAAGCTAGAAACCAGCTGAAGAAACAATCCTCAGCAATCAGCGGCTCAGATGCTGTCAGTGTCAACAGGGCCGGGGTGAAACAACGGCAACTTCAATCCTTAACATCCAAAAGCAACATGGCAGCCTCATCCACACCAATGTTGGTGTCCTATGTTGAGAAGAAAAAATAAAACAGAATTACATTTCCACTTTTAACATGCATCAAATGGCTTTAGAATAAAAAGATATGCTGGTTTGGCCCTCTTGATACTGTGGGATGACTGCAGCCTGTACTACATTTGATTACAACACTTAGCCTGCAATAAAATTTAAAGGAAGAAAAGAATTCCACCAATTTCTCAAAATCTCTGCATAATTCACTAGTGACAAGTCACTGAAATGTAAACAACGTCATTCAGAGTGTACTGATGCGAAATGATGCACTGATAAAACATTGATTCTGATTTCTTTACAATCTTTATAAATTCTCTGCTGATAAGAATCAGGGGTCATGATGTCTACAACACAAATATAGGCATTTTTTTTGGCAGGCAGATCACCTACACATGTCTTCTGAGTTTTATATGTACAAAAAATTGTAAAATAATGATAAATCTGAAAAAAATGTGTTTTCTTTGCCTTACAATGCCCTGCATGTACCTATCGACTATAAACAGACAAAAACGTTTAAGGCTAAATGCTTATCTCAGAACTATTATAAAAGATCTCATTCACTAATATCTTCCTAAGTTTTTTTCTTATATTTGTTCTTGGGAAAGGTCCTAGAAATAATCTACATCAGATTCATGATGCATTCTTAAACCACAGAACTGTTTGCACCTTTGTGCTCATGAGTGTGCGTAGATTCTGTTCTTACCTAAGAACAAATCGCAAATAAGAAAACACTGGTGAATGTCAGAATCATTAACACTGTGTAATTGGTTTTTAAGAAAAAATCTTCTTAATAACGGTTGGTGAATGAGGCCCAACGAATCAGGCTTCAGGCAGCACATTTATTACCACTTTGTATTTAAGTGAGTCAGCTTCTAGAAGCATTAAACACTTCAAACGTCTGATTCACATCACCACCACTATGAATGGTTCTGACTTGCTAAGTTTCTCTAGAACGTAGCATTTCACATCAAACCAATACGTACGATTGTGTTTACATCTTGATCATTGTTTCATTTAGTGGAATTCCCATTTAAATCTCAACCAAGCTGGCTAATGAGATACTGCCACCTTGCTACGGCAGATAATTAGATTCAGATCATTTGGTCGTTCTAGTTCAGCCAGTTCAACAATGTCACTACGACTATATCAAAAAAAAAGAACCAAGAATGAATGGTCTCAATTAACATATGGGCTTATTTAACACACCACACAAAAGGTCAACAAGCATAGCTTACTAGCTGTCTCTTAATAACACAAACCATGACACCAGCTAACTTAATTAGCTAACACTCACGAGTGGAGCGGCTAAAGGCTAAAAAGTTGGCGAAGCAGTTGGCTAAGTGTTGCTAACTCTGACTAAACTACTTTGAGAATTCGAATTATTTAATGAATATCAGGGATCCGAACTGGTCACAAAACTCGCAAACAGATTAAACAGATTATCACATTAACGTCATCAGTACATTCCTGGCACTAATCAATCCACTTGTTAATTTGCTACGTTAGCTACCAAGCTAGCTAGCTAGCTAATCGACACTTGTCAAACTGCAAACATTCCAGGAACTTTAACCCTCTGTATGTTTCGCAAGATATTTTTTCCTTATCAATTTGACGAATGTTGAGTTTTAAATCAGTTTTAAGGCTTTACAACCTTTCGCAGGTTAGGTCCTTGCCCTCTTATCGGCAAGATAAAGGGAGGAGAGTCCAACGTTAACACCTCGGCCCAGTGACATGTCCTCTCATCTCGGCCTGGAGTCCACAGGATAGTCCGGGGATCGCCTTTTCCAGCAGGCCTCCAATTAGTGTTTTCCTCAACGCGGAACTCCGTAAACCTCGCAGACGCCGTCCGCTGTACCCGTTCAGCGTATTCACAGTGATATTTACAGTCCTACTTTGTGGATAAATGTCCAGGTTGACGTGTAACAGTAGTGCACTTGTGTAACTCCGAGTCGCTGCCCAGTTAAACCTCCCCTGCGATAAAGCACAAAACGCCAGATTTGCAAACGTCACCATCAACCACCACCAGCGTGACTTTACGGCGGCGCGGCGCGGCGCATAGAATACTGGGAAATGTAGTCACTTCACAGACAATGTAAATGCACATGTAATTATGTGATATGTAATAATTCATATATAGTGTAAATTCACATTAAAAGATTTTTTTAAATGATAGTAACTATTTTAAAAATAGATGTAAAAATATGTGTTCGCTCAGGTATCATATGAACTTCACATACCACACAACGATAAATGTAGTCTGTAGCTGTTTCCTCATAGCACAAACCATGACACTTGCTAACTTACCTGACAGTGAAGAATGGAGGGCTTAAAAAGCTGGCAGAGAAGTAGTTGCTAACTTTGACTGAACCACCCTGATTTTCATTTCTTTATGAATATCAGAAAGCCAAACTAGCCACAACACTTATAGTTAAACAGATTAGCATATTAATCATCGGTGCATTCTTAGCATGAATCAATCTATGTGTTAATTTGCTACATTGCCTACCAAGCTAAGTCAACATGTATCAAACTGCTAATACTCCAGGAGCTTTATATCACGAGTGTATATGATACATGAGAAAACATTTGGAATACATTTGTGGACATGTGCACACATGCATAGGTGGGTGTTATTTACGGGGTCTTTAAACTCTTCACTCTAGTTGAATGTTTTGATGTAAAGATTAGCTTTCATTGCTTACAGCAGTGGTAAAATGAACTTAAAAGTGCTGATTTCTACTATTCACACACACACACACACACACACACACACACACACACACACACACACACACACACACGTAGTGTCTCCAGATCTCACACACACTCAAGTATCTCTCTTTTTCTTTTCATATTCATTAAGATGTTTAATTAGTCTTCCCATCTTCACCTCTCCACTTCCTGCTGTTCCTGATTATGCAGCTATCACTTCATAGATGTGGAGGCCATTAAAATGTTTGTTAAAATGCTCACTGTATCAGGCACTCGCTTACTGCCCTGATGACACAGGCACATTAAAGCTGACTTATTAGCCAAGAAATTAACATTCATTTGTGCTCAATTTTTGTCTAATCAAAGGAAAATGTCAGGCTTCATATCATTAGCTTTCTGCTTCATTTAGGCACACTGGGGTAAATAATAATACACTGATTTAATGGCTGAGTAAAGAGGTCATTTACAGCTGAATGCTAACACTCCTTGTTTCTTAAGATGTTTCTGGAACTTGATACTAGTGTTCTATTTTTGGTGAACAAGTCTGCACTTTCAGTTCATTCTTTTAGGCTGTTCAATCAAAGAAAAGAATCTTAGGCCAAATATCAGTAAAAGCACTGTAAGAAAATAAAAATAATATTTGAAGAAGGGAGAAATTGTTGCAGTTTTGCACAGTTATTTATTTCACATTTCTTTGTATTTTGCCTTTTTTTCTTTATAATGCATTGTGTTCTATATTTATGAGTGCAATTTGCTTTGAATGATTCAAGTGTGGTTATTGTGGCATTTCTTACTTCCAATGCACATGTGTTGCAGTGGCTGTTTTTACATTTATGTAAATGTGTTTATATATGTGTGTATATAATTTACAATTAATTTAAATGTATTCTATAATTCACGCTAACAGTAGCAGCAGTTCAGCTATGGATTTCTCGGCTTTGTTAAGGCTGTGAGATGCTGCTGCGTAAAGCAAATGACGGACAGGGGTGCACCACAGGCAGGGCTAGTGGACACACTAAAGGCTAAACCAAGACTAAAGTTGTCCCAAGAGACCAGGTTCCTTCTATATGTCTCTCTAATGTTGGCTCCCTCAATAAAACCTGGGCTAACATTAACTCAGACTGTAATTGACTACACAGCTGCAGAAGAGGGATTACTGAAAGTAGCATGGCGCAGCCTTTGAGGTAGTGTGCTAACATGTTAGCGTGTTTTACACTGTTTGTATGTTGTGTTATCTGGTGTATTTGTGACATATCCTTGAAACCAATAGCTTAGGAGAAATTCACCCACTATTACTGCCTTTCCATGAAATACTGTTGTTACAGATTTTGCCATGAGCATTTTTACTGCTGCAAGCAATCGAACATGACAAACCAGCTGTAAACACCCCCAGAACGCAATGTGTTTGTATTATGATTGGATCACTCGAACCACATTTGGAGGTGATCAGAGGTGGATCTTGCATTTTCATAATCCACACATGAGCAGAAATGTGTCTGCCTAGTGCTAACTGCCAGGTTAGAGGATAAACAAGGAAATGAAAGAAGGAGGATACACAAAGCTGGAATGTCCCAAACCAAGAGTCTTCTCGCACTCTGGGTGACTCAACTCGACTTGTCAACTTGTATCATAATAGGGGAAAAAGTAAACAAAAGTAAAACAGAAATGGTGCATGTGCTGATGTGGTTTTTAAGCATGAAAGGTAATATCAGATCTCATCTGGTCACACTGGGGACATGTTTTAGTGAAAAGTGTAAATGGAGTCTAATCAAAATATACCCAGATATGATCTGGACATAAAACACATGTTAATGCAAGGTGTAAACAGGCTCTCTGAGCGCGAAAAGAGGCAACTTTTATTAACGGACCCAAATGAGTCAGAATTCGCATCGCTAACACAATCCTGCTAGAAAAACCACCCGAGCATGGCTGGTTATCAGCAAAATCTGCATATGTTGTGTTTTGGAGGCTGGTGTGCTGGGCAACCAGTATGACCATGCTGGGTGACCAGCTAAACCAGCACCAGACCAGCATAAACCAGCTTAAACCACCATGGAATGCATGTCTATGTTTTTTTAAGCAGGGGAAACCAATGCAAAATGATAAGCAGAGAAAGATTTCTACCTTCAGTCGTTTCCCTGGCTCTTGCTTTGCTACAAATCAAAGAGGCTTTTTGCAATCTGAACAGTGGAATTTCGAGCTCCTGCACTATGTGGTAAATTACTGAATGAAAAATACCAAAAGCTATGTTTATATTGAACTTCCAGCAGAATAATAGCTCCACTGGAATGACTCTGTCTGATCTCCTTGTGGACTACTTGTTCCTTTCAAAGGGACTTCAGGACTGAGGGCTATGTATTCCTTTCAAAGGACTACTGTAGGGTTTTCAACCTAATCTCTGCTGCTGTAGTGTATGGCTGACTACCACAGACAATACGTTCCCTGTTGAAGAAAACTCATTGAAGCACCTGCACAGTGGCTTCAATTTTGTGTCAGCTGTTTTCCTGTTCTTTTCTCCAGGAAAGCATGTAAAAATGTGATGTTGTCCGTAAACCACACATGCAGAAGACAGAGATTAGATCAAAATATGCTGGAGTATTCTTTTAACACAAATGTATAATAATGTACAGAAACTTGGTAGGTGTCCAAGTGTTGAGTGAAATAAATATTTTTTTATTCTCAACATCAAAATAAAACCAGAACTCAAATGCCTTAGATCTAATTTTTATTTAGCGTTAACAGTAATTAATGTAGATGTTGCTGCTTGACTAAAATAAAAGAAGGATAATCTCTTAGATCTCTTAAAAAAAGACAGGTTTGTGTGTGTGTGTGTGTGTGTGTATGTGTGTGTGTGTGGGGGGTGAGCATGCCAATCTTCTTGTAAATCTAACCTTGAACTTTGGATGACTTTTTTATGTCGCTGAAGTAAGATCTGGCTACTTCATACTTCTCTCTCTACATCTGTTTTTCTGTTTTCCTTTTCTTTCTCTCTCCTTTCTCTTTCCCTCCCTCCTCTCTCTCTCTCTCTCTCTCTCTCTCTCTCTCTCTCTTCCCTCTCTTTCCTTTTTTCTCTCTCTTTCTATATCTCTCTCTTTCTCTCGCTGTATCTCTCTCTGTCTCTCTTTCATATATATAATATACATATATATGATCTTTTTGTTTCTCTTTCCTCTCTCTCTTTCGCTCTCTGTATCTCTCTCTCTTTTCTGTCTCTCTCTGTCTGCATTTTTCTCTCTGCTCCTCGCTCTGCTACTTTTGTTTCTCTCTGTCCCTGTATCTCTCTCTCTCCTCTGTCTCTCTCTAGCTCCCTTCCTCCCACCCTGCATCTCTGTCTCTCTCTCTCTCTCTCTCTTTCTCTTTTTCTCTCTCCATTTTCTCTCTCACTCTATCTCACTTTATCTGTCTCTCTCTCTCTCTCCTCTCTCTCTCTCTCATGGTCGTCAACATATTCCGTGTATGCAGACGCCCTGCAGGTTTTTATCATTGACTGCATTATGTGTAGCACTAAGGTCTACATTACTTCTCATGCTGTCAAACACAGGGAGCTCAATATCTCAGCAGCAGGCCTGTCATCTACAGCACTGAACTAAAGTCATGTCATAAAGTCATGTACCGTATCTGTGAAATAAAAGCATCACAAGCACTGAGACAGCATGACTGACATGCTGTATTCTCACCGCTTTTTACTGCAGCGCTGGCTTTCAGCTACTTATCGCAGAAACAGATCTCACGCAGCGTACTTTAGTTTTGCAGCGAGCCTCTTTGTTTTGACAGAAATGTTTGTGTGTGTGTTTTGGTGGATCTCACAGATGCACAATAGCTGTGATATTGCCTGTCAAATAATCTCCCCCTCCCTCATTCTTTCATTCCTCTCATTCTCTCTTTCTCTCTCTCATCTAGGGGTGGACAATATTACAATATGCTATCATTTTTATGATAAATTATGTTGCAGTTCCCTGAGTATGTTGTGCTTATTATCAGTTTCTTTAGGAAATGGTGGATGGGGACTTGCAATTGAACTCTTACTCAAGAAATTTCAGCCTGAGAAAAAAACACAAACACAACAGATTGAATGAGGGCTGCCAACTTTAATGTGATAAATGAACAAAACCTTTAGTCTCCATCCTTACATGTGTGAATTTGCAGTGTAACTGCCCTGCAGCTTTCAGTGGCATCAGGTTTGATATGGCTTTAAATAACGAGCCTTTCATTGCAGAAAAACCTTCAGACTGATGGACAGACTGAAGCACTACTTGCAGTAAACGGTTGGCTAGCATGCAGTTTGGATAGCAAGTACGCTAGCTAATCTATAAGTTTTAGCAGTAATCTTTAAGAAGTTTTAGCAAAAATTCTTTTGAAAATTAATAAAACTTTAGCTGGATTAGCTACTAGGCTAGCTAGCAGCACAGTTGCGACACAACTAGTTGGCAGACTGGGGAGGGGATGCAGCTTGTGGTTAAATTGTGTAGTCGATGGAGGTCTGCTCCCATGCCCTGGGGCAAGCATCTCCTTCTTTGACCTAAAGCACTGTCTGGCCCCAGAAGATTCCCTTACAAAAAATATATTTATTCATATATTTATTCAAGTGTGCTATTAGTATACTTTTTCAGTTTACTTTTTACATACTTACGAGAGATATACTAAACAAAATTATACTTAAGTATACTTGGCTTATATTGACAAGCATTCAGAAAAGTATTTGCCTGTACTTGTACTTATACATATACTTGCATATACTTATGGCCTGCACTTCTAATTATACTATATAAAGTGTACTTTCCTAAACTAAAAAGTGGAATATAAGTAAATAACTAGTAAACTAACAGTATACCTGGAAGTTCACTTTTAGTATAGTTCACAGTAGGGGTTGCACAGGCTAGTTGACTTGTCCACTTTACTGCTCAGTGATTACTCTTAAGTTTGATGTTGACTAGTCACTGATCATTTGATTATGACAATAGCAACATGGATGCCTCAGAGAAGATAACAAGTGAGATGCCTGGTGATTTCAGGGTCTGAATCTATGGTTTCTTGATTGCTAGCAATGCTGTAGTTGTAGTACAAAAAACTTAGATGTAAACAAGTTATGTACTCAAAGTTTACTATGCTTACACAAAAAATGCTTAAAGTATACTTTTATAAGCTAAGAAGTGAACTAGTAGTACACAAAAATTAAACTAAATGTGAATATTTAAACATAGTTGCGGTATACTTAAAAGTATCATTTCATAAACTAAAAAGTGGGCTAGAAGTATGTAACTAGTACCTATAAGTTCACTCATAGTGCAGGTCAGAGTGTAGATGCAGTACAAAATAATACTTGGATGTAAACTATTTATGTACTTAACATTTTCTATGCTTACACCTAAAGTATACTTAAAAGTATACTTCAATATACTAAAAAGTGAGCCATTGTAGTCCCAAGGAGTATTGAAATAGTACACTTACAAGTATACTTCTAGTACAGTGATATTAGTATACTTACTACATAAAGTATACTTGGGAAATACACTTGAACTTTGCTGTAGTTTACTTAATAAAATTAACTTTAAGTATATATTTTTTTTTTGGTAAGGGTTGGGCAACCACAGAGGTAAACAAAGTCTGTCACCGGTGGAGCTGTGCCTATGCTGCGTAAACGGAAGCTAAAATTTTGAGCAGGAGGACAGTTTTACTGCGGATGAAGCATACAGATTCCATTCTTTTCAGGAGACTTTCAGTCTTTTAAAGAAACCTGCAGGGCTGTTAGAAGTCTATTTTCTTACATCTTCTGACATTTTTTTTTCAGTTTTGGAAATGTCTGTTTTTCACTTACTGACCATGTTGACTGTCAGTTAAATAAACAAAGAGTGGTTTCTGACTTTCGCACAGTACTATACATACAATCTCATATGTGGGATCTGCACAGATGTACATCACAGTAGATCATAGATTATAAGAAAAACAGTATTTTGACTTTCAAATGATACATAATGAATCATGCTTAATATGACAAAGAATATGAACTACATGAACATTTTTAATTAATGTTGAATATTTCTCACTCACAGCTCTTTCAAAGACGAGGAGGACTTTTAATGAATACCACATTTTTGTCCATAAGTAAAGGAGGAGATATTTTTAGATATAAAGCCCCACCTAGACCTGGCTTGTAACGCACCCTCTCATTCACTCATATTTAGCGGGCTGAAGATACTCTTTTGTGCTATTAGCCCTCCAGTAGCTTGTTGTTATTTATAAGAGTGGTATAAGATTTAAAAGAAGTTGGCTGTTATAACCTGTAAATCTTAAAGTAAACCAATACCACTGTGAACCTGTTATTAAGAGTAATTCACGAGAAGTTTTAGAGTGAGTTATGAGGGGCTGGTACTTTGGGAGAGGCTTTGAAGTATAACCATAGTCGTTCAAGCAAGCCCTTGAAGATTGTAGGAGAGGCCCTTTTGTTGACACAGCCTGTACCAGTTTTCCTCCCGTTCCCTCCTATTTTCCTTTCTATCTACCATCCATCTCTATCAGGCATTTGTCCAGGTCACTGAATCAATGGAACTACACCAGAGTTCTCCGGAACTAGACCCGAACACAGTGCATTACACCTGAACACTGTAGCTCTGAGGCAGCACTTTTATCTGGTCTCTCAGGAGTGAACTTTCCAGTACAGCTGATGCATCTGTCAGCTTTACTCCATTACACCTGCTCTCCCAGCTAGCTCCGTGAAAGATTTCTGGAAGGAATGCAAACTCACTGTGGGACTAAGTGGAGTCTGACCAGCCATGGGAAATGTTCCAACACAGAAAATATGTGGCAAAAACTTATATATCCACTTGTGAGAATCTCATGGACATGATTTTTAGAAAGTGTGTCCACTAGGGTTGAGTAATATGATGATTTTGTTGTTTTCACCATGACATCACAGTACCCTTTTCAGAGTATCATTAGTATCATTAGTACTTCTAGAACAACTGCATGTATAATAAAATAGACTTAACTAACTTTAAACTGCACAATAACAAGTAGTCGAATGTACGTCAGCAAATTATGCCACTGCCTTAATAGAAACTGATTACCAAACTGTCTGATTCATACTCCATAAATGGCTCATACACTATATGTTTCTTGTATTTTATTTGTTTCAGTGAGGTCTACTTAAGACATTTGCGAGGGTTTATATACCAAAAACTCATTTTACATTACATTACATTAGAAATAAACAGGCTCTTTTGTTGTTGTGCCTTTAAAGGGGAAACTCCACAATTCCTGCACAAATAAAAGGTTAAGATGTAAACAGAGTCATTCAGAGGGGGGTTTAATGTTAAATGCTTTGTTATAGAGAAAAATACAGTCAGAATCATTCACAGAGGTGGTGATAGGAGCCAGACGTCCATCTCTAAAAGCTTACTTATATGTACATAACCATTTCCTGTAATAACAGAAAGTGATTACGTTATTAAGAATATGCTGCCTGATGTCTGAGATTTTGTTTTGTGATCGTTTTGTGATAAAGTTTTGGTCTAAAACATATTTTAATCAGTGTATTTTAATCCAGTCATGGTGGAGGGATACATGCAGGATGTTCTAAGGGAAAATAGTCCCCAAAGAAGACTTTTTTTTTTCTCTCGAATTGACCATTATTTTACTATCATCAGCATTACATACAAGAACTCAGAAGACACATGTAGGTTCACTGGTGGTTTTGGATAGTAAATAAGTAAATAAAATATTCCTACTCTTCCTATCACCACCACTGTAAAGAAAATATGTGTTGGTATGTTTCTCTACAAATGAATTACTACTCATCCAATCCTTATGAATGGTTTTGATCTCAACCACTGAGTTAAGGAGAATTTTTTTAAAAAAAGCACTCATTATACTGTCAAAGTCAGTGGGCGGAGCTAAACTACTGTAGGCTGAATAAGCAGATGTATGTAAATGCATTGGTTTTAGTGACATTACAAAAGCACTGAATTCAAAACAAGCTGTTTTTGCAGCGTAGTTTGCACCAACAGACCATATGTAGGCATTAACGGTATTCATTGGAACTTTAAAAATGTTTGCACAGGACACTGAACTCTTATATTAAAAAAAAAAACAACAACAAAGTGACATGGGCCCTTTAAATTGTTTATCTTTGCAAACTTTAAATTCTAATGAATGTACTACTGTTTTGCTGGGACATTTTGACTGTTCTAACAGGTTCACAAATCTCAGAAAATATCACAATACATATTGTGTATCATGGAAATGTCTAAGTATTGTACTATATTGCCATATTGCCCTTCCTTAATGCCCACTATGCCATCCATTCTTGTATGTTATGGCCACCACATATTAATAACAAATCTTATCACTTCTCTTCAGTCCACCTTCATGCAGAACACACCATTCTTCTGGATGATGCAGCTCACCGAAAACATTGGAAAACATGATCCAGTAAATGTTCATTATTCCTCTCAGTCTCTCCTCTCAGGGGTAATCGCTACCTGTTTGCTAATTATATTTCACACCTGCTCCTTATTTTCAATACAAACGGGGTTAAGACTGACTGCCCCATTCGGAGTGCACAAATGAGTCGCATTGTATGAAGTTAATTGAACGTGTCACATCAAGTGTAGTACACGGGACTGTGAGTGTAGGCTTTGTGTGTTTTGTCTTTTGTCTGGCTGACCCCGCTGTGTTCGCTCATAACGGGCTGGACGGTGAGACAGGCGCACAGGGAGCTACGGTAATGAGGGGGAATTAAAGAGAAAGGGGAACTGAGGAGAACATAGGAAATGAACTCAGGTTGCTTTCAGAGCTCTGAGGCTGAGCATTGGTTCCAGGCATTTAGCCAATCCCTCGAGTCCAATCAGAAAGCCTGACACCATCACACCTCTCCTCTTCCCCTCCTCCTGAGGCCCTGCTGGCTATATTCCCTGTTATTTTTCCCCTATGTTTGTATAAAGAGGTTTTTCATGACCTGTGAACCATCTGAGTGCAACTGTTTAATGCTCTCAGGCTGAAACTGCCCCCTTTTGACCAGCTTATGTCATTACACAGTAGCTTGAGCATTAATGATGCTGAAAGACAGCAAAAACAGATCCATCTCAGGGAACAATGCCTGTTTTGCCTGAAAGGATTCATCTACTAGGATGTGGCATTTAGAACATACCCAGCCAAAAAACATTTATCTACATGAAAGCATATAGGCATAGCCGAGGGGTGGCACTGGGCATCCTAGTTATAGAAAATAAGACAGTCAGCCATCATTAATAAAGCCTCAGTTATGCTTTATGGTTAAAAGCTGCCATCAGAGTAGTTGATCATCAGTTATGGGAGTCTGACGATGCTCCACTTAATAATTAGCGTATCTTGCTGTGATTGGCTAATTGACCCAGAAATTGGTCAGTGATTGTGCACTGTATCTCTTCAGTCATGCTGTTCTGTGAGCTACATGTAAGTTATGCAATGGTAAGATGTTTTAACTATCCAAAGTTAGTCAGCTATAATTATCATTGTACTAATTTCTTTTCAGAGTTGAATGCATACATGTGTTGTAAAATAAAGTACTGGCTGGCTACCTTTCTAATCACTGTATTTAAGTCATCAATTCCTCATGAAGGACTAAAATATGTTACACAATTTCATCTTTCAGTTTACTTATGGCAATAGTTGTATTGATTTATTATTTTATTCATGTGGAAATCATGCACAGATTTAATTCAGAACAGAGAGAAAAACAACACATCAATGTAAATGTCATTTTCATTTTTTTCCAGTGTGCCACCCCAATAAAATATCTGGGTCTTACCTGGCCACCCTGCACTAAAAAGTATAGTTGTGGCCCTGTTAAAGCAGTGTTTCACTGTAATTCAGCTCTTGAACTTGATAATTAGTTATGAGTCTTTTGTTGCTGCATTAAAAAAGTAACACAAACATGTGCACTCTTTGTAACACAATAACCAGAGGTGTGTAGCATACACAGTGGGGTCCAAAAGACAACTAGAGAAAATGCTTCTATTTTGCTTTCTTTTTAATTTACAATATTTCATTACAAATTATGTTATTAGCATAACAATTTGAGTGAAAAGCAGAATCTTTGAAATACATGAATTTCAGGATGTATTTGGTACTGTATGTCTCCCTTCTGCTTTAATGGTAGTGTGCTCTTGAGCTGGCATAGGCTTCAAGTTTGTGCAAAGGCCTCTGATGAGCAGATCAAATCCACCCTAGAGTTGACTTAACATAAGCTTCAGTGAACAAGGAAACACTGTCTTTTTCACCACCTGCAGAGATGTCATGAAAATGTCTTCGAGTATCATGATCCATTGCCATATAGCCCACCCTTAGTGCACCCTACACCCTGCTAACTGAAGCAGCGTGTTTTGTACAAAGGCCTCATCATGGTCAATGTCATAAATTTGCTTAAATTACAATTTTTATTAAAAAAAAATAATCTAGAAATTATGGAGAATTTGGGATGTTTCTTCTTCATTGCATTAGTTCTAACATTTTGTAAGGTTTTTTTTTTCAAAATTCAAACATGTTCTATTCTGTCTATAAAAAACATCCTGATTGTCAACGCACTCTCAGACATATAAACACTACTGTACAAAAGTAAAATCTCAACTCCTGAGTAGTTTTAAAAGACAATCACTTTACTTCCACGGAAGTATATTTGTGAGGAAAGTAATCTGCATTTTCTCTTTTACTTTTTAACATTTAGTTACTAAATATTATTTTATTTATTTATTGATTGATTTGTTTATTTGTTTATTTATGTAGATTTATTTTCAGCATCTGGACTGCACTTTTCTTGGCCACAGCTGTCACTCTGAAGGTGCATTGTTTTATTTTAGAGCAAATGTGTGTCAAAAAGAGAAGAATAACATCTCACAGACTTCAGTTTCTGTGTTGATAAATGCTGGGTGTATTAAGAAGTTTGGCTCGAGTTCTAAGCTCAGTTTTTTGAGCTACCTTCACCAAAGTAACAGTAGTTTACTTCACCTGAGGCTACTCTGACAACAGCACATGCAGTTCTAGCAATTCTAACATAAAGGAGTTAACTTTCTGCTTTTAGATATTTAAGTAGTTTTTGAATCTGACCACACTAACACCACATTTTCATTCTTCACAGCATTTCAAGGTTCTTCTGACAGAACATTGATGATTTATTTGCTAATTCTTTGTTGCTTTAGGTAAATGTAGCTTTTAACTTTGCTTCACACTACTCAAGTATGTGAGAAGGGTACCTGTAATTATTATTTTTATTATAAAAGATCTTTTTTGCCTCAGTATGACCAATTTTCATTATTTCCTTTTATGCCATTTTAAACACACTCTTTCTCAGAAAAAAATAAACTCAAATACCCGTTCATATGCATGCCTCTGGGCTTCTACCTCACATATAGAGAGAAAGCCAAAGTCTCCAGAGATGGTCCAGTGATAGTAGAGAGTCCAATTTAAACAGTGCCTCATGGTCATTGAAAGATATCTGCCAGCCTCCTCAGTGAGTTCTAATAACTTTGGCATTTCCTATTCTCCTGGCTCATAAAAATGCTGATGACTCCATGCAGGGTGCGACTGCATCGTTTTGGATGGAGCCTATAAATGGCTGTGGCAGTTTGAGGCGATTGGGTGGGCAGGGAACGGGGAAGGGCTCCTTAATGGACAAAATAAATGGCCACTCAGGCGGCTGTACAAACACCATTTGTCCTCTCCCGAAATCCCTCCTGACACTCAGTCTTTCCCTGAACTAATGTTCCCTTCTGAAGCCAGCAGCTCTGTAGATTTATGGACCCGAGTGTCCATATCAACACCTCATAACTGTAGGTGGCGCCATATGAGGACACCTCTGCAATTTATGCTTAACTCATGTTTTGTGGCTGATGAGCTATGAAAAAAGTGTCCTACAGAGGAAGAACCTGTCAAACTGCCTAATGTTCCCTAAATTATTGACATTTTTATCAGCCTAATGGCTTTTTTGGTTCAAATGTCTACACAAAACAAATCTTCAGAAAGGTTTTTGGAGTTGAGATATGGTTGGGAAGCTAACAGAAGATTCTCTGTTTATTTACAAATTTATTTATACCACAAAAGAACATCTAAAAAGAATGAAGTTTTCACTTTCAACACTAAACAATCACTCTCTTTTCACTTTGCTCAATACTGATTGCTCAAAATGACATGTCCGATTTGATTCCCAGACTCGTGGTGTAATAAACATATTTGTTATGACTAAAATCTTAAATGAAATGACAACTACCACATAAAAGAGAGTGATAAGAATAAGGATGGGCAACTTTAGCTCATCCTTTGCTCGCCTTCTTGTCTCCACACTTCTCCTCCCTCCCTTTTCCTCCTCTTTTAAGTCCCCCACCCGTTTTTCCGCTACGTTTGGGGTCTGAATGCATTGCCTGTTATCTCATCCTGCCAGTTCTGCCTGTCTTTAGATTACTTTTGCTAAACACATTACTGCATTCTGTATACCTGGACTTACAGACATTTACTCAGACTATTCTACGTGGGACAGTTTTGAGATGTATTGTCTCATAAAGAGTACTTCATAGAAGGCATGTCAGCAGAGTACTTCATATGGAGGTGCAGTACAGGTCAGTAGTGTGGATACATCTGTACCTCAAAATGTTAACTTTACAGGTAATGTGTGTTAGTGTAACAAGACTTCATTCCAAGTAATTGTATTAGCACCAATTTTATTATTCTATTCATGATGAAATGTTCACACAATGCAAACAGCAGCTGTTTTCAAATTATGTGTAAAAAAAGGTCCATCTTCATGGGGCATTGGATTGGGTTAGGAATATTACAGTTTGTTCCCACCATAATAATTCTATGTTCTCACCCACAATTAGACTACAATTTCTCACAGTTCTCTCCAGATATTCGTGATACAAGCTCAAGTCTGGTGTTGTGAGACTATTGGCTCACTTTAGTAACTCAAGCAAACTGACTTAGTGTATTATAAGCTCCTATATACATTATCCTACTGCTACAGCTTATCGGACATATTTAGATATAGCGATTCAAATATTTCAGTCTTAAGTTCATTATTGTTAAACAGAGCTCATATATACACTCTATATGATTTTTGTCATTTTTTTATTTTTCCATATCATATTTGAGCACAGCAGCTGCTCTTTACATTGTTTGAAAATATCGGTAAAAGGACCAATGAAAATACTTTAAAAAATGCTTGGAATAAAATCTCTTTACATAAACTTAAACTAAAAAGTTTTTTGCCCTCTGTTGTAAAGTTAGTATTTGGAGATACTTTTTGGAGATATTTTTTTTGGATGGCAATGATATTAAAACTACATAAAAGTGATTATGTATCTCCAAAACAGCTGTAGTTAAGTATTGTTAATACCTACTGTGTAAACAGGCAGCGTAGATCAGTGTGTGTGTGTGTGTGTGTGTGTGTGATTTAAAAATGCGCCATCACTGACCAACTCCTCTCTGACCAGCTCCGCACTCATGATAACTTTATTCTTGGGGCCATCAAGGATGACCTCATAATGGCTGTTCATACAAGGACAGGAAATATTATCAGTGGCACACGACTCTTTAATGCTGCCCCCCACCCCACAGCTTCCTGAAGTTCACACACACTTGATCTTGTTCCAGAAGCCTCCAGGGGGGCTAGATAGGGGATGCTGTTTAAAAGGCACTGACACTAACTCTAAAGCTAGTCTGGTGTCATGGAGCTCCTGTTGAGATGATTCCACAGGAGGGAAATTTGAGTTCTGAACTGCATCCCTTGGGTTCAACCTTTACTGGGTAAGTCTGATTCAGTCACACACTTAAACTGCTGCAATTCAACGAATCCAGAGGCAGGCTGTGAAGTTTCTCAGTGATGTCTGGTTCATTGTTGAACACATAAATGAAAGTTTCTCAAGGTCAGAGAAAATGAACACTGGCCATGAGAAACTAACTTGCGCTTTATCTCAATAGCAGAATCCCAAGTGTTGAATTAACCTCTTAAACTCCAGGCTTATTAAAGCTTATTATCGAGAAGCTGTTATTCTGTCATTAAGTAACTACTCTGAAGCTCATATGTAGGTTATGAGAGTGAAGAATGGAAGTCACAGTTCTTTGGAGTTTAATTGTCCAGCTGGATTTAAATGAGCATTGTAGGGGCTAATTTAACACAGAGGATTGTGCTGTGTAAAAATCAATGCATTGTACAAAGAAAAAACTTCTTACTGATGTTTGAACATCTGATTGAAAACAGATTATTCTTATTGGACTACAGTTTAATTCTATGTAAATGAGATATATTCAAGCTTTTCACCTATGTTAAGAATGTTCATTATAGCTAGTAGCTTAATGTTCATCATTTGATGCTATTCTGTAATGATTCATTTGTTTTTCATTATCCAATTTAACTTTAAATTTAACTTCACAGGTGTAAATAGGTGTAAAAATTTGAGAATCAATTAACCAATCAATCAGTCATTCAGTCAGTCAGGTGGTTTGTGTGATTTTCAGGGCTCAATTTCATTTTAAATGCAACTTCATAGGCATCAATTTGAGTTTTTGAAGATTTTATGTGTTTATGTATATGTCAATCAATCAATCAATCAATCAATCAATTAAAAATGATTCTATTAAAAGTTTTCTTCCTTTTGGATTTCAATTTAAGTGTTTTCAACTTTCAATTTAACTATTTTATATTTTAATCAGTCCATTAGTTGGTCAATGACTTAATTAACCAATCAAGTAATGAAAAAAAAATATTGTTATGGTGTCTGTGCTTTATCAATTGCAACATCATGACCAATTAACCAATTTTGCTGTGGTTTATATGCATTTCAGGGTTGATTTTCACTTTAAATGGAACATCATGTGTGTAAAGTTAAGGCTTATAACATTTTAGGCCCATTTTGAACGTTTTATGTATAGAGTTTGTTGCATTTAGTAGTACTTATCCAGGTACTTATGAGAGTGTGGAGCAGTGGACCCTAGGGGTTTATCTAGTGAAAGCAATCGCTTTTGTCTTTTCCCTCCAGTGTTTTCTATGTGACCCTGTAAGGCCTGGAGAATGTGCCGAGCTCTGAACATCCTACTGGCTCTGCTGAGTCGCTTCCTGTTCGCTGTGCATGGCATAGTGACAGTGTGGCGTGTTGTAGCAGTGAAGGGCGAGCCCTGCTATTGGCTGCTGCTGACGGGTGTGGCACTGCTGGGCGTGGAGATGGCTGTCACCATTAAATGCACACGCAACGCGGAGTGGAAATGGTGATGATGTCACTGGCAGCATGAATGACCTCAAAAGCTATATTAGACAAATAGCCCACTCTACGTGGTCACATACAATATTTATAAGAGAGAAATTTTTGAGCACAGTTGCACTATAGAGATGGTATTTACAGGCTTCAGAATTGCATTATGTAATGCCACAAGGGGCAGAAAAAACAGACACAGCACTAAAAGAATTGAAAGTTAACCTGCTTCTATGTACCAATTTAGCTCAGAAAATGTATAAATATCCAATACTAAGCCACCGGGGCCAGTTTTGCAGTTAGTCTAGATTCAAAAAGGAATGTACAGTGGTGAATCATGACTAGCACTGCAGTTTGATCCGAGACTAGGCTTAATCCATATCTGGGAAACCAGCCCTATATGATAATGATAATAAATGGTTTATACTAGCAAATGAGATGAAAAAAAAGAGATAAGCTAACTCAACCAGTGAAAAAACACTAGGGCCTGGCTTTAAGTAGGTTAACATTAGAATTATGCTCCTTATGTGCTACTTTTAATGCAAAAATCAGGATGGCCTAATACAGATTTTTCAGCTGTGGGAGCACAGCAGACATCTGTTCTCTTCTTTGGCTCTTCACTCTTAAAGCAGTGTCAAAGTAATGCTTACTATTAATATCACTCTTTCTTGCCACACACAGTGCACAGTGTGATGTATCTGTATAGTCTTTACATTTACATACTGAACTCATGATCTTGTTCAGTCACCTCTTAAAGATCTGTCAGGCAAAATCAGTGGAGGCCTCAATGCTAAATAATAGTTCTAGATCATAAATGCCCCCTGCTGTCTTTGGACCAGTGACCTGCTGAGAGCAGATGATGTTGTTAGCCTTCTTTCTCTCTCTCTCTCCTCTCTCTCTCTCTCTCTCTCTCTATCATTGCAGTTCCTTGACTTCATCCTTTATTCTCTTTCTGTCTTGTGTGCAGACACACACACATATGCACACACACACACACACTTTGAAGTCTCTGTGCTCTTCAGAGAGGGTTGGCCGTGTCAGTAGGGATTTGCATAGCTGATGGGAGTAATTTGCAGGCTGAACTGAGTCCCTTCTGGCAGCGGTCACAGCCTCTGTGGTGTAGCCCAGTGTTAATGTCACCCATTTTCTTTTCAGCTTTAAGCCTTTATGGATTTGAGTCAATCAATCAATGAATCAATTAATGAATCAATCAACCAACCAACCAACCAATCAACTAAACAATCAACCATTTTTTAATGTTATAGTTGATACACTTCTGTAATAATTCATTTGCTTTAAATTCAACTTCACAGGTGTAAATAGGAATAAAGATTTGAGATTCAATCAACCAATCAATCAGTCATTCAGTCAGTCAGCCAATCAGTCAATCAATAATTAAAAATGTGATTGTTATGGTTTGTGTGATTTCAATGTAACTTTAAATGCAACATCATTCAATCAATCAATCAATCAATCAATCAATCAATCAATCAATTAAAATGATTATGTTATAAGTTGTCTGCCTTTGAACGTCAATTTATTTATTTTTTAACATTTCAATATAACTTTATATTTATATTTTAATCAGTCCATCAATCAATTAATGATTTAATTAATCAATTCTGTGCTTTTTAGGCTTCAATTTAAGTTTTATAACTTTCAATTTAAGTTCATAAATATAAATTTAAGAAAATGTTATATATCAGTCAATCAGTAACTTAATCAATCAATCAAAAATTGAAAATAAAATTATTATGGCATAGTTTATGTGCTTTTTAGGGTTCAGTTTAACCTCAAAAGCAACGTCATGGGTGTAAATTTGAGTTCTGAAGATTTTATGTATGAATGAATGAATGAATCAATCAATCAATCGATCAATAAATCAATAAATCAAACAATCAGGCAAATAAAAAAATTCAACTATGGTTAGTGCATTTTTTGAGCTTTTTTAAACTTTCAGTTTAACTTCATAGGTGTAAATTTAAGTAAAAAAGTAATATATCAATCATCAGTCAATTAATCAGTCAAAAATCAATTAATCAATCATTTTTTTAAATATTATGTGATGAATTGTGTGCTTTTCAAATGGACAAATGGCTGAATAAATATTATATAATATTGGTGACTTAATAGTTTAACACAAAACTGTTAAAATAGCAACAAAAAAACAAAAAGACACATAAGTAGGTCCTCATTTCAATTCCTTTCTCTTACAACTGCGTATTAGTTTTATATGAATAATTCATTATAGTTCTGAATAACTGTCCTAACCCCTTGAACTCTAATCTGATTATTCAGTTATTAATCTCATTTTATTACTCAATAACCAGTATGAATTATTCAGTGACTATGACAAAACGAATATATAAGTTATGTAGTTATGAGAGTGAGAACGTGAAGTGTGCCTCCCCCCCACACACAGACCCTTGGGATTTAAGGGGTCAAGATTAACATCTGAATAATAATCTGCAGTTTAAAAGTTTAAAGGGCTAAATTAATATTACAACAAGGGGCTCAAGTGCTATAAAACTAAAGAAACTGGGTCAAAGATTAGAGGGACTATACACAAACAAAGCAAGGTGAGCTAACAACATTCAGCAAATCACCTGGAAACTTTGTGTGAGGAAGCCTAGATCAATAGTTTTCTAATGTTAAAAAAGCACTTCCAGAAAATCTTCTCCTCACTCTCTCTCTCTCTGTCTCTGCTCTCTCCATGCCTGGCAGGTTCTCTCCCATGGTCTTCCTTTATCTCAGCACTGTGATTCCCTCTATTTGGTTCCTGGAGCTGAACCTGCTGCAGTCCAAGCTGCCAATCAACTCCTCCTCACCTGATCTTCACCTCCTGTCCCACATCCCCATAGCAGTGGTGGGTACTGTGAAGTTCTTCAGAGAGGTGCTGATCTAGAAACAGTTCTCCACATGTGCCATCTGAGCAGAAATGTATTTTACATGTCTGGGGTTTGCAGAGTGGAGATCTAGGATCAGTTACTCAATAGGTGTTCTCATATTGACCTGGATATGAAAGGCAAAATTGATCTTGGTCTCATACTGCGCAGAATCTGAATCTTAGCCTTTGTCTCTGTCTGCTGAATATCAAACAGCCAGGTCCAGGTGCAGCTGTGCTGCTCTCAAATGCCTCTTGTCTTGACCTTTCTATCGGCTACGAACAGCACAAAGCAAAATTGATCGTCTTATAAAAGCCTTGTAACTCCATTTTTTGGTTTTCTTTTTGTAAGACCTTTTGAAAATGCCAGCCACCCTTTACATTTTTGTGATCATTTTTAGATGATGAGCAATACCACAGGGCTGTGCAGCAAGCAAAGACCACCCTTCATGTATTTATTTTCCAGTTATGCCGAAGACTCAACAACTAAATATATCACATAATGTGTTCACCTGTTATTGCAGCTCCCATTCTTTTTACAAGACTTGCTTTCAGTTTTTCAAAGGAATCTGCAGGAATATTTTCTAATATTTTCACTTCTAAAGTTTAATCGTAGAAGTTGGTTGCAATTTCTGCTTCAAGTAATCCCAACCACATTCAGTGATGTTGAGGTCTGGAGTCTGGGGTGGTCAGTCCATTGTTCTGAGAACACCAGCAGCTTCTTGATCTGTCTACTCACAGTGGAAGGGTGGATAGAAATGCTTGATTTTCTTCCCTCTCTCAAAGATTAAAGCTTGAAGTACTGTTTATCTGATTGAGACAGTTTTGGTGGTCTTCATACAGTCTCATCAGACATATCTACTGGAAAATGAATAACGTTTACCTAATGATAAATTAAGGGTGGCCTCTGAATTTTTAGTACTATACATGGAGGAAAATCTTGTTACATAAGGCTAAGAAAGTCTTTTTCTTGTTCTATATAAAGTTACTATTCTGAAGATACAATGTTTTGCTTTGACAGTGAAAGGGCAGTGGCATAGCTACTGGAGGAGCAGAGGGTGCAGTTGCACTGTGCACGAGAGCCTTCCGTGATTGGGCCCCCTAAAATCTTCATTGGGTCCCTCCAAAATGATAGATTCATTATTTATAATTGTTAAGTATTAAATAGGTAGCCTAATGTTAGCATTTAGGTCACATTAAATGCTAGTAGTACATCTACCTGTTTGACACAATGTTGAGTAAACAAGCAAATGACAGTCATTTTGTTATTCATTGGAAGTAATTTTTAATGGGGTAGGTCCATTCGTTTTTTTGCACTGGGGCCCAATAGATCCTAGTTAGGCCACTGCGAATGTTTCTGGAAAAAATATTGTTCCATATCATCAGTGTTGCACTGTGACTGAAGCTGGATTGATGATTTCACCATATCTTCAGCAGCATCTGCTATTGTTATTTGATTATTGCAAAATTGTCCTGGCAGGATTAGCAAATTGTTTGATTCATAGTGGCTGCCTGTGGCCCACATCTTCCTCAGAAGGTCTTAAAACTCACTTTAGCTGCTGGTATCTCCAAGCAGCAGAAGTCCAAAATCTGAGAATCCTGCCTCCAATTTCTTTTCAGAAGCTGAAGGAGCTAAAACTGTCTGAGACAGATTGGGCGCTAGGCATGCCTGGCCTTTGGCTCTCGCTCTCTGATGGGGTTAGCGTGCAGCTGCTGATATGGCTAAAGCAAAGCCTGGTGAACTCTTACAGCCAGGTCCAGTCCTGAGGGGTACACAGTAGAATCATCTGCCTTGAATAAAGCCCTGCAGATTTAAATGGAAACTTCATCAGTCTGGCAGCTAACACAGGTCAAGAGTTTGGTGGTCTTAGTTGTGTGCATTGTTGTTGTCATATCAAAACCTTGTTTTTTTTTTTTTGCTTTCTATTTTTTCTTCACATTATTTGAAAAAGCAGATTGTATGATCATTTCATGATAAATGGACCAAAAGACAAAGTTTCAAATACTCATAAAATCTAGAAATGTCAATGTATGTTAAATGTAAGAACATGTTTTCTGCGAAAGTTCGTTATGGCGGCACAAGGTTTTGTTATGTAACACCAGTTTCTGGTAGAGTTTGGATGCAGGCCTTGCAGAAAGAGCAAATACATAAGAAATTCCTCACTTCAGTGTCTTGCTGGCTCAGCTGTTACCATGGTGATAACAGTGCTGATGTGTTCTGGTTAGGGCCTAGTGGAGCTGGACCCCGAGAACTGGGCGGCAGGTTTGGAGCAGACCATGCTAATCGTCCTCGTGCTGGGACGTTGGCTCATGCCCAAGGGTGACATGTCCCGCGACCAGCTGTCCCAGCTCCTCATGGTCTATGTGGGACTGGGAGCAGACATCCTAGACATCTTTGACACCTTCAAGGAGCCAGAAGTGAAAACCAACCGTGCTGTAATCATTGTAGGGCTGAGTCTCTTCTCCTGGGCTTTAATGCAGTTTCCTCTGGTACTGACCCAAACAAGTCCTCCTAAGGACCATGGAGAGGCCCAAATGCCAGAAGACAGGACTGGGCCTCCGTTCCTGCCCTGGACGTCTTCTTCCTGCTGCTCCAGTGAGGTCTGGAGCCTCCTGCTCACCGTCGGGCTCCAGGACGGCCCGTTCTTAGTGTACCGCCTATACCTTATGATCCGAGAGAATGTTTTGAACCAGCTGATGATCTTCTTCACTTGCAAAAACATCCTGATTGTCATGCTGGAGGTGTACAGGATCTGTGTAGTGCATTTTGAACTGGGTAGGCCTCTGGGTAGAGCCAGGTCACAAGACACACCTCAAAGACAATTGGAAAATGAAGTTGTGGAGCCCAGCTGTCAGGAGTAGATAAAATTCTCTAGTTCTGGGGTTTTCTTTATAATGTTTTGATCAAAATATATATTTACACAACTTCCCCTTACACCAAATGTTAATTGATCAAGCAAGATATATTCTGTGTCTAGTGTTGTATTAAATCTGCTTCTTCAGTTTTGCGATGTAATGTAAGCATATAGCTTATAGCTAGTTTAGCATCTTGAAACTGCATGTGGAAATGTACCACAAACTATGTGGAGTTCTTAAGAAATCTCCAGACTTGGTCATGTGGGTCCTGACACTGTTATCACTACTGTGGACACTCACCACCCTCCTGAGCTGACAGAAGTTTAAGACTTTGTATGAAACAGCAACATTTTGATGTAGCAAAATCCAATTGGTGAGTTTTCAACAACTGATAGTTTGGCTAGCATAGTTATTAATGGAGGTTATAGGGCTCTGCTTTTGTGATCACAGTGCAAACAGAAAAATGAGGCTTAAAGTCACGGTGCTGATGCGTGTAGGTGAGGCAGATTTATTTTTAGTATTTTCCTGACCAGCAACACCGGCTATAACCCAGTGCAGAGCAGCACAACTATAAACAGGGTGGAGTTAGACTAAATACATTATCAAAAGGTGTGATTAGGCAAGGTTGGAGCAACTGCCCATAATAAGTATTATTACTGTCATTATTATAATTAAAACAATAATGATAATTACTATTATTAGCCTATTATTATTATTTCATTTATATAGCACGTTGCAACTGGAACAGCACAAGTGCTTTACAGACCTAGAAATAACACAACAGCAGATCAAGTAGAAAAACAATGAACTACAAACAAACAAATAAACAATGAAAAATTGAAATAAACAAAGAAAACCAGATCAGATAGTAAATAAGGAAATTTATTAAGTTTTTTTTTTTGCCAAACACTGTAGTTTAAGTTTATAAATGTCAAACATTTAAGTCGATAAATGTCAAGAAACATATTAATGTTTCCAAAAATTCCATTAATGGCACAGTGTGTGTAATGACTTGGTACATTAATACGGTACCAAGTTATTAGCCCCCTGTGGCGTCACTCCACCCATATTGTCGCAATTGTTATCATTTCTGACTGCCAAATTAGTAACATGCTGGAGTTAAGATTGCACTGGAACAAAAATAGAACCCTAAATGTTGTAGCTGATGTGGTCTAAATCAGCAGTTTCTCTGGCCACCATTATCGAGATTTTGTCAGTTGCATTCTGATTGGCATTCTGCATGTCTGTGTCTACGCACTTCAGTGTTTTTATCATTTGGAGGGGAAACATGGTTCTGTTTCCCAGCTAAACTCTAGTCAGCAACAGTAAATAGCAGCTTTCTTCAGACATTGTGATGAAAAATGAGCCTTTCAGAGCAAGTTATATATTTTCACGCCACACCAAAACATTGGGCTGTGATTGGTGGCTTTGCAGTGGAATGCATAAGACTCTCTGCTGATAGGCAGAAGTCTGGTTTTCGACACTTTTTCATGACTGATCATGATGGGGTGGGCTATAACTCATGAAATGTAGGGGACAATAGGCCCACTCACATTTCTTACACAAACTCACTCACACAACCCAACAGGTGCAGTATCAGTGTTTTCAACAGGTAAGTCTGGAAGATATAGCACAAACAACCAGTGAGTTTCAGAGGCTTACAACCCTCCCCACTCTACTCTACTATGTATAAAAACAGACAAACACATTATTGACCATGCTATAGTATGGACGAAAGGCTTCAAAATGACTGCTTCTACTGTTTTAGCTATGCAACACTACTTTCTTAGAAAAGCAATTTTTTTAAATATCATACAGTGTCAGAAACCATGTGACTGCACAATGCTATGCTGGTGGCTGTAAACATCCATTACAAACCTCAAACCTCAAACAACAAACACCTCAGCAGATCAGGTGCATTTTGGGTAAGGGGGGAAGCTGAGTACATTTGATGTTTGGCCAAACCATCACTTTAGGATCAGGGACTGGGGAGGGTGGGCTGGCCATAGATTTAAAAGGGTAACATCTACTGGAAGGATAGATAAACCGAGAGCCAGTGAAGTGCCCAATAAATCAGTTGCTCTTTTACAGGAAATCCTCTAATAGAAGAGAGGGGTGAGGCAGTGTGCTGTCCTCACATTCTCATCTGCTGACTCTTGCATCACCAAAGCTATTAACACAACGAATGCTCATCAAAACATTTCAGTTCTGTATGTGACATTCCAGTGTTCTGATTCTAATGTTCTAATGTTCTTATGTTCTCAGCCATTGTGTTCACTGTTCTATTGAGTCTAGCGTGAAGGTCACTGGAGACACTGAATAAAGCAAACTGAAGACTGGACGTTTTTAAAAATCCTCTCAGTGGACTTTCCATCTTGGCTATGCCAGTCCTATAGGATCAAAGGTGTGACATATTATGCAAGTAATATTATGAAAGATTTTGTATTATTTGGAAATCATATTAGCCTGTTCTTCTATTGAGACATTTGTGTTGACTTGTAATTTGTTTTGACTGACATTGATTTATGATTTGGCTCTTTAATAACAATGTTGAATCAAAAATAAAGATGCCAAAAAGTGTTTTTTATTTGCCCATGCAAAGAACCATTCAAATGGTTCTTCTTTATGACGAAAGCCCAGTGTATGGTTCTTTGAGAACCACTATAAAAATGGTCCTATAAAGCACCAAAAGGGGTTCCGCTATTGTTACATTATTGAGTCAAAGAACCCTTTTTCAGTACTATATAGAGCCCTCTTTGCTAAGAGTGTATTATACTGTTGGCTTGCTACATGTGAAATGTTGTGACTTTGCTAGCAAGCAATAAGGGGTGAAAGGGGGGAGTTAGACCCCCCTGCTGTAAAACAGTTCATATCTCTCTGCAAAGATACTCATGCTAATATAAAATGGACAGCACAACTGCAGTTTTCTTGATATCAAACAATCAGGTACAGCTGCCACAATAAAAATAGCTTTTAAACATGATAAAAACACTTTTATACACTGTTAGAAATAAAGGTTCTGTGCAGGTACATTTTTTCTTTCAGGTACAAACAGTGTAAATGTAGTCTCAGAGATACAACAGTGGTTTTAATGTTCAGTATTGCACCTTAAATACGTTTTTCCAGGTGAAAAGTATGTATTTGTACCTTTTCATAACATAACATATTAAAACAGAACAATAAAGTAAAAAGCCTGGAGACGAGACGGGATGTGTGGAGTCAATACAGCTTAGAAAGTATAATTTCAATGGATTATGGTACAGTTGTGTTACCTGACTAAAAGTACTGAGATGTACCCTTGAGGGTACCACCCCACTGACAAGATGTGTAGGCAATTTCATACCTTTATTTCTGAGAGTGTAAATGTTAAGTTGCTTGCTTACCTACAAAGACAAAAATCCAGTTTACTTCCTGTTTTGTAAATTATACTCCATATATTACATTATCATTTCTGATGAAAAGAAATAGATTGCATAGTTCAACCGAGGTGGCCTTCAAAATGGTCAGAAATTGTGATGTGCAGGTATTTTAAAAAATCATATGCATGTATTTTTGTTCTTCATAGTACAAACAATGTAAATAAAGGAACAATAATGGTTTTCAAGTCCATCTGTGAACCTTAAATGAGTGTTTCCCAGGGGAAAGGGATGTATTTGCACATTTTCATAACCTAATGTTGGAAAAATGAACAATTGCAATAAAATATGGTACATTTGTGTTCCTTAACTAAAGGTACTGAAGATGTACCTTTGAAGACGTACACTAGTGACAGGAAGAATACGACCCCAGTTACTTTTTTCTGAGAGTGTATTGTGAAAAGGGGTTCATATTTTAAAACATTAAGTAATATAAAAACTCCAAAGTAATTTGAAGGGAATGAAGATGACAGTGTTGACAGTCTCCCTTACAGCCATGAGATGGCAGTGTTAGCATGTTCTTTAAGCTGCCATGGGAAAGGCTTCTTGTGAGCATGGCTGAACTACACGCTGGCTACCACCAATCATCAGGTGTGATTAAAGACCTGCGCTACCGAGTGCCAAAAGCTTCACACTCGCAGAGCTTTTATGTGAACAATACCAACCAAATGATTTGATGAGGTTCCTCTGAAGACACACAGAAAGACTCACTCAAGGTCACTCAGGTCCTGCAAACACAATCTGAGCTGTTGCATCATTCTCAGGATCCAGTCTGGAACCCCCCTACCCTGCCCTGCCCACTCTTCCAGAAGCATTCGTAAAGAAAAAAAAAATAAAGCACTGACAGGAACTCAAAATAAAGTTTCCTCAGTGGGTCTTGGTTTGGATGTACAGTTCTAGGAAAAGCCTCTATTATATAGAACTTTCACATTACGTGGAGGTTTTTCAAAGTTATTCATACATCGTTTACAAAAATGCTTCCATGGAAAACATCCATGGAAAAATTCTCAAGGGAACCTAAAGAAAAAATTTCTTCTTCCTTGCATCGCTGCAACGAACTCTTTCTGAAACAAACATATGGAGAGTTTCACGTAGCTGGGATTTCATGAGTTGTTCCTGTCAATCAAGCACCTAACTAAGCCCTGCAGTTCCGGTTTCAAATGAAGATTAATTAGGGAGGTAGTCTGAGTGTGTCATTTATTCTAATACTGTACAACATCACTCTGAATAGAAACATATATCACACTGCCTTGTTTGCTGCTTGTTTTGACATGCACTCAATAAGCTGTCTAAAATAAAAGAGATAGCACGAGAAAGAGAGAGAAGGATGCACCTCGAAGAGCCTCATAGCCTTATTATCAGTGTTATTCTGTCAGAGTATTCCTGCCTGTAATGACAGTCTTTCTTCTCTCTTTCTCTCTCTCTCTCTACCTCTTTCTCTATCTATCTCTCTCTCTCTCTCTCTCTTTTGCTCCATTGCAATGAAAAAGCAACAAACAACGTCCCCAGAGAACAACAAAACATAATGAAACACTCACTCCCTCTCTCTCTAAGTACACATTCTCATTTCCAAAGCCCCCCACTTATTGTAGCACTCTGAATGCTGAGAGAGAGAGAGAGAGAGAGAGAGAGAGAGAGAGAGAGAGAGAGAGAGAGAGAGAGAGAGAGATCAGAGCAATCTGTGTGAAGTGAAAAAGAGAAAAATAGAGAGAAATACACAGAGGTGGGACAGGCAGCAATTGAGAGGGGAGAGGGAGGGAGGGAGGGAGGGAGGGAGAGAGAGAGAAAGAGAGAGAGAGAATTTGAGGGAAATGAAAGACAGTAAGAGTAAGGGAGATAGAGAGAGAAGGTATAGAGAGAAAAGGGGAAAGAAAGAAACAAAAAAATAGAGAGAAGGAGTGAAGGAATGATAATGAGAAAAAGAAGGGCAGAGAGAGAAAGAAAGGGAGTAAGGGAGAGAAAATGGGGCAGAGAGAGAGAGAAAAAAAATGAAGGAAAGAGAGAGAGAAGTAGAGAGAAAGAGGGAAAGAGGGGATGAAAGAGAGAGACAGAACAAGGAAGGAAAGAAGAGAAAAAGAGAGAATGAGTCAGAGAAAGAGAGGCAGAGAAAATAGAGAGAGAGGCAAATAATGAGTGAGAGAAAAATAATAAATGTGAGAGAGAGAGAGAGAGAGAGAGAGAGAGAGACCCTGCAATCCAGAGCAGCGAATGTGCAGTCAGTGGATGAATATGTTGAGCGTGTTGACAGAGAGGAAACAGTCGATGTACATTACTGCACACTCTTAAATAAAACACAGAGCACTCGCGGAGTGTGAAGTTAAACGGCTGGCTCTGGGTGCTTACTCACAGCTCACTGTTTGAGGGTCTTAACTGTTCAAATCTGCAGCTTTGATCTGGTTAAGTCCCCCTCCCTTCCCTTTCTCTCTCTCTTCTGTTGTCCATTGTTAAAACTAGATTTGAACATCTCTAAAAAGATTATATTCTTTCAGAAGCTCACAATCTCTCCTGTGATATGATTATTTCACATTTTCCACAGGGCTGTGATGTACACGGGCCTTTGCTCTAGACGGCAGTATTCTGCCTTGAGGGGGAAAAACTGAGTGTTTGAAGGGGGGGGGGTGGCTAGTGACTGATCATAGCTGAGCTTTTGGTTAAGATGTGTTGGAAAAAGTAAATCTGTTCTGTACATCTACAGATGAAACCTTATATTTCACGTTGGGCGGTGGGGGGAGGGGGGGGCTGCTTTACATTCCAGATTCAATTTGTTTCTGGTTACAACTTACACATTTAAGTTGTGAAGCAGGAAGCTTGAATTTCACACCCAAACAGAGCTGTATCAGCTGTCAGGGAGGTGAGTGGTGCCGCGGCAGGCCTGGCAGAAGAGGCAGGAAGGTGTGTGTGTGTGTGTGTGTGTGTGTGTTTTAGCTGAGAGCATCTAGAAGGCTGGCAGAATAAGAGTGAGAAGAGAAAACAAAAGGAGAGGAGAAAACACGGCCGGCAGGAGCCGCACGCTTTAACGAGATTGTAGCACATGTGGGAGGACGACACCGTCAGCTGATCAACATTCAATAAAAAAAAGGCCTGGCCTAGATAGACAGAGAGAGAGAGAGAGAGAGAGAGAGAGAGAGAGAGAGAGAGAGAGAGAGAGAGAGAGAAAATGAGACTGACAGAGAGAGGGAGGGGGGGGAGAGAGAGAGAGAAAGAGAACAACAGAGCGAGAGAGAGAGAGAGAGAGAATAACTGAGAGAGAATGAAAGACAGCAAAGTAGAGACAAAGAAGCAATGATAGAAAGGAAACAAAAAAGATAAAAAATGCAGAGAGAAAAGAAAGAATGAAGGTGTGTAAAGAGAAAAAGAGGGAATATCATCAAAAGAGAGAGACAGGAAGACAGTGAAAGAGAATGAATGAGAAAAAGAAAGAGAGAAACAAAGAGTGGATGAGAGAGGAAGAGACTGAAGTAGAGGGAAAGAGAGAAAGAAAAAGAGAGAGAGAAAGGGAGAATACAAGAAAGAGAAAAAGAAAATGGGAGAGAAACAGAGTGAGACTGATACAAAGAAAAGGAATGACTGAAAAGAGACAGAAAAAGAGAAAAAGAGAGATGAGAGAGAGAGAGAGAGAGAGAGAGAGAGAGAGAGAGAGAGAGAGAGAGAGATAGAGATACAAAGGAATGTACAAGACTATTCATGTCATCCTCTCTCATACACACATGTTTGTCTTTCTATACTTGTAAGGACTTCCATAGGTTTATGTTGTTTTTTTTTCTATTACTGTAGCCAAATAATGTTACACCTAACCTTAACGTTAACCTCAGTATCCAAATGTATCTGCTGTTTTAGTTTTTCAAAAAAAAAAAAGGGATTTGTGGTGAAACGACATGAGAGGACCAGCAAAAATGTCATGTTGTCCTGTCACTCCGAGGACATGTGGTCCTCACAAGTATAGCAACACAAGAACACACAGACAGGCACACCGAGTAATGAGAGTAATGAGTGTGTGTGTGGGGAACAGGTTGCTGAGAGTGAAGTGAGTGAACAGGTGCACATCTGTAGTGTAGCTGCGAGCATGATTAACCTGTCCTCTGAATTAACTATGAGCCAAATGTCTCATTCACTCACTCAGCTTTTACCCTTCAAGCCTGTGGATGTGCAGGAGCACCTTACAGCTCCAGCAGCTCTGCTCAGAGCCCTTAGTCGTCACTGACAAATACACGCAGCTGTTTTCACACGTGGCGTTAATCTTAACGACTGCATTTCTTATGTAACACAATCACGAAGGAAGATATCTACAAGTAGCAAGAGGCAAACTGCAAAGTGCAAATTCCTTAAAGACTTATGTAACAAAGCTCTTTGATGTACCTATTTTCACATAACTGATTTATATGAAGTTTATATTTATAGGAACATCGTATCTCAGTTTTTTTTAACACCAGCTGCCCTTAATACTGTGTGAAGGTTTCATAATGAATGGATCAATAGAAAAGCTCTGAAATTACTTTGGATAAGCTTTTAAATCAACTTACATTTAAAGTTAAGAATGTTTTTCCCTTTTCCTGAAAAGTTACCATTTTCGAGATATGATCTTTTGTTGCAAGAGCAGCAATAGTAAGTATGGCGAACACTTTTTTTGGGACAGCCCACTTTAGATGCTTTGATACTTAATTTACCTTACAGTTACATTCAACTAAATATCTACTAAATTGATCATAATTTCTCTAAATTCTCTAAACCTGGCTCTAACCTTAACCTCAAGCCAAGCCCTAAACCCAACCCTCACCCTGGTCCCAGCTCTAACCCTGGTCCAAATCCTAACTCTCACCCCACCACGGTTTAGAATCAACTTAGTTTCAACAGATAGTTTGTTAACAATTTTAACATCTGTAGATAATCTAAAGGGGACTATGGTGGACTATCCAGATAAAGTGAGACTTAAGTATCTTATATATCTATGAAGGGTTTCATTTCAAAAGCATTAAAGACCACTTTCAAGATTTTTTGTTCAGGTTGTACATTGTTGGGAGTGGGTTTTACACATGCAATAAATATCAATCCTATATTATCATTAATATCATGATTATGATTAATGATCCAAAATGACACTCTTCATATGTGATAGTGGAGTGTTAATTGTTTTTTTATACAGAAGGCCTTGTTTAAAACTTACATATTGTACCTTTAAGCACAAAGTTTACATGTATAAAATCCTTTTTGGGACTATACCTGCTTTTTAATATATAGCAGGAGGCGTGCATCATCTCATAACAGAGTTTAAAGCGAATGATTCATATGCAACTGCAATAACTTTGCCTCTACCTCTCCGCCTCAGCTTGGAGCAGGAACATGATGAACGAGATAACATTTTCTTCTTTTGGAGATGCCAAAATGAATTATTAAAAAGCGAAACCTCACCAGACACCTCACTCATCAGAGAGAGATAGAGAGAAGGAGAGATAGAGAGACAGGATGCTTTGAACAGGACAACTAGGAAGCACATAAATCCATAAAGAGCATGTGTTTAAATGTGCTGCGTGTGTGCTCATATTCAGAGTGTGTGAGAATGGCGTGAACTCTCTGTGACTAAATGAAAATCATACCCAGTGTGGAGAAGCTGGGAAGATTCTTAAGGGAAGAGGTACAGAAGCTGTCTCTAAGAGCTTTTTAGCTCCACTAATCCCAGCCAGCCCAGCCCTGCTGGAGGTCCAGGCTGCATGCTCCTCTCTTCCCTCAACAGCTGACAAATCAAAGTGGAGGAAAATGTCGATCAACTGCCGCGCTGCCTGTAATCAATGTCATTTTTCAACTTGAAGCTGTGGATTAAAGCTTATAGCAGACACTTCTCTCACCTAACAACATAGCAGAGTGCAGAGGTCTGCCAAACTTTCTACAAAAACTCAAGCCAGTCTTAAAAGATTTATTGTTTGTAATGAACACTTCAAACTTTAGACTTAGTATTCAGGTAAGAAGTCAGAGGAATCAACAACAAACATGTTTACTGAATGAGACTTAGTCATCACTGTCACTCAATCGGCATTTACATCCCATTATGAACTGCCTTTCACATGAGTGTGTCTTATTGAAACCCGATCACAATTTAATTAACTCTCACACTACCATCCCATTAACTGTAATCATCCAATAAACATCCAACACTACCATCCCATTAACTCTAATCATCCAATAACAGTACAGCAGGGAAGCAGAGACATTGGACCTACGTCACGCCAACTGAAAGGACTTCCACGGAGGATGGCCTCATGTCCTCACTAGCTGATTGATTGTATCGGCTGGAGGAGGTGGGAGAGAGGAACTGAGGAGGCATCAGTGAGAGCTTTAAAATTCACCCATAGTTGCTAAAATGTGAGATTTAAAACCTTAAACTGCAGCTGCATCATTAAGTCATTAATTCTAAGACTTTATTTAGTACCTCAGATCACAAAAAATATTTTTAACAATTCATTTATTCTTTATGGATTTTTTGTGATGAACTCATGAGCTACTTATTGATTTGATTAAATTTGATGAGGGCGTCCTGTAATTATTCTGATAACTGGTGTATTCGAAGCTGGAGTGTGTTCTTAGTTGTGCTCTTTTATGTCATGTTTTGTATTTGTATGTAAATTTTTTTTTTTGTTATTTAACTATTTATTATTTTTAGTTTGTGCAACCTGGTGAAGCCAAAGACAAATTTCCAGAAATGGACACAAATGTTTATTCTATTCTATTCTATTCTATTCTATTCAAGTAACTCATGTTCAGTAACTAGTCAGTTCAATTATATTTGCTAAGTAGTATAAATAACTAACATTTATTTATTTATTTACAGTACAGTGCATTTAGTGTAGTGTAGTGCAGTGTTAATGCCTGAGAGGGGAGGTGAATGAACAATTCTCTCACCTAATGCAGCATCCACATTTACAAAACTACCAAAGCACAGGGGTCCATCAATGTTATTTTATATAACAACTCTGGTTTCCAAGCCACATCTGTTCACTTAACCCCTTAAAATCCCAGGCTTATTGTATACTAAAGCTTATTATTCAGTAACAACAGGGATTCCAATGCAGACTGGTTGAGCTACTCTTAGGTTACAGAAGTGTATAATATAACTTTGGGCCCGTCGCCAGGCCCTGGCCTTTTAAGGGGTTAATGCATTAAAATTATATGCCAAGCTTATATTGTGTATGTATTCTGTGTGGTTTCTGTACGGCAACTAATTGTACCGCAATGCTTTGAAAGACATCCTTCACCCGCCCACAGACATCAATAATACATGAATAATGATAAGACAATTATCATTAACAATGGTATAACAATGCTGAC
Organism: Colossoma macropomum; assembly: GCF_904425465.1. Classification (NCBI taxonomy): domain Eukaryota; kingdom Metazoa; phylum Chordata; class Actinopteri; order Characiformes; family Serrasalmidae; genus Colossoma; species Colossoma macropomum. The sequence goes on along the minus strand of NW_023494793.1, from coordinate 29,345,133 downwards.
GCAAAATTACCCTCTGGTCAGCCTATCTTATAAAAATGCAAATGACTCTATAATGTTCAGTCATCTGTCTTTTTAATCGCACTGGTTTTCAGCTAAGAATTATTCACAACTACAGTACTGCTGCTACTGTGCTTAACTCTGGCAAAGCCAAGACAGTGGGAGTGGATTATGCACCAGTGCAGTCAGTTCAATGTGCTCACATTGAAAATACATCCATGTAGCATTCTAGACACATTACTCCATTTGCTCAGCCACATTTAAGATAACAGATATAGATAGATGCATGTAGTTATATATCACATTGAGAGGTATTCAAAAGCTGGCAGTGCCATGAATCTTATCCCACACAAGGAATGAGCCATAGGCAGCTATTGGTCTATATGTGGCAGCTATCAGTTTTGGTTCAGCTGGACTTGGCTAACCTCTAACAGAGCTTACGGTATCATTTTAAATGATTCAGTGAAGCTTGTCATACGAAGCATCTGGGACCATATAATGGCTTTACAATATATTTTCCAGAAAAAATTATTGGAGTTACTGGAGTGTATTGGCGTGAAGAACAGCGCTTAAGAATTCAATAGGTGTGAGAAAGTCTTTTCAGTCTCCTATTTAAGACTGGGAATCAGAACATTTTGGTATTTTAACATTTGAACAACCTCGCAGCTACTAAGCTGCACTGAAAAACATTAACTTGTTTAAAAAGTCTACATTTGCAATTTAAAGCAAATTTAAGCAAACTCTATCTTGACAATGGCACATTTTGGTTTAGCTGAAAAGTAAACCAATCCTTCTATGAACTATTTGCTGTCAGTCCTCCTTAAAAAGGCCTACGTTGAGTTGGGACAACTCAAAAATGTATATCCTGTACATTTGTATTTTTAACAAAATTGCATCATATCTTGAAGTAAATTAGCTGGCCACCTTAAAATTTCAAATAATAATGTGAGGCATGGTTTGGTAAATGCAATATTCTTTTTATTGCCTTGCTCGCTCTTTCAGCACAATAGCATCTGCTTGGTGGTTTGCCTTGAACCGCTTGCTCCAGCCAAACTGGGCACTAATGGTTTCATGTGCAATTCACGTGAACAGTAAGGTAAACTAACTGAATTTAGACACACACATACCTGACCTGTAGTGCATAAAGTCAGTGCCAAACATGTAAATTATGGCAAGATGATCATTTTTATCCAAGTAAGTAGGCTACACAAGGCTTATGGGACATGCAAATAAGTTCAGTTGTGGGCAGATGTGGGCAGTTGTGGGCCGGAGGTTAGGGAACCAGCCTTCGATCCCCTTAGCCGACAGTGTGTGACTGAAGTGCCCTTAAGCAAGGCATCTAACCCCCAACTGCTCCCTGGGTGCTGTGAATAGGATAACCCACTGCTCTGGGCAAGTGTGCTCGCTGCCCCTAGTGTGTGTGTGTATGTGGGTGTTTAATTGCACGGATGGGTTAAATGCAGAGGTGAAATTCCTCTGTGTGCAAGCACAGCTGGCCAATGATTCTGAACAGAACTGAACGAAAGGAATGTAACACACTGATGACTGTTCTTGATCTACTGTTAGAAGCTCAATTAGCTTAAAATTTGAAGGTAGCTGGGTTACTTATACTGTAAAAGAAATATTGTAAATTTACAGTGAAAATACTGTGGTAATTACAGTACTTCTTAAATGCAGCCGATTGCTGTAAAAAATGCATTCTGGGTGATACAAGCCAAGCTTCTAGTCAAAGAACTATATTTCTCAGTGTTTCTGTTGATATCTTTATGATAATACTGTGTAGAAATATGGTTCAAACAATTCCTAAATCTGTAGAATTGCCCTTTCATTCCATCACATTGTGAGACTGTATGTGACTCGCATTTAGAGTTATGAGCTAATGAAGACAAGTTGAGACACACCATCTGCCTCTCACTGTGTAACTGGTGGAACTGTGAAAAAGTTCGGAGCTGTTGAAGTTGCTGCAGCAGTTTTGGAAAGTAGCGATGAGGAGAACATTTATCTACTATTTTATTAATACATTCCACCACTTTTGTGAAGCTAAGACTTTGGTAAACCCATTTCAAGCACCAAAACTATTCATCTACATGAGTAAAGCTATGTTTTTTTAGCAATAAGAACTTCTAAAACTGGATTTCATTTTTTTCAGCATTCAGTCCCAATTATCTCTTTACCCAGTGTTCCAGGTCAAAAGGGCCTCATTATAGAGAGAGCTGAGATTGTTCTGAACATTTTAATATAATATGTAAGTATCATGGTGTACGCAAGTGCCTTCAAAGGTGAATTTAAGAACATATGCAAAAATCAATGCCCTCAGACCCCCGAGGGTTAAAATGTTGCATTTTAAACTTATTAACTGTTTCTAACGACTGATACTTTGTGAAGCCTTGAGCAGCCTGTCTCTGAATATTGTAGTTGGGGGTGGAACTTTCCAGAATTCCTTATGGTTTTGTTAATTCCTGTTCACTAGCTTTTATTTTTCACCTACAGTTCATTTCACAGGAATATTTTTCATATTATATCATATTATTCCTACCCTAAAGATATGCTTTGAATGAATTTGACGTTTTGATGTTCCAACCATGATGGTGCTTTATGTTTCTGTTAACTAGTTCATCCCACAATATGAAGTTCTACCAGAAAGTCTTAAGAAGTGAGTGTGAAGGAAGACAAAAACTTTAATCCTCGATAAAATTTTACAATTTGAAAGATATCAATAATTAGGGAACTCTTTGGTATGGGCCACATCATCCGCCCAGGTCTTGGAGTGCCTGGACCCTCGCAGATCCTGCCGTATAGTGATGGCACGGGTGGAGACTACTCCCAGGGCAACCAGGCAGGGACCAAACTGGTGGCGGTGAGGAGGAAGGAGGGGAATGTTAAAACGTCGGCACCTAAAAGCAGCAAAACATACACATAAGCGGAGTCATTTTAAAGACAGCTGGCGGCCAGTGGTTGGTCAGAGTAATGAGTGACATAGCATTGGAGTCTCCCTGGTGGAACTTATGCTGAAGCTTTCATATATTCGGTAACCGCTAGCTTTGTCATTTTAACAGCTGGCATAGTTACATGTAACTGCTGGACATGGAGTGGTCGATAATAATTACTAAGCTGTTGTGAAAAAGAGTGTTAAGCCAACAAATCATTACAGTAATACTTTTCATTCTCAGTGCATTGTGCACTGTGCAAAAATTATTTGAAGGGCCCATGTGTATATTTGGTATTATATTTTCACTTATTAATACTTGTGTAGTTTCATGCACCACAAAAGGTCCTAGTTAATATTTTACATTTTCTGACTATTTTGTGTCTCTTAGAATTATATAATCATTATACAATCATATATCATTTATATATATGACATATATAAATGACCTCTGTTCAGAATGTATGTGAATGTGTTTTTTGGGATGTCACAAAAATAATGAATTCAAAACAGGCTGTCACTGAAATGGGCTGCAGCAATTATAAAGACTACATGGACTGAGGAGTGAATGGCTCTAAACCCTGTTGAACTTTTAACAGTGTTTCATGCTACAGCAAACTCTTTTTAAAACAAAATGAGAAAACTTTATGCTATGTGCCATTTAATGCTTTAATTCACAAAAGTTGACCCAATTTAAAATAACATGTTGACAGACTGTAATGCACAGATTCTTGTTCTGTTAACTTACTATTAGAAGCAATTATGTGCTTTTTATGCTTTTTTGCAGTTATAGATTTTGTTCTCATGGCATTTGAGGTCTCATAATTGGTCATGCTGTAGCTGAAGGTGTTCAGAGAATGATTTCCTGTTTGTTTCCTGTCTTCTGGGCTGTAATTTGTCTGAAGACATCGTCTCGTCTGCTCCACCACCTCCACTGTAGATACAGATAGCAAGCAGGTTTTACAAACGCTGCAGAATGTGAAAAGTTCAGAGTATGCCACTAAAATACTATGTAAGTTTACCTGTTAGCAAGCTAGCTCAAGAGCAGAAATGGTGCTGTTTTAGCACTTCCTGATTAGGTCTTTGTCAGGCCTCCCACAGACACAGTGAGTTTGCTTCAGTTATTGAGCTGAGCTGTTTAACTGCACCCATCTGCAGCGGTTCGGGCGGCAGTAGGTGCTTTACTTTAAGCTGGCCTCACCGATGATTCATACACCATAATTACGCATATTCTCTGTCCGTCACAGGGAAAGTTTGCAGCTGTAGATGCTAAAGAGAGTAATTTATGTCGTCTGCTTTAGCAAAGACAGGCTAAATATGACAGAAGCTTTTAGAGTTTAAACTTGACTGTGTGCGTAGGCGAGTGTGATTACATACCTTTTTGAATCCACAAAGATCTGGATTGTGTATAGCATTTTCGAGCCTCAATTATCTGTTGGTTTTGTTGCACTAGGCAGTCATCAGTTCTTCTTTTTTTTTGGGGGGGGGGTGGGGGGGGCAGCATTGTTCAAATAGTCAAATTGTTTTCGCCGGCCTCCTGAATACAAATGACATACCTCAGGGACGGCTAAGCATATCTTTTCCAAAACCAATTTCGCCAGACTATTGCCCACTTTGCCTTTCAGATTCAACATTTTGCTAATAGCTGAGCTACTTAGAGGGGCAAATCTGAGAGGCAGCAGTTCTAAACATTAGAGAGGATTTTGCTGAACAGCCAAATGGTCATGCTGGTCAGAACTAATGAGATTCTTTATTACTGATTTCCAATGAAATGTATACAGACATTTTTACACAACTATGATGACTTTGAAGTGAACAGAAAGCATTGTTGTTGTCATAGTAGCTGGATGTGGATTTGTTCAACCAATTAAATAATCAAATGTATACAATTTTCCTCTTATATCTTATATATGTATATATATATATATATATATATATATATATATATATATATATATATATATATATATATATATCTTATATATATCTATATATATATATATATCTATATTTTTCTATGATATAGAAAAAACTTAAGTCATATCATAATATGAATATTGTTCTGAAATCAAATTGGCACCCCTTCATTTTATACTGTGTGAAGCCTCTCTTTGCAAAGATAGCAGCTCCTATAATGCTATTGCCCTATAGATAATGTTTTCTTTTAATGCTTAATGAGGCTGGATAACACATGACAAAGTATCTGAGACTATTTCTCCATACAGAACCAAATCCAGATCCTTCAGATTCCGAGGTAGATGCTTGTGGATTCTCCTCTTTAGCTCATCCCACCAGTTTACTATGGGGTTTAGGTCAGGGGACTAGGATGGTCATGACAAAACTTTGATTCTGTGGCCAGTGAACCATTTTTTGTGTTGGTAATGAAACATGCTTTGGATCATTGTCCTTCTGGAAGCTCCAACCATGGCCCAGTTTAAGCTTCCTGGCTGATACTTGATGGAGTCTGTGATAGCATGTATCTGAACAAGCTGTCCAGGACCTTTGGAAGAAAAGCAGCCCCGCAACACCATAGATCCACCACCATACTTCACAATGGGATGAGTAACTTTTTTTGCATGGCAATACTTGTGTCTCTGTTAAACTACCTCTGATATTTGTTGCCAGAAATGTTTATTTTGGTCTCATTTGACCACAGAACATGGTCACACTGAAAATTACAGTGACTTCTGGCAAACTGAGGCACTTGAATTTGTTGGTCCTTGACAGCAGAGGCTTTCTTCTGACAACCCTCCCAAACAACTTGTGATTATGTAGGTGGAGTCTGATTGTAGTTTGGGAGATGTTCTGACCCCAAGATTTAGCTAATGCACCTCCCTAGCTGTGATCCTTGGAGATTATTTGGACACTCAAACCATCCTCCTCACTGTGCATGTGGTCAATATAGACATATATTTAGTCAATATAGACGATATAGTTCTCCTTCTGGTAGATTCTTAATGTCTCCGGTTGCTTTAAGCTCCTTAACTATTACTCTAAAAGAGAAAATTGGGCATGTTCATGACTAGTTAAAATGTTTATTATAGCCCATTTTGCTCATGTTTACCAAAGGTGGCCAGTATTTGTGGAGGGCACTATAGCTACCATGTTAGCATTATGCAGTCTGCAAATCGTCATAGACTTGCCTCAAACTGTCAAGTTGTTAAATAAACCAAACTCACACATGTGGTTTCTGACATAGTTATCTATAAAAATGGACAAAAGTATGGACAAAATTGAGGCTTCAACATGGCTGCTACTACAGTGTTTAGAAATGCAACTTTTTGTCCATTTTTTGTCCAAATATCAGAAACCAAATCCACAATTGCATAATAACTTGATGTGATTTCAGGCAGATGTATCATAATCTAGGCATGTAGTTTGCACAATGCTGAATGGTAGCTAAGTTTCCATTATGTTTTTGCTAACATTAGCCTGTTATAAAAACATTATAGAAGTAATGAAGCATATAAAAAGCACTTTGTGTACACGTGTCTTAGCTGATTGACTACGTTTGAGTTAGGAGAAAAAGTTGTGTAAATTTGATTTTTGGCTGAATCATTGCTTTAAAGGCGACCCAATCCTTGATCCCCATTTTGCCACTAGCAGAACAGACAGACGGAAAACAGGTTTATCACCCTTCCACTTTAGCTCACAGAGTCTGTCTCTAGCTCCTCAGAGAGAGAAAGTGAGACAGAGAGAGAGAGAGAGAGAGCAGTGAGGGTGTTATCTGCTCCCTGCACTCTTCATTACAGCACAGCTCCGGCCTTGATGGGTGCCAGGGCACAGGGGCGACAGGCAGTGACGGTGACCACAGCCCTTTTGCAAGAGCCTGGACGGAAACGAGATTTGAATCTCTAGAGTTTTCTTTTGGGAGGAGTTCAACTAGACAGAGATATAAGCTTGTCTTTTTCACATGCACTCAAACACATACATATACACGTCCAACCCAGGCTCTGGGTATCTTCAGCATTAAAAGGGCTTGAACATTAACCACTACGCCATTTAATTACTACAAGCCAGAGAGTTATAACTCTATTTAAGGGCTCTGTAGACCCTCATTAGCAGTCCCTGATAAATCCTTGTTTTTACAGTAACACTGGTCCTGTGGGGGCAGATGTGATCTCATAATGAGAAACACATCTGGGGACAACTTATGAAACTTTTGGTGCTGGATTGTTGCAAAATCTGATGCTAACAATGGTACAGAAAAAAGCTAGCTAATGAAAAGCTATCGTTAGCTAACAGAACAGCATGTATTGTGTTCTCTGCACATACAACACTTATCTACATAATTAATTGGAGTTTTTAGGGGAGAATTTTCAACCATGTTAACTTACATTACATCAATGGGCTAACAACAGCTTGTTGTCCATCATGTAGTATTGACAAGCGCATTCTAGTTTTGTGCTCTGTCTTCATGTGGTTTTAGATTGATTTCGAAATTTGAAGCTCAGTTTGCTCCCAACCTTTGCTCTCAAACAAATTTAGCCCAAAATTCCTCAGAGCTGTTCCCAGTCATTCTCTTTATGAGATCATGAGAATGCAGTAACACAAACCTGGCTTCCCTTTCTGCTATTGTGTTTTTTTGATGTTCAAAAATACAACCTCATTTCCAAAAAAGTTGGAACGTTGTGAAGAATGTAAATAAAAATAGACTGCAATGATATGCAAATCATGTAAACCATATTTTTAAAGGAAAATATTATAAAGACAACATATCAAATGTTGAAACTGAGAAATTTTATTGTTTTTCAAAAAATATATGCCCATTTTGAATTTGATGCCAACAACATATTCCAAAAAAAAAGGGACAGGGGCATGTTTACCACTGTGTTTTATCACCTCTTCTTTTAACAACACTCTGTAAGTGTTTGGGAACTGAGGAGACACTGCTGTAGTTTTGAAAGTGAAATGTTTTCCCATTCTTGTTTGATATAGGATTTCAGCTGCCCAACAGTTCGGGGTCTCCTTTGTTGTATTTTTCATTTCATAATACGCCAAATGTTATCAGTGGGTGACAGGTTTGGACTGCAGGCAGGTCAGTTTAGCACTTACATGCAGAATGTGGCTTTATATTGTCTTACAGAAATAAGCAAGGCCTTCCCTGAAAAAGATGTTGTCTGGATGGCAGCATATGTTGCCAAAACATGTATATATCATTTAGCATTAATGGTGCCTTCACAGATGTGCATGTCACCCATGCCATGGGCACTAATGCACCCCTCTTCCTTAATGAATACTGGCTTTTGAACAGTGCACTGATAACAAGCTGAGTGGTCTTTAGCCCGGAGGACACAGTGTCCATGATTTTCAAAAAGAATTTCAAATGTTGATTCATTGGACCACAGGACACTTTTACACTTCCGGTGTTGACCAGAGGAGGATGGGTTAGCCTTTTGAGTCTTGGTTCCTCTCAAGGTTTCTTAGGGAGTTTTTCCTTGCCACTGTCGCCACTGGCTTGCTCATGGGGTCTTGGACCCAGATTTTTCTGTAAAGCTGCTTTGTGACAACACCTGTTGTAAAAAGCGCTATATAAATAAACTTTGACTTGACTTGACTTTGACACTTCCCCTCAGTCCATTTTAAATGAGCTCAGGCCCAGAGAAGGAGGCAGCGTTTCTGGATCCTGTTTACCTATGTTTTCTATTTTTGAGTTTTAACTTGCATTTGTGGATGCAGTCCACAAATTTTTTACAGACAATGGTTTTTGGAAGTGTTCCCGAGCCCATGCAGTGATTTCCACTACAGAATCATGTCTGTTTTTAATGCAGTGCCCAAAGAGGGCCCAAAGATCACGGCCAGCAAAAAATGGTTTTTGGCCTTATCCCTTGCATACAGAGATTTCTCCAGATTCTCTAAATCTTTTAATGTTATTATGTACTATAGATGATGAAAAGCAAAGGTTCTATTTTACATTCAGAAATGTTATTCTTGAATTGTTGCTCTATTTGCTTGCGCAATCTTTCACAGAGTGGTGAACCCCTCCTCATCTTTACTTCTGGAAGACTCAGCCTCTTTGGGATGCTTTTTTATACCCAATTATGTTACTGACCTGTTGCCAATTAACCACCAGGTGTTTTTTTTAGCATTAAGTTTCAACATTTGATATGTTGTCTTTGTACCAAATCATTGCATTTTGTTTTTCTTTACATTTTGCACAGCATCCCAATTTTTTACTGAAACAACAAAACTGCCTGACTTACATGTGTTTGTTAAATAATATCAATGAAATGAAACTGATTAAAAAATAACAACAGAGAGATTTTATTTTGATGTGTACAAATTGGTGTTGCACCAGAGTGGGTGCCCAAGAGTGAGGAAGCTTGTGGTATTCCATGCTGACCAAGTAGCTCTATTCTTGGAACGATACTAAGATTCACCTTGCTAAAACAGACCTTCTGGTCATATAACACACAATTATTATACACACACCAACCAAGAAGGCACTCTGAGCAGGTACAGTCTGAGGGCAAAAGTGCTCAAGCATCTCCTGACATCTGTCTGTGCAGCAATCTGATCCACACACACTGTGTAGAGGTCTTGGACATTGTGTGTGATATTTTGTCAATAAAAGGCACTTTGACAAGATGACAAAAAAATTTAAAAATGAAGGTGTAAGAAAAGTAATTTGGACTGTAAAAAAAAAATCAGTGTAAAATTACAGTAATTTATTGGCAGCAATTTCTCCAGGAATGCACTGTTTATTTATAGTACTTATACTATATTATACAATACTATACAATTTACTCTATTTCTAAATACAGCTGATTATTGTATTTGAACAGTTTTTCCCTGCATGCCTGCATTTCTAATGTACAGCTTGTAGGTGCTCTAATGTGAACCTACAACTATCTGAGGACCCTCATGACCCTAATGTAATTTTATCGCATTGTGTAGTACAACACGTTAAGCAAACCGGAAAAAAATATCTAATTATCTGTTGATAGCAAAGGCTTCTATATATATCATGAACTGCTAAGAACCACAAGGAATGCTGGGAAGCTCCACCTCCCCCACCCACCTTCTGTACAATATTCAAAGACAGGCTCAAGACTGCACAAAGCACCAGTTGCTTGACAATATGTTTTGCCAATAACAGATAAATACTGTAAAATCCAACATTTGACTGCTTTATACAGTAGATTACTGTTGAATCCCCATTGTAAATTTGCATCAATTCTTTTCAGGGTAGAAGAACCACATATGGTTCCCCAAAGAACCTTTCAACAGTTGGCTTTTTGAAAAAAAACAAAAAAAAACCCACTTTTGTAAAGGATATTACGAACCTTTTTAAATCCTTCTCACATCACAGATTCTCAGCCCTCCCCTTTCACTCCTCATTGCCCACTAGCAGCTCAACACAAAGTCACAACATTTCCCACATAGAAAGCCAGCAGTGCTCTAGTTAATCTGATGACAGAGTTATGGGGAAAATGTTTTATTTGTTAATTATTATATACTCTGATATTAATTAATGTCAGAGTTGATTTCCATTCAGCCAGTGGAATGGTCACTTGCAGGCCCGCAGACAGTGATTAAAGAACCTCTGGATAATGTAAAAGCTCTATTGCAATTAAAAGTTTTCACAGCACTATATTTCAAAGACAAGAACCATTTAACAACCTTATTCTTAAAAGCAAACAAACAGCATTTATTGAGACTGTATATATTATAAAATAGACCCCCTACAATCTCTCCATACACACCATAACATTACATTAATACAGAGCAGAGCATAACAGGCTGCAGATAAATTGGATTCTGTCTGAGAAGTGTCAGAAATGGTAATGGCAGATTTTCAGGCACAGAGAGTCTTAATAAAGTCTGCATTAAATATCCAATACATTCACTGCAATGCGTCATTATCTCCACTGGGAAGTCTGCAATTACAGCTGCAGTTATGTATAGAATCTGGACTGTTGCATGTGAACAATCGCACGGGGAATAATGATTTCTCCCTTTCGCAATCAAGCTCCACGTGACACGAGGAGCTTCTGCGGGGAAGCCGAGCTTGTCAAAGCTGACAAGAAAGCAGCAGTGCGGCCTGCGAGTCTGAAACAAACCTTTTATGAAATATTGATGTCCCACTGCTCGACTAACCTCCCTTTTCCAGTCCTGTCACATATGCAGAGCACTTGGCTCTATCTTCCACGATGCGCCGTTTGCGTGGATGTGCCGCCTGCTCCATCATCCTCCTGCCCCTGACTGACTTTGACAGCGAGGACCTAAATTGCGTCTTCATTTTAAAGGTGTAACATGAATAATAGAGAATGAAGATGTACCGAAGCGCATAATCAAACTAACTAACCCAGTTTCCTCCTTCGCAGCCTCTTAACTGCCATTTCTCCCATTTTCAGCTTTATCTTGCCAACATTTCTCCCCTCCCTCTCTTTCCTCGTCTGAGTTCATTTCTTATAGCTCGATTTCAGCATGAGGAAAATCAAACAAAATGAGACATTTATATTAGCGAGTTTATTCTCTCCATTATTCGACACTAAAAAACACATTAGCGGAATAAAACAAATTAGAGTACGGCTTCAGCTCGAAGCGTGCATAATCCAGTTCCTCAAAACCCAATCAAAGCAATTCTTTTCACAGCAAAAGTAAAGCAGACTCTTTGCAAATTTTATGGCTTATCATATAAATTACATCTCTCTATATGGAATTCAATTATGAGAAGTGTTTGTAGGTCAACTTCTAACTCAGTATTACAGAAACTGTTGTTTACTCAGAATGAAGTCTGTATTATAACTTTAGTCTCTTTGATAATCAGGGGTGAACCATAACTATTAGAGATAGGCATTCGGTTTAAGCCATAAATATCACAAATCACTTAAAACATGAAGAAAAAACCCACTTATGGGATGATACTTGTTTCTGCTAGCATCCCTATGGGACTGTAGTAGTCTAGCAGTTTGTTAGTGATTCGCATTAACATTTTTTGGCACTTCTAGGTAAAATACAGTTAAAGATTCTGAGAGACATGTTATCATTTACTTGAAGCTTGTGACAGACATATAAGCATATATTTCACCTTGTTTACCCTAGTGGGCTCTGGTATAGAGCTGCTGTGGTTTTACATTTCTAATGACCCACTGATTAGCCTGTTGCTTGTATTCATAGTCAGTGACATGACTAGGACTTCCAGAAGGCCAAGAGTGACATTTTCCACCCTCAAAATAGGTCCCACCCATTGAAAATCAAAACATGATTGGTTGACATGTCTTTCACTTCATAATTTTGCTGATGCTATGTTATTCTGGCATTATTCTATACTTCTCTTCAGCTCTTGAAGTCCTAACCAATAGGAGAGCTCGCTTAACTATATCTAGCTAGACACCAAGAAGAAGAACAGTTCATTTTATTGTCCAATTTTCTGCTCAGCATTTGAAGAATTTAACACTTTTATTTTCTTTTATTCTACTGAATAAAATAAACTAAAAATAACAGACACGTATTTTTAGTTCCCAGAAATTATTAGGAATTCTCTGAAGGCCTAGCAGGCCTGATGGGTTCCCCTCTGTTGAGCTGTAATGGATGCTCATAGCATTCGAAACAGGACCCAAACATGTTTGGTGACAACCTGTTGATTGTCGGACATTCTGTTCCCTTTAGGGAAAATACTGTTTAATACTGTCAAATTAATATTAGAGATGAAATGAAAGGTTCTGTGGAGAGGAAAAAAATCAAGACACCAGGTTGTTATGAAATATGAAATGCCTCCCACTTTCTGTCATTTTCTACTGGAGAAGAATGCATCCTAGGAGGCTGATTTGAATGCCATTTACATTAGCTTTAACAAAGTGCGCACTTTTTCCATATCCGCCACACTGCTGGGAATGCATAGCCAAATGCTGCTGCGCAGGAAATGCACTGCTAGGACATACAGAACGCCATAAAGAATTTCTGTTTATTCAAACAAAAAAAGATGAAGAAAATTAAAGCTACTTCCCCTTACCACTAACCCATTTCCTGAAATAGATCCCTCCCCATTCATACTCTCCAAGTGCTCCAAGGAGAAAAATCGCTCCTGGCGGCCAGCGTCCTACATAATGCAATTATGTAAACTACAAAAAAGAGAAGGGAAGGTGGGGGGAATTTAAAAAGAATGACACGGTTGATGGTTGATGACTGGCTGACATTGAGGCACATGTTCAAAGCCCACACAAACCAGCTGTTTCATAACTGATCGCCACATCTCTGAAAGCAGCAAAAGAACCATGCTGTCCAGTTCATTAAGTCAGCCCTACAGCACAAAGCTGTAATATATTAATCATCTAAAGTGAATATCATCATTAATTGAAGTCCAATTTCATTGAGTCGATTACTGCATCTTAGTCACGGAGCAATGTAAATAATGGGTCATGTAATTGGCAGGAAAGATCTCAAAAGCAGTCTATATGAATAGAGTGATGCTCTTTCAGTGGGAACCCTTCTTTCTTCCTTTTTCTTTTTTTTCCCCACTTCTTCCCCAAGAAGAATTGCAGTTGACATCAATGCTCTGCCCACAAATGTGTTTTTCTTAGCTACTGCTCTGAGATTGAACCAGGTTTACAGAACACTGGGTTTCAACCCAATGAGAAATTGAAGCACATACATTTAGAGCATGCAGTTAATGATGTTCATTTTGTATGTGTGTGAGGGTCAGATTGGATGTAGTTCTCCTGCCATGTAATTGAAGTTTTTTTAAGGATAAACATGATTTAGAGGATAATCAGAAAGTTTACCTTCGCAGCTTGACTTCATTGATGTACCTAGAGGCAACATATTTTTGCCCTAATAACAGTATATACACTACTGTTGAAAAGTAGTATATTTCAACAATAACTAGCCAAAAACTAATAAAACTAAAAACTAATTAATATGTTTTTTGTTGTGTTATGCACACTCTCAGAAATATAGGTACAAAACTATCAGTGCCTCTCTTGGTGGTACCCTCAAGAGTAGTGAGGTAGTTATTACCTTTAGTCAGGGAATATAATTGTACCGTAATCCATTAAAATGATATTTTTTAAGTTGTATCGACTCCACACACCCCGTCTCATCTCCAGGCTTTTTATTTTATTGTTCTGTTTAAAACATTAGGTTATGAAAAGGTACAAGTATGTGCTTCTCACCTGGGAAAAACTTATTTAAGGTTCACAATTGGACCTTAAAACCACTGTTGTATCTTTGAGGTACATTTACATTGTTTGTACCCTGATGAATGAAAAATGTCCCTGCACAGAACCCTTATTTCTAACAGTGTAGTATTCTAGCTCAGCATTGCATTCCTCAGATTCATCGATTTGACAGAATTCAAAGGTTTGTAGCTTTTTGAGTTTTTGTCCATCAATGTTCTCTCACTACAACCCCCAGCATATACTGCGCAAATACGTCATACAACTGTTGGAACCTCAGCAATAAAGAAAAAAGAAATCCTGATTGCTAAAGGGTGAATGTAGTAGCTATGACACTACACATATGGGTATTGCCCATTTATGGATGATAGTGTTTCTATTTACAAATGGTGCAGTTTAATAAATAAATATAAAAGTGCCAATGAATGTAAACATCTTTTAATATTCCCTGAGTATATTTTGGATATCAGATAGACAGTGCAGGTAGACGCTCAGTTCCTGTGTTGTTAGTGCCTGAATGGCAGTGTACAATCAATTAATTGCATTGCAGGAAGCAACTTCTAAGAGTGAACTTTGGAGGTCTGTAAAAATATCCCTGCAGATTTCTTTGAAAAACTGAAAGCAAGTTTCCTGAAAAGAACAGAAGCTGCTATAAAGGCAAAGGTGGACACACTAAGTACTGAAAAAAATGATATGTTTAGTTGTTGATGCTTCTGTATAAGTTTATGTTAAAAATATATTTTCTGCTTTTCCCATAATGCTGAAAAATGAATAACTTGCACTTAATGGCTGTTTAAATAGGTGAAGTTTGATTGTTCTGCACATTTAAAGTCCTTTAAAGTGTGTCAAACGTAGCCGTAATAGCTATAAAAAATTTAATTTGTGGGCACAGCATGAATAGGTGGATAGATCAGTTTAGAGAAATCTTTCTGTTTTTTTCCAGGTGGTGTGTAAATACATATACAACACAAAATGTCAAAAGCAATTAAGGGAATACCTGCCTTTATCAGGTAAGGCAGTGATGCCCTCTCTATTGGATTCCCAGGTGTGATGCAATGTGCTTACAATAAGAATCCTACTACCACTCTATCATGCATTTGTTCGTAGAAAGTGAGAAATATCACTCTTTAAAAACGTTGTGTTTGTCACTGACTGCCATCAGATCATTGTGTGGTGTCATTATCGGGATGGCTCAGTGCATCAAAACACATTGTCACACTTCTCGCAGTCAGTGAGGCATCAGGAGGTTTACACCTGCTAAGTCTCAGTCTAAGAGGCCTGTCAATAATGTATCGAACCAGCTGGCTGGAGTAGAATGGGAAGGTGTTTAAGTACCATGGCGCGAGGAGTGCACTTCCTGTTGTCACACATTTCTGATCGCAAGCCAGAGAGTGGCCCTGGAGAAAAGGAGCAGCCTACGGCCTGTCACCCCTGACAGAGGGACAGAGGATGAGGGACGGGGAAGCAAGACAATGGAGTGAAGGAATAAAGGAATTATTATACTGAATTAAATCTATTTTTTTCCCCTTGTGAAAGCAAAACACAAAAAGACACAAAAATAGAGGCCTGTCTAAACAGTGATTATATTCAATTAGAAAGATTTCATGTGTTTGTCTGGGTGAAATGTTCAAAGACTCGCAGGGTATAATTGCATCATTTGAGAGCTTTTTGGAGCTTTTGGAGGGGAGAACACAGGCAGTGATAATGAGAGCAAAAGTGATGAAACTCATTCCTCTTTCTATCAGATATTTATTTCTCATTCTCTTTTCACCTACGCATTTAACCGTTATTGAAGATCTGAGTGTAGCTACATACACTGAAGACAGTAATACTTGATAATAGAAATAGCAAGTTAACAGTGTACCTCTTTGTGCTCGTTACTGTGTCATGTGTAAAGATTAGCATTAGAAAAACATGGGAGAACATCATTTTGTAGACTGTCTACAGCAGAGGTTCCCAACCCTATTTAACAAGAAGGACTGAACCGCAGCCCACACCAGTTTTGCTGGACCGGTAGGGGAGCTTGGATGGGTGGTTCCGCAACACATGATGCTTTGTTGTTTTCAAGGAATGTTTTGTCTTCAAAGTCATGTTGATGCATTAGCTTCGCCAGAGGCAGTGAATCTGTATTTTATGTCCAACACCATGTCTTCAATTGAATTCTGCTTTTTTTCTTCTTGTGTTCTTGTCTTTGATGTATTTTCCTGTTTTTGCAATTTGTTAATATTATCAATTTCTTCATTTTTGACTTCTTGACTTTATCACTTTGTGCTAACCATCAACTGAAAGCAGCCAGTAGCAACTTCCTACTTGCAGAGACATAGGCCAACATACAGTTGTATGCAAAAGTTTGAATACCCCTGGTCTAATGACATGTCTTGGATCTCTTTGTGGAAATAAGCTAACACATTCTCTGCAAAGAATACATTTAAATATGACATTTTTCTGCTAAACTTAGTGCACAATTTCTGTATTTTTACTGAATTTCTGTAATGTGACAGACCCAGTTAGATGCTTGTGGTAAAAAACAAGAAATAAGGCTTTAATTGGAAAGGTTTGACAGGAATCGTAGTCAGTGAACATGCGTGTGTCAAATTCAAAAGAGCAAAAAGACAAAAAAGAACAAACAGAACCGAGGCAATCAAAACCAAAAAGGACAAAGACAAAAAGGCAAAGTCATGTGACCTCCAACGGGATTCTGGGAAATAGAGTCCCAGTGTGAGTCTGAGCCAGAGGGCTGCGTTTCAATTTCATTGAAAAATAAACATAAAATAGAAAATGTGCCATAATGTTTGCACAAGCCACATTTTATGTTTCATTTGTCCCCCAGTATGCTAAATTCAGAAAATAACCATAACGTGCATCTGTAGAGGATGTCAACATATTGTCACTGAAAAAAATCAACAAAACGTCACTTGACCAGGGATACCCAAACTTTTGCATACGACTGTATTTAAAATGACCTTTTAAAATGAGTGTATTCTGAACATTTTAAAGGGTCCATATCCTACATTTATTGTATATATTTTCCCCTGAAGTTCTTTCATTACATTTATGTGTATTTATGTACCAAAAACATTATAATTCATTTTTACATTATCATTTTCCAACCTCTCTTTATCCCTTAGAATTTTTGTTACTGTGCCTTTAAGATTGAAATATGTAAATTACATCTGTTCTGATTGGCTGCCCTGTATTGTGCCTCCTTCAGACAAACATTCCTTATAGCTTCAGTGTGAATGGGTTGGGCTAAAACATTGTAGGCTAAGTACGTGGATATACGTAAATGTACTGATTTTCATGGCATCACAAAAACAAGAACCGGCCTGGTCCCAGTCTGCAGCCTGCTGTTTGGGAACCTCTCGTCTTCAGCAGTCGAAAGGGGGATGTAGTTGGACTCTTTTAAAGTGCATCTTGGAACTATTTTAGGAGTGCCTGCTTGTGAAGAGATTTTAAAGTCATAATAATGAAATATGTCTTTAATTTTAACTTTACAGCCTTGCTGGACCGCAGGCGGTCTATGAGCAGACAGTCAAATCGGATTTCTGACCATGTAACTGATGCCCATCTCACCTTTTTTCCAATATAACAGTGTAGACCTCAATCTGAGCACTTCCTTGCTCTGTTCAGCTAGCAGTCATAAGCTGACATTGTGCCAATACATGTAGACATACAAAACACAAGAAAGACATTATGGTCAACATGTGCACTTAAAAGTTATTCATTTGGTAAAATGTGATGTTAATTAACACACTTTAAATAAGATCAAGTGAAGAAATAGGAGGGAAAAACACAGATTTGCTGTTGATAGCCTGCTCACTGGAATTACATATTGCAATTAATCTGTGTGAAATGATACAACAAAGTGAAACATGCTGAAAATTGATAGGATTTCTTGTAGGGTTGGCTGTTAAAAGCTATGAAATTCAGTCTGGCCTCAGCCTGAATTTTAACAATTTGAGCCTTTTTATGTGAAGTTGTTTGTGTGCATTCGTTTCAATCAGCAAGGGCAGTATTTTATTTGGGACTGTGAGGTTAGTATATGGTTCTGTTTGGAAAGTTTACGGGCTGAAGAATAAAATTCAGGCCTGAATATTAATGAATAAAATCTTTTCATATGAAGTTGCTTGTGCGCATTCATATCAATCAGTAAGTGTAATATTTTATTTGGCACTGTGAGCTTTGTAGATGGTTTGATTGGGGTCTCTTGGCATCCATGTAAAGAAGGCTACTCAATAAACAAACAAAGCAACAAACTTAGAAAGCAAACAAGTTTGCTTAGAGGGCAGGATTGCCTACACTTAGCACATAATCCATGTAAACAATCAATGAATACTTAAGAAACCACTGTGCAGTGACCAAGTCTATTCAGTGCTGCCTCGGAGGAAGAGAACATGTTTATTTTTGGAATAGAATACAGTATCTGGAAAACACATACAAAATATAAATGTCCACAAGTGCAGCCTTGAAATGTTAAAGTTACAGGGGCTTGTTTTTTTTTTTCGGTTCTGAAAGCATAAACAATCAAAATCTTGACATTTATCACTGCCTCTCACTGCAGGCCCTCCAGCGGCCTGTCTCGTGGCCAATTTGTGTAAAAGTGATGAAAATAGAATAAACAAACAACCTATTTGTGGCACCGTTTCTAGCCCCTAAACCTTTAAGTAGAGAGCATAGAGGGAGTTAGTAATGGCTTTTATAAATTAGAACCTTCATCATTATTGGTAAATCTATTGAGGCTGGTTGTTCTATTCAATTGCAGCGTCTACTGTGGATGCTTGGCAGTGCTTTCAACAATTAATTGAATGTATGTGTTTTAGATGGAGGCTTCCTGCTTCCAAATGTAATGCATATTCTTTTAATTACCTTCTTTTTTCCTCATTAACCCTCTGGTCCATGAACTTGCCAGCACGTCAAATTTGATGTTTGTATATACAGTATGTTTCACTATCTTTGTGATAATACAGTGGAGCAATATGGTTCAAACATTTTCTGAGTCGCCCTTTCAGTTCCATCTCATCGCAAGATCGTTTATGACTCAAATTCAGAGTTATAAGGCTATCATTGTCATCAGATTAAAAGACCTTTCATTGTCCAACTGTCCTTAAATGGTCTAAATGGGGAAGGGTACCTTCAACATGATCGACGTGAGGTTAGAATATACCCTCAAGGCGGTGTTACTTGTTTATCCTCTCATGTTGGACTGAAGGCAGGCTCGATTCTACAGTGACTCACTGTCTATTGGATTTTGTTTTGCTTTATGGAGGCTAAAAACCCATTTCATACATTGCTCTTGTCATTGTCCATTTTCTCTGGCCTGTGGTAGCTATCAGAGGCCAAACAGTTTTGATGAACTCATTATTGCTCAGTTTGCCACTGTTGCTGATCCACTGAAAACAATTATTTGTAATCATGGCCACCAACCTGCCAGAGAGCCTTTTGGCTACCTGCTCTCCAATAGACCCAGCCACTTCAAGCACCTCCAGAATTGGAACAACAATGTAGGTCAAAGGATTTTTCTTTACTCACTAATACATTTGAGATCAGCTAATAAAACCCAGGCCAGCTTTTAAGAGCTACACCCTAAAAATCAGAAACGACCTTCTTTACCTTAGTTCATGTTCTGTTCATATTGACCATGATTCGTAATATTATTAAAACAATAGAGCTCACAAAATTGAAAGGTTCTTTTCTTATATGATATTGCTCTAAAGATCCTTTTTGGCACGTATATTTTCAAAAGTCAATAGCCAAACATTGCTCGACAGTATGCACCCCCTGAAAGACAACTGGACAGGTTAACGAAAAGTATACTATAGAAAAGTAAACTGTTTCAAATTGTGGACGAGATATAGATGAATAGGGACATTTTTATTAAAACAATATATATCACAATAAATCTTTTCCAGTTGGCCAATGATATTCTTACAAGTATTTAGTGTATTGGAAGTTTGCCAAAAAATGACATTTAAATATGCCAATGAGATTATATCTACATAAAATATGCAAAACTCTAGCTTTAGATGATAGTAGGATTAAAATATTTATTTTGTTGACACATTTCTGACCATACGTTCACATTAGGAGGTGACAAGTTGCCAATGTTGCATCACTTGTCTCGTGACTGTGTTTGAGGCCGCTCTTTTTTGTGTGGTGTACACTGTTGAGCTTCTGATAAGAAATGTAAAAATGTGTACTATATGATTATATATATATCGCCATTTTGTTTAAAATATGAACTGCTGTTAGAAGTTTATAAGGCTGGGGACCTCTGACCCCTGGATCTGCACTTGGTCAGGGGGTTTTGTTTAAGCTAGTCTGTTAAATTTCCACTTCACCGCATAAAAGTTCATTTGCATAAAGCTGAGAAAATTTCAACTTGATGTGTCGCTTGCCACTTGTCACTTAATTGCAGCTACAAATCATGTACTTCTTCAGGAAATGTCTGGACACCTGCTGCTTTGCCACATAGTGTGGACGTACAGTGAGAATAGATTTTACAGAGCAGGTTACTGAAATCTCATTGTTTTATTGTTTGATAAAGACACTATGTCACTATGCACTGTTATTATAAAACATTTCAGGTCATTTTTGTAGTACATAATCTGCCATAAATCCGGCTATGAACAATACATTAGGAAATCCTTCTAAGAAATATCCCTCAGAATATGCATATGTAAATTCAATTAATGCAGGAATTCTGCAGGCTGAGATTTTTGGTTCTGAATGTCAAGCAAAGCTGATTTTGAGGAAAAAATGATTTTCAGAAGAGGCCTCAACTCAGCTTCCTAGTGAGATCTCAGAAAACATGCATGATTCGTGTGAATGTTGTCATTAATACAGAGGAAATAGATATATGTGGATCTTCTACAGAAATTGAGGTTTTCAGTGATATGTTCTATTGCTTAGTTGTGCCTAGTGTGGGCGGGCTCAGCCTTTGTTAAAGTTGCTAACTTTGGGAAAACACAGTTAGACATGAGTGGACACAACACAGGCTGAAATAAATATGTTTCTGTTCAGTTTTGACATATTTATTATTAGAGTTCAAGAGAATACATGACACAGATAGTTTATCCCAAACTCATTGACTTTGAGTGACTTCCCAAACTTTTAAGCCAAATCTTATTTGTACTGTCAGACGGATAGAACAAAGAATTTGCAGAATATGACACAAAAAGTCAAATATGCTCAAAAGAAGATCAAGTTCATGACAACAAATAAAGTCAAGGTCTGTTAAACAAACAAAAACCTGCTGGCAATTTGACATTGATGTTCTAGTGAACAAAGCATTTTCACAGCACATCAATGGAAGCTGACACGTGGATGCATCATGCTGAAGTACATGGCAAGTAAAACATTTTCTGTTGATTAATTACATATTGATTGACATACTCAAAAATGAACCTCTTCAACAGAAATAGAAATATAAAGTCTTCAGAATTAAGTCACGTTGACCACATCAGTTAATTCACACAGTCCTTCAGCACACAATGCAAATATATACTAGATATTTCCACTGAGTGTTTCTCATGAACTCTTTTCCAACCTGTTGAAATATAAAGCGAAGCAAATATAGTTTGAGCATTAATGTCTAATGCCTAGGAAGTGCATGCATTAAAAGTCGTTTACAGCACACTGAAACTTATAAAGAAAAGTTACACTTCATAATACATTTTCAAGGTATGATTCTTACCACAGTGCAGTTGTGTGAATATCAATGCCATGCATAAATCTACACCCACACACATAGCGGCTTTCAGTTCTTTATTTATCCACGGTGCTGGCAGTGGCAGCAGCACAGTGCTAAAAGCCCCAGGTCCCAAAACTAGAATTCTGAAGAATTTGGATTTGAATCCCAGTGCTGACGGAAGGCCTGCTCTCTAAGCTCTGGGGTTGTGACAGGTGTGAATGAGGTGTGAACATGTCAGTGTGGGATTATGAAATGGAATTCTTCAGTATGTAAGTGTGAAACCTCCCATTCTACTACAAATATTGTTCTTAAAATGGAATCCTTCTTTCTACTAGGGCTGACTGATATATCATTAGGCTGATAAAATAGACAGATATTAAGATAACATGGAATTATTGTTATTTAAACCAAAATGTCACAAATTCAACACTGATATGACAACATGAAAACAAATACAAAATGTTACCAATATATTACAAATATAAAATGTTACCAATATATTACAATATATTAATTTGTAGTGAAGGCTTGTTTGCCTATAGAAAAGTGATATAGTTGACAAATGTGGTTATGAAATAAATAAAGATTGGGAGGGAGACCATGCCTGAAGCACCTCCTCTTTCTTATCTCAAGTTTTCACACCCCTTCCCCCAGCTCCTGAGTTCTATCTCTCAGTTCATCAAAAAGAAGGGTCCAGCATTCTAACACATTCTGTAGGCACCCTAGTGGCCATTTTTAAATAATGAAATAACATTTTTCTCCTGTAACTCTTATCAGATTAAGTAGAACACTGTTGACTCTCAGTGTTTGACATGTTGACTCTGAAAAGAGGGCTACTATGGATAGAGGTAAAAGCAGTCCTGTCCTCTCTCATCATGCAATCTTATATATTTCCAGCTACAGACTGTGGTACCCTTACTAAGACATCTGACTATATACATTTATATTGACAAATATTATTTGTTATTAGAATTATTAATTCCTTAAAATCAGTATCAGTAACAAGATCAGAAATAAATTTAAACCTGATCTTCTAAGGTCAGCCATCTCCCCATATCTATAAAGTTTTCAGAAAGACACATTCCACGTCTAAGTACAAATCTGACAATGCTGATCACTGAGCTGCTTCCTCTCTCGCTATCTCAGCCACAGTGAAATTGCAACTGGGCACAATGTATCACTGATAAGGAGTAAGCCAGCCTGTCCTCAGGTCACCAGTGGAGTTTCTGCACTTGACGTACCCAACCCAAGCCTCCTTGACAGACTTTTTCCCTCATCTCGATTGATTTAGGCTCCAAGGCCCCGTTGCGTTCCAGCCCCTGGCACGAGCGCCAACCATTGATCAATCACGATCAATCACCAGCACAACCCCATGGATAATGAAGACAGTTAATGATGTTTTCAAATCTTTTTGCTGGAGGTGATGGCAGGCAACAAAACCACTTGTCTGTTGCCTTACCTAATTAAAACGTTGCATCACTTCTCAATTAGATGTTAGCTTTTTTTTAAGCCCAAGCTAGGCTCATTATGGGCTTGGCTCTAATTAAAGGACATATATTCCAATACTCCAGGGTGTCCCGCTCAGGAGGAGAAAAATAAAACACCATCGATCTGTCCCGTTTGCCTTTTAATTCCCTGCTAAGCTGGAAAGCGAATAAAAGAGTAGAGAAGGGAAAAAAGAAAGAGACAGCGTCGGGGTGAAGTCTCAGAGCTCTAGGGTCTGATTCTAATTTAGAAACAGACAGTTTTTCCTCACCATTGTACAGTAGACTGCACGCTACAGTGAAATTTAGAATATGAGCAGAAGTGTTATTGTGAATGTTCACAATGTGTTTTTTTCCCCTGGTACTACTGTGGTATGTTAACATTTAAAAGCATGACCCGGATTTAGCAGACGCAGTACAATTTAAAAAAGACAATCAGGCAGTATTGTGATATATATATATATATATATATATATATCATAGGTTAGGGTTAGGATTAGGGCCAAGGTTAGGGTTAGGTTTTGGGTAAGGTTGGGCAATGTAAGGTTTAGTGTAATGGGAGTAACATTAACAATACATCTACTTAATGTAATTAATGTATTAACATACTATCTTCAAAACATTTACATCATAGCCCCCTTTTACCCTGTTCTTCAGTGGTCAGGACCCCCATGGACCCTCAATTATATATATATATATATATAATATATATATATATATATATATATATATATATATATATATACACACACACACACACACACACACATATATATATATATATATATATATATATATATATATATATATATATATTTATATATATATATATAAATAATTCACCATAAAAACCCACTACCAGAAGGGAACTGTTCAAAAGATATTGCTTTTGTAATTGTGCAGTGGCTAAATTGTGAAAAACTACACAGTTCTGATCTTCAATACGATCTGCGACTGTAAGAAATGAATAATTTCCTCATTTCTTTCCCCATTCGATTCACTGTTGGTAGATGGTTATTTGTGAAGTTTGTGAGCACAAAAAGGACTAGTTAGAATGCATGTCATGAATCACGTCAAATGAAGTCCTTAAATTCACAAATTTTCTGCGGCTGCAGGTGATTTATTTCTAGATTTCCTCAATGTGGCTGCCGTACACTGTCTCTCTCTGTGGAAACCACGCATGATGGTGCCTCATTACGGTGGAATCAAACCTTATTTGTGTCCATGACAACACATTTCAGTGGCATCTTATTCATTATTTGCTTAACCAAATTGCAATCATATTACGTTTGACATTCGGTGCCACGGTCAAAGCTGTAAATTACCCTGGTTAGTCTTAATATGCCCTAGTTCATTGGATTAGGGCATTGCAGGATCCAGTTAGGCTGCATGGGATAATGTGCTTTCTCCCTCAGAGAAAAAGCCTGAAATGTTCCAATAACAGCTTTTTGCATGTTAAATATCTTTTGACCCACACACTGGGGAGCACATATTCAGCATGTTGCATCGAAACAAGCCTTCCATTTCAGCTATGGAAGATTCCATTTTAGTGGAGCATTTTTGCCTCGCCCCCCCAACGTGGAGACGTTTTTACAGCGTTTATGTAATTCTCCTAAGTGGTAGCATGTTCCACGGGGATGTGTTGTGATTACAAGCTCTCAGTGATAAAACATTCATGTTCTTCATCCTCCTAACCCGGGTTACGGCCAGGCTGCTCGCAAATTTTATTAAAGCAGAAAGTACGCTTTTGTAGATAGTTTGGCGTGTTTCTGGATTTAAATGTTTCATGGTGTCAAGTGTTCTTTTAAAAGTTTGACAGAGTGCTGCCTATTGTCAGACAGATGCCTCTTTTAGTCCTTCCATTCATTACTTTTTCATCTTTCCTGTCAGATTCTCACATTTCTTTTTCTGTAGAGTCTCAGCCTTTGTCTGTCAACATGACACAACACCTAATATAGCATGTAGAACTCGAATCATTGAAAGATACGCTTGTTATGCCAGAAACAACAGGGTGTGCTTTAACGGAGGAGAAGCAGGGTGTCCGGTTTCTCTTTATACAGAGAAAAATCCAATGTTAGATTATCCTCTGCTGAGTTATACAGAATATAGTGAGCCTCTTTGGGTATAAATGCAGCTCTTTTGGATATAATTTAATGCTGGTGATATTTTTAAGCTGAGACACTGTGATGTTCTGGAGGACAATTGCGTAACTTAGTACATGCCTTTCTGTTCTTTTGCTTTTCTGCCACAGTAGATTATGTACAATTTTCATGTAATTTTCAGGATGCTTTCAGCCCATTCAGGGCAAATTTAAGAGAAAGTAGAAGCTGCAGATGATCACTGTACCCTGTCGAGTTGAATTCATCCACTGGGTGAGGAGATACTTCAGGTATTCTGCTGTGCAATCTAACCTTAACAGATTGTGCACGACTCCAGATAGCCAAATATCACTGACAGGATCTGTCTCTCATAGTCGTTTCTGAAGGGGCCCTAAGCTAAAGCTGCTCTACCTTGATTTCACCTTAGCTTACTTTACCTTAACCCCTTACCAAGCAATGGGCCCACTGGCGGGCCCCAAGTTTTATTAAATACTTCTATAACCTAAGAATAGCTCCATTAGTTTGCATTGAAGTCCCTGTGGGTAATGAATAACAAGCCTTAGTAAGTGATAAGCCTGGAATGTTAAAGTTTTAAAAAATGAGATGAAATTAACAAATTGAGTACAAAACACAGAAATATCATGCAGTTAGCTAGACAACACTAAGAGTGATGTGCTAATAAAGGATTCTGCCAACATTGTCACTGTCTGTAGTTTAAATACAGTACAAAACTTCTATGGAGTACTTTTGAAAATCATGAGATGATAAACGACAAAAATAAATACAAAACAAAACCAAACAAATTAAGACAAACAGGGAAGTGTTTCTTCAAAATATAGATTCCTGAAATGTTCTTGGCTTGGACATATCCACTGAAATCACAAGTTGCTCTTCTATGGCATCTCTCCAGAAAATCTTTTTTTGGCACAATTTTAAAAGTGTATATTGCTATTTCAGAGCTGATGCTATACACGTTTGTGAAGATGAGTAGTGATGTGATATGAGCAGCATATCATCACTATCTTAAAAAAAATCCTCCTCTTCAAAACAGTAACTATACAGGAGAAGGCAAACCACTATTATGCAAGTTAATGTACATTTTTAGTAACTGACTTTAGTCATTCCTTTTGGTCCATTGATTATGAAATTTTCACAAAATATGCAGAAGCAAAGTTACGCAGGGGTTCTGCACAGTGTGTTCCTGATGCAGGCTAAAGAAAAGTAACTCAGAGGAAAGTAAACTGTTTATTTCAAATTGTGCTTAATAAAATCTCCTGAAAAAAAAAAGAAAAAATACGAGTATGAATCTAAACTAAATTGACACCTTTTTATGCCATTTCCGAAACTGTTATGCCAAACCTTACTTGTACTGTAACCCATATAGAACAAAGGATTTGTACAATATGACTCAAAACACCAAATGTTCTCAAAAGAAGCACACAATCAAACAAATTTATTTAATCCAGTTATGTCAACAATTTCCACAAAACTTGTCTTATAATAAAATAATTAAGATGGCAATAACTGTCTTATGAGCATCCAACATGATTGTTTTAGACAATGCTAACATTATCTGGTCAACTGGGATTAAATCAATAGGTCAATGTCCATCTGAATAAACTGACCAATACAAAGAAAAAATGCTGTTTCTTTTGCTTTACTTAACTCCGTTGAATAATGCCAACTTAAAGATATTTTATTATTCTGACTTAACTCACTTATGTAAATGTAACTTAAGTGTTGGACCTCCATTACTCAACTGTATTAATTGAAACCAACTAAACTATACTTTGTAGATCCAACTTAACTGACTTAAATAAGCAACCACTGGATTTTGTTTTACCTAACTGGTCTAATCTCCAATCTAAAGTTATTGTCGGTGATTTTTTATATTCTTCATATTCATAACAAATCCAAACCAACAGCAATAGGACCCTATGGCACAAAGGATGAGACAAATGTGGCTCATCAGATCTACTTAAAAAATGACTTCATGTGGTAACAAGCAATTGAGCAAGTTTTATTCAACTCAACAGATTACTTTGATTGAAAGAATCATTCATTCAAAGTATTTATTTAGGTTGAATCAAAGTAGTTCATTTACTTGTTACCACATGAAGTAATCTTTTAGGAAGGTCAGACGAGACACTTTTTACAGTGTAGTAGTAATGCGGCATCTGAATACATTGAGATAAATGTCTTGAAGACGTTCTGTTAATACATTACTTACATTAAGTAGATGTATTGTTTTGTATTGTTGATGTTATTGTTGATGTTGCATGCACTGTAAACAATGGCTCATCAGATCAATCTTTAAAAAATGACTCCATGTGGAAACAAGCAATTGAACTAGTTTTATTCAACTCA